>NC_056731.1:1161821875-1162186875 GCF_019279795.1 Protopterus annectens
TGTTCCGATTTCAGCAGGATGGCACAGATTTGACATGTATGTGTATGTGTGTTGGTGAGGGACAGCAGTACAAGGTGGGGCAATGTTGATGCAGTGTGTGCGTGTATGCCGTAGCCCTAGGTGTTGTCAATTCACATGTGTGTAGGGATGCACACAGTTCCACCTCATGGCTGCCATACACTGGTGTTTGTGGACAGCCACAGACTGTACCTGCCAGGTCATACAGATCAGTGTCTCTGGCCATGGACATGGTACCTGTGCCTTGCAGGGGTGCTACGGACCGTATCCGGTACCAACCCAGACTGGGTACTGTCATCAGAAGCAGGTGTTCGTTGACTGGACACAGATCCCTGTCAGGCCTGGCCAGAGCCACGTGCACGTGGTCTCCTGGGGCGGTCTGATGACAGCACAGACCCAGCATTGCTGGGGCTGCTGCTGGCACTATGGGGGCGCCCGTGGCCCTGTTGTCATCCGCAACAACTGCCAGCTGCTGCTGTTGCTGGCATATGCCCACGTCGATGCCTCAACCATCCACCATCGCCTTGGCTCATGGACATGTAGTTGTGGAACTGGTCTAATATGTCCCCACAATGTCTTTCTATGACATCGGTGAAATTACGGATGGCAGCTGCAATGTCACGCATACTGTCAGTCATGGCTGTGCGACATGCTGTCAGCTACCTCAGACCCTGTCTGGTGTACTGTTTCATACGTGCCTGTGCCTGCATGACAGCCCGAAACATAGCTGAGGTTGTAAGACCTCTGTGGGCACGTCTGACAGGGCAATGCCCACGGATGCTCCCACGAGAACCCCTGGACATCTGTCTGTGTGGTACCATCTCAGGGCCATGCCCATGGCTGCTGTGTGGGGAGGCATGTGCCACAGATACCACATTACCCTGGTCAATGCTCACTGTATGCTGTCCATCACCTAGGGACATTGGTGACAAAGGGTGTATTGGCAAGATAACTGTGCACATTGATGGGGTCGACAGCTGTGTACTGTCAATCGGCTGACCAATGATGGACCCTGGCATACCTTCCTGTGCCATTACACAAATGTCATCATTATCAGTACCCATAGCACCTGATTCAGGTTCCCTGCTGCATGACACCAGAGCAGCACCAGAACCTGTGGGAGGGAAACAGGAAACACAGTTTACAATGTCTACACAATATTACCAGTGATGCACACATCCACACATGCACAGGTCCAGACATGCACACATGCACACACATGCACAGGTGCACAGGTGCACACATGCACACATGCACACATACACAGGTGCACACATGCACACATGCACACATGCACACATGCATACACATGCACAGGTGCACACATGCACACATGCACACATACACAGGTGCACACATGCACACATGCACAAATGCACACATGTGCACGTGCACATATGCACACATGCACAGGTGCACACATGCACACATGCACAGGTGCACACACGCACACATGTGCACATGCACACATGCACACATGCACAGGTGCACACATGCACACACATGCACAGGTGCACACATGTACACATGCACACATGCACAGGTGCACACATGCACACATGCACACATGCACAGGTGCACACATGCACAGGTGCACACATGCACACATGCACACATGCACACACATGCACAGGTGCACACATGCACACATGCACAGGTGCACACATGCACATATGCACACATGCACACGTATACATGCACACAGTTGCACACAGTTGTACACTACTCAGTATGTGTGATATCAACACACAGACACAGACACACCTGCATGCATACACAGAGCACTACTAAGTGAGCCTAATATTACTATTACTATCAAGTCTATTAAAGGTATTGTTAATACACACTCACCAGCATGGATAGGCTGCATTGCTGTTACACCGGAGGGACCTGCAGAAGTGAGGAAACTAATGTCGGTGGGCACAACTGTGCCATTGTTACTGAGTATGATACAGGTCAGTAGTACAACAGTCGCCTTTCACAGGTCAGCTGCTGATATTGAGGATATCACACTTGCACATTAAATACTATGATGACAGCTACAAACCAAGGACACACCTCACACATGCATTAACTATCAGTGTACACAACAGTCAACTATACATATGGCATATTACCTGCACGCTCATAGTCTTGCTGCTGCGTGGCTCCAGCCTCCATCATAATGCATGTCTGCTGCTGTTGTTGTTGCTGGCGGACTGGAGCCACTACACTCATGAGTAGTCCCTCCAGTCTGGTGAGTGGGGGATGTGTAGCCACCCCACCACCTGTGGTGACCTGTTGCCTGTGGATATCCAACGCACGCCGACGGACATTTCTGATTAAATCACTGCAGTGATGTCGTACCTGCTCATATGTCCTATTATGTGTGCCTATGTCATTTACCCGATGGACCAGGTCTTGCCACAGTGCAGCCCTCTCCTGCTGATTCTGGCTGGTGCGGGAAAAGAGTATTGCATAATCCCGCACCAGGCTCTGGTGTATCTCCTCATCCTCAGCTGCGGAGTAAGCTGGATTTCATGGGTGAGCCATGTTCCTGAAAAAGAAAATAACCTGATATCAGCAATATATGTCAGCAGAATTTGGCACACATACTACACATGCTACTCGACTGTTATGATACAACATATCTCACATATATAGCATCTGTC
Organism: Protopterus annectens; assembly: GCF_019279795.1. Taxonomy (NCBI): domain Eukaryota; kingdom Metazoa; phylum Chordata; order Ceratodontiformes; family Protopteridae; genus Protopterus; species Protopterus annectens. The sequence continues at coordinate 1,161,824,545 of NC_056731.1, forward strand.
TGTCTATTGGTGGATACACATGTAAATGGCCAGGTATCAGTGCTCAGCCAGCAACTGTGCAACAGTACCTGGCACACTCCATACGAATACTACCAAACCTCAGCAGTCAGAACACTGATTCAGGTCCAGAGCACCTCCTCACTCTGGGGGTTTGTATCTAGGTACCGTATGGCCTACATCATCAACTACTGTGAGCTGACCACAAACTAATTGCCCTGGGTATACATATCCCACCTCCACCACCAGCACAAACGACTATAGTGAATAACATTGCAAATGCAAACTTTACACTTTGTAACAGTGACATGTAACATGACTGGGCCAGTGGAAGACCCAACCCACAATGCTGACCCCTACACGAATGCTTTCTACGGACATCTCCGAGAATGCATGGATCATGCAATCCCATATATGACCAAGACACTCTCCACAAAGGGACAGCATCCTGTCTGGTGGACCCCAGCCATAGACAGATTGTATTACAAAAGATGGAAGCTACTGCAAGACAGAGCATAATTCCATAACAGGAAGGCATGTCTGAGCAGCACTAGTAAGGATCTATTTTCCCTCATACAAACATCCATGGGCAACTTTGAGAGGGAAATCAAGAGGGACACTACAGATAACCAGAAGGCCTTCTTCAGTTATGTTAGCAACCTGGTCAGAATCCCTCCACTATGCTCATAGTTAGTACACAACAACAAATAATTCACTGAAACCACAGATATTGACAACATTGTGGCAGACAGGTTCAGTGCAGGTGTCACCCCTCCCTCTCCCCCAAAATAAGACATAGTTATCCCAGCTGACTGTAACCTCCCTGTCATCACAGATGTCCAGGTGAGAGCCGCCCTCAGGAAAGCAGAATACACAACATCAAAAATGAAAGGAAGCACCCACCAGGGCAATAGCAATGTATAAATGAAGTACGGCCACCAAAAGATGCAAACTTTTCCACAAAAAAGCCACACAGTGTGGAAAACTAAGTCCAAATGATAAAAACAGAATCTTGTAGTGTGACCAGAACAAAATAATTTATTCCAAAGAAAAACGACTAAGCGCCAGCAATCTGGCTTCATCAGAGTCGTTTAAACTACATTACAACAAAACATATATACTCTCTACTCAATACTCATTGGGCCAATCCAATTAACACACGCCCAAAACACATAATTGTCTAAAAAACTTTGTGGTTGACATAACAACTATATATAAAATACTTTATACACATAAATAACAAGATCATCGTCAATGGTGATGTTACATCCATACAATTCTAAATTGATATCCAATTTCATAGTAACATTCTAAATATACATGAATAATACATAAAACCTAATACATAATGTATAATAGGTTTTACCCCCACCCCCCCCACCCCCACTTTTTAATAGCACATGCTCCATAGGTCTCTACTACCTATGTTTATATTCTCTATATTAAAAGGGATCTTGACTTTAAAATGGGTTTAATTGAGATGTAATCGTTTATACCCGGGGGCTTACAAGCATCTAATCTTAGTTGCCAAACCGTTTCTAAAGCCCCCACTCTGTTGGGTATATCACCACCCTCACCAAAATCTAAAACACGTCCAATGATGAAAAACATAAATTTTTTAAAACCAACACATTTGTTACTATGCAAATAAAGTGCATTGTGCTTGTCTCTCTTCCTTATAGATCTGACGTGTTCCGCAATTCTATCCTGCAACCTCCTAATGGATTTCCCCACATAGAAAGCCTCACACGTCACACATGTTGCTAGGTAGACAATATTCTTAGTACAACAATTGCACTGCCCAGGACAAGGGATGATGTACTTATAACCTGGTACACATACATAACTCCCCTCATTGATGTACCTACACCATCTGCAAAATCCACATTTTTTCATAATGGATTTGTATTCCTTTTTGTTGTTTCTCTCTAGGATACCTTTAATATTCTCACCCCTACTAAACACAAAAACAGGTTCTGAACCCAATATCTTTTTAAGATCTTCACTTAAAACATACTTCCAAATATTTTTTATAATGTCAACTATCTCTGTGGATTTAGGGTTAAATTTAACTATCATCTTTATATCAGACGTCTTGGGGACAGCACCAGTCTCACTTTCCTCCATCTGTCCTAACCCAGAACATAAAACAGGTGCAAAACGTTCTTTTCTTCCCCTCAAGACCTCCCTCCTTATACTAAGAAGGAGCTTCAATGGATAACCACGATCCAAAAACATACCTATTAATTTAAAAAGCTCCCTTCTAAATTGTGTGTCGTTGCTGACCAGCCTAGAGGCCTAGGCTTTAGAAACGGTTTGGCAACTAAGATTAGATGCTTGTAAGCCCCCGGGTATAAACGATTACATCTCAATTAAACCCATTTTAAAGTCAAGATCCCTTTTAATATAGAGAATATAAACATAGGTAGTAGAGACCTATGGAGCATGTGCTATTAAAAAGTGTGGGGGGGGGGGGTAAAACCTATTATACATTATGCATTAGGTTTTATGTATTATTCATGTATATTTAGAATGTTACTATGAAATTGGATATCAATTTAGAATTGTATGGATGTAACATCACCATTGACGATGATCTTGTTATTTATGTGTATAAAGTATTTTATATATAGTTGTTATGTCAACCACAAAGTTTTTTAGACAATTATGTGTTTTGGGCGTGTGTTAATTGGATTGGCCCAATGAGTATTGAGTAGAGAGTATATATGTTTTGTTGTAATGTAGTTTAAACGACTCTGATGAAGCCAGATTGCTGGCGAAAGCGCTTAGTCGTTTTTCTTTGGAATAAATTATTTTGTTCTGGTCACACTACAAGATTCTGTTTTTATCATTTGGACTTAGTTTTCCACACTGTGTGGCTTTTTTGTGGAAAAGTTTGCATCTTTTGGTGGCCGTACTTCATAGAATACACAACATGACTGGGACCTGATGGTATCCCCGGTTGCATGCTACATGAACTCCGACAGGAGCTAAACACACATATAGAAGTGCTATGTAACACTAGCCTGACTACAGGATATGTACCTGTACACTGGCGTACAGCAGCAGCGGTTCCACTCCATGAAGGAGGCACCTCAACATACCAATACAATACAACACAATACATTACAATACAATACTATACAATATGCTATTGCCCCTGGGACTACAGCAGCATACTGTTCTGCTACCCTGACCATTGTGACACATGTAGTGTGATGGTACCTGCTGCTGTCACACAGTTACACAGGGTGACTCATATGGCATATTACCTATCTGACTAACATTCAGCAGGGGTATGTGTGACATGTACTCATGGGGAGTCTTGCTTCTTAACACTGTGTGGTTTATTGCAGGGTATGTCTTATCTGTGGGTAGGAACCTTTACCTCCACATGTGCTCTCTATTGCAGTGGCACGGACGGCACACAGCAGTCATTTAGGTTGTGGATGGTGTGAGGTGTTACTATGGTTGTTGGACATCTGTCATGGGTGTGACTTACGTATGTAAATCCAGGAGTGGTAACCTCTATGTGGGTAGTATGTGTGTACTCTGTGGTGTTGTCAGTCACTGTGCATTGGTAATGTGTTTGAGTGCATTGTCACAGTGTTGTACATGTCATTGTGTCCTTCTCCATATCTGTAGCTGTCATGTGAGGTACATACCATGGCAGCCATTATGTGGTGTGGAGGGGTACACTGACCTACATGTCCATAGCTGACACACCAAGTCTGCTGACACATACCATGTGCAGGTATTCCAGGAATAGTGTGCCACTGTGAATATCACTGAGGGGACTATTGTACACATTTATGACCCTGTTCACCCCTGACACATGCAGTGGTGGGCAGCCAATCACATATCTGGTGGTTACTGGTGTAGGTGATCTGAAATGGGGTATGGTACTCCAGTTTTGACACTGGTGTTCACTCCATGCCTTTGTCACCAGGCACCTGTTGCAATACATCTGTACACATGTGCCTCACTCAGAATATATATACATCTCTCTCTCTCTCTCTCTCTATATATATATATATATATATATATATATATATATATATATGTATATAGATATATCTATATGTATATATATATATGTCTGTATACATATACACATATATATATTGATGTACATATATTGCTATAGATATGGAGGGTGACACAGAGGGGGTGAGAGTGACAGAGGGGGTGGGACAGGGGGTGTTGAGGTCGTCATATACAGTCATAACTGTAGATAGTCAGATCAGTCTGTCTATGTATATGTATCTACGTATATCTATATCTGTATGTGTGTATTACATATATATGTTTGTACATATTCTATCTATCTACATTTGTCTATGTATTCCTACATCTCTCTCTATGTATGTATACATATATGCATATTATATATATATATATATATATATATATATATATATATATATATATATATATATATACACATACATACATACATATTTTGACATGTTTGTCTACCATACTGTATACACACACTAACATACTGCTAAACATACATAACTCTGAAACCTACTTTGTACATTGCACTACAACCTACATTCAACCTACATTGATATGTGCACATAGATGCTCTCACATACAAATGTATGTACAGCCTTCACTGATAGTTGCTGTATGTCCCCTGCCCTTTGCACATCTTCATATACATATGGATACAGACCAATGACACATATGGAGGGTTCACAGTATGTAGACCTTTATAGTATTACTTTACATTACCTGTGTTTGTCACAGCTGCTTGTGTTGCCATCTGGTTTTGTGTCTTGCTGCTCCACTTGCCAGTTGTCAGCTTTCAGGTGGCTGTTGCTGAACAGTTTTGTTTGTGTATGTTTAATTTTGTTTTTCTCTGTCTCTGTCTCTCTCTCCCTCTCTCTGTCTGTCTCTCACTTCCTCCTCAGGGTGCGATGAAAGTATTGCATGTGTGGACTGGGAGTACATCATACTTTTGTAGGTATCTGCATATGTCCATGTGATGGCCTCTGCACCAGTTGTTAGCCAGCATTTGCTAATTGGATGCAGCCAGTTGTGTACTGATTGCAGTTCTCACTGTGATTTCAGAACAGTGCTATAAAAAGGTATGTGAGATAGGCGTAGCCCTTTCAGATTTTAAGGGCAGGGACCATGCTGGTATGCTGTGGACAATGTTCTGTGAGTGTAGAGGTTGGTATCTCTCTCATATTTCCAGCTGTGTTGTAGATTAACATTTCTCCATTCATTTCTCCAGTTTCCTGTACTAACTGTGTATGTACACTGACACCTACGACTACTACTACTGTTAATGTGTGTATGTGTGCTTTCCTTGCACTTTTGCTTGCACTTTGTTGCTATGGCTTCAATATTTGCCCTTTACAGTCACTACTTGTATGCCTGCTAGGTGTCCTGACTGTAGTGTGCTTCTGTGGCTTTCCTATTTTCCATGTACATTCACACTTTGGAATGCTTGCTATATCTGCTAGGGTGTTACAGCATGCAATGTGGTCTGGCCACGGTGTGGGCCTTGACATCTATTAGGGTATTTGAGTATGCTGCTGAGCAGGCCCAGAGACTCTCAGGTGCATCTGTTATCTGCCTCATGGAATGGTACATATCAGTGAGGTACACCCATTAAATTGTCTGGTATGCTGCTGTTGTGACTGTGGGATAGCATGAGCATATGTATTACTGCACTTTTTCTGCCATGCAAGTGGTGCATACTTTCAGGACTCCATAGTTACCATTGCATGTGTTGTAACACCTTTCTGCCTACTGTTTGTACATTTCACATGGAGTCTGTGGGGCATCCCTGTAACTCATTCACAGTTGCTATGTCTAGGCTCTTAACTATTCAAATATGGTGGTGTCAGACCTCTCATGTGTACAAATATTTGCAGGTTGTCCACATTTTTACCTCATATTTTGGTCAATATGTCATGCACAGCTTTTTCTGGCAAATTACTCTGGGCTCAAGTCAGAATATAGTGACAAACATTTAAGTTTCAGACTTCATACCCTTCCAAACATCCCACAAAATGCAGAACCTGTTATTCTCTGAACTGTCTGAGTTGGTTGTAACATTATTTGTAATGTGTCCCTGGTTTTGGCCCTTTGCTCCACATATTTTATTACTTGGTCCGGATGTGTTTCTGTAAGAGGTTGTGGGGTATGGGCAGTGATTATCCTGCTGTGAGTATGTGTGTGGCTTGCATGGTGCTACAATGGCATTATTACCTTCTAGCTACCAACTAGCATGACTGTTTCTGTTCACACACTACTATCATAGATATCCACTAGATTTGACAGTAAATATACATGACATGCTTTGTGTACTACACATCCTATATTCCCTTTACATTCATTCCTACTATTACATGATATATTTATTTTAGCACAATGTTCTTGTATAACAGTCATGGCTTAGTGGTAAGTCATGCAGACTACTGTTTCCAAGGTCCTGGGTTCGGGACTGACAGTGGGGTTTTATTTTGCTTTTAAACTGACTACAGGACCTGTCAATCAGAGTGACTAAGGCACTTTTAAGCAGTTGTAACTGGGTTAGCGCTGGTTTGCGCAGAGCTCACGCATGCGCACTGGCGTTCAGCTCCGTGCACACCCGCTTACAACCGCTTAAACGTGCTTACTCTTGTGCACACCCGCACTATTTTCTTTGAAAAAAAATGAAAATGGGGAGACAGGAAAGTAGTGAAAAAGGGGTCACAAAGAGGGTAAGACAGTAGGGAAACAAGCTTGGGTTTTGCAGGAGGTATGTAGGTAGGGCCCATAGCTGCCCATTTCTTCATCAGCAACAGCTGTGCATATGTTTGTAATTTGGTGTGACATTTGATACCTCCTACCCCTGAGAGAGGTATAAGGACAACAATAATACTTGTTGTACAGCCAATTGTAATTGATAGTTTCCATGTCTGGCAGACATATGTGCGGAATCGGCAGCTATGTATGGGGTGTAATTTTTTTGTGGGTACAGAGTGCCCTTTTTTTTTTTTTTTTCAGGTGAGAGTGGTATGTCAGGTGAAGGAAGTTGGTATAGCTGGGGAGGTAGGTTGGGTAGGTCAACAGACAAGACAAACAAGACGCATACAAGGGCGGTGTATGACATGTGTGGGGGGGGTTACACAATTGACGGGGATGGATGTTTGGATATCCAGAGCCCATGAGCCCACAGATGGCAACAGTGGAACTGATATCCCCACCCATGGGCAGTTGCCACTGTTCCTTCACTGCCCAGGACGGGGCTGTGCTGGGGGCTGTGTAGGCCGGGCAACAGGCATGCCCATAAGTTGTGCCACCTGTGCCTCAAGCTGGCTTAGGGGCCCAAGAATAGAGTCCTGGATCTCCCTACGCACCACAGTCCGGATGCTATGGAGGGTGAGTGGTGGTTCTCCTCTGGCCACACTTGCAGAGGGGAGAAGGGCCCCATCCCCTGCAGCGCTTCCACCCACAGGTGGCACAGGGCCACCGGAGGAGGGTCCAGACTGGGCACTAGTGCCAGCTGCACTCGTCAGCTTAGGTGGGAGAGGTGGGTCCACTGGAACCCGCCTTCCCTGCCGTCCTATGTTTTGCATTATGTCATGACAGTTTGGGTTAGTAACATACAATACCATTCACAATTAGTTGTAACAACATGCATTAGTATTCCCATTAACCAAACACCCAGATATTCACACCATTGAACAGCGAGCATAACACATGCATAATTTGAACAGCAATACACAGTCCAACAACATGCAGGGTTGATTGATGGCAACAGGCCATCAGGTTTGGATGTATGAACAGGGCAGATGCATCAACGGACATGCAAATATTTATGACCCAACAGGACAAATGTCCAGGGGTGTTAATTGTGATTGCACATACCAATTTCACATGGAATGGATTATATGTGGTTATAGGGTGGGGTGAAGAAAATATTATTAACACCTTCAAATACCAATACATATGCTGTACATTTCTAATAGCTACAGATATATACACACTACTGTTCTAACTACAGTTTCCTATAAGATAACTACTTCAATTTGGTGATAGGACTGTTACTGCTACATCAATATACATTTTATTGTTATTCATACACGTTCATATCTGGCTTTGTTCAGCTACATCATCCTGCTACATTTGCTTTATATAGCTATAGACAACTGTGGATGTTTGATATTTCAGACAATCATACTATCTGCATATTGCAGACTGAGAGCAACATATCCAGATTTTGGGAAACACATTCCAGCTGCAGCAACACTTTGGACACATTTCGCAGTTTGGTTCTACTTGTCACATTCATTTCATTCTGTACTGACTGCAGTATACTTTATTCAGGGGTTATTACTACTTTATTGGTGGATTCATAACGCTTTCTCACACTCTCTCAGTTGTTTTCATTTTACTATTCAGGATGGTACTTACTTCTAGGCTTTATTGACATGTTTTACCTGTAGTTATTACAATCCTTTCCAGCAGTCTCACTTTTGTCATGTTTCAGTATTTCAACAGGGATATATTTCACACATGTGATTTGCTCATCTTCTGCAGCTGTACTTTTCAGTCTGCTGCAGGTTGTGTACTATGATATTACAAGTGGGGCATCTTTATTTCAGACTTTATTTCAGACATTTTCATTTTTCTGTTTGGATTACAGACTGCAACACACTTTTCTAATCAAGCAATACTTGCAAACACTTTTACACTGTTACTTGCACATTTTATTACTTAGTGAATACACTGCACTCTTTTGCTAACTGTCATACTTTGATATTTCTTTACAGTTACTGGGAGTGGATTACTGACCTGCCTGGTGGCGCAACCGCACCAGCCTATCGCCATAGGCTCTGTGGTTCGCAGAACGGACACCTGCAGCTATAATATAAATGAAGTAATATTGGAATACACATCTCCATAATATCAGCTGATTTAATTTCTTACATACATAATTAAATGTAACTTACTCAGTAGTGGGGCGTTGGGCATTTGCCGGGCCTCCTGTATCCAAAGGTTCAATTGGTCCTGCTTGCGTCTCTTCAGGTCCGCATGGTGGTGACGGACCTGCTCAACAGTCCTTGGAATCCCTGTGGCACTGGTGAGATCATGAGCCAACCGGTCCCACGCCTCAGCCCTATATGCTCCCCACAGGATCTGGCCCTGCATGAGTTGGGCCTCATGATTGTGGACTAGGAGCCAGACCATGTATCTGGACTCCTCAATGCCCCACCTCTGTGCTCGAAAGCAACTACCCTCACCTACACCTGACATTCTGGCTGCAAGTCAGTTCTTCAATCGTTTATGCTGTGTATTCCCGCCTATGGGGCTTATATATGCCGTTTTTCCCGCACTTATCTGTGATTGGCCATTTTGGAATTGTATCCACTTCACAAAACCTGCTTTGTCATGCTCCACTTTCTATTCATTCCTATATATGTGCTATTACTGCATTTCTGGGTACAGCTGTCATGGCTTAGTGGTTCAGTACCTTGACTATGGTGCATGGTATCCTGGGTTCGAACCTGCCCATTGCTTTTTATATTTTATGACTGTCTAGACAGGCTAGGGGGTGTGTCTGTGTAAAGGCAGTTTTGTTACAGCTTGCTTAACGTTCCCCGTCGGTTAGCTTGTTAGCGCGGTGCGCAGCTCTGTGCAAACGGGGTACGCTGGTTTACGCCCCATTTGGCTGTCATCACGCATATTACGCTCAGCTCAGCTAGGGGCACATAGTTTCAGTGTGTTTAACCACTGCTCAGCTACGGGCACTCATTTTGCACCTGCTAAACCACTGCTCAGCTAGGGGCACTCATTTTGCACCTGTTAAACCACTGCTCACCTACGGGCAGATGCACTCACCTTGTTAAACTGTAGCTCAGCTATAGGCACATCTGGCATTTTTTATTGTTTTGTTACCTCACATTTCTTCAAAATAAATGGACTATTTCATTACATTTTACATAAAATGTGATTTTATATGTGTACATATTTGTCAGGGACTTGTTTCGTGCTTATTTTACTAAAAATAAAATTGATGTTGTGGGGGCTCGAACCATGGATGCCTGCTCTTCAGCCAACGTCTCTACTGCTACGCCATTGCTTCTTGGCTTACTTTGCATATTTAGTTCTTATATGCTTTCCCACTGACTGCTAACTGTGGCTGCGCTACGGGCATGCCCGCGCAAACGAGCGCACTCATGGGCAAACATCTTTACGATTTAACAAAAATATATAACATGTTCATTTATATATTTTCTGTTCATAGTCTGTGGGGGCATGTGTTGTGTTGTGTTTATTCACATTTCCATGGACTCTGTCATGGGTGTTTACTTTGGGCACTTTTACTCTTCTGGGGGCGTGTCCGCTTGCAGGGCTTGGCCTAGGGACATGCCCCCTACTGTCTTACACAAACCGTGTTAGCCTTAGGTGTGATTCAGCATGCTCTCATGAATATGCAGAGCATGCTGACATCACTCTGTTTAACTGCAGCCTCCATGTAAGAGTTATAACTCTTACATGGAGGCTTCGTGAATCCTTACCACCATCTCTTAATGTTACATTCTCCGAACCTAAATGTCAAAATTCACAGGGGCAAACGGTCGGAATGTCGAGCATAACACCAAATTCGACATTTCCAGTTGCTCAACCAACACAACAAGCGCTACCATGGGTCGAGAAGGGGCAAATATTAGCCTGGCTGGCGTTCGGTGTTTATGGATTCGGCGTCTGAAAATTCGACATTTTGCAAACTGGGGTCACTGCCTTCGACATTTAGGACGTCGGGCAGCTAACATTCGCCTAAATGCATGTATTCCTTACACACACACACACACACACACACACACACACACACATATATATATATATATATATATATATATATAGATTCACTTTATAATCTCAAAATACTGAAATCTTGAATTTCAATATCTTGAGACTATAAAGCCAAACATTCACAACATCAAAACCCCAAAAGCGCAAAATTCAAAATCACAACTTTTAAATATACCCTCCACCACACAAACATATATACTCCTTCCTCTCCACACTACAACAAACCAACAAAAGACACACCAACACAACAACACAAATACACACTCCTACCCTATATATAATCCGGGGGGCAAGCCCCCTTGCTCCCCCATGTCAGGAGCAAGCCCCCCACACCCCCACTACTTATATATACTAACGCCGAGGTTGCACTAAAAAGACAAAGACAGTACACCCACCACTACATACTCTATATTCCCCTTGCACAAACACATACCACATACGTACAAACTCCACCACTCCCAACACTTACACACTCACACTCTAACCTACCTACACTAACCTACACCTAAAACTTCCCAACACACTCACATACACTCATATCCCTATCCAAAACCCTTACAAAAACAGCACTTACCTGAATATCCACATATATCAACACATTGGCAGGCAAACCTTATCCCACAGCACACTGCACCTTACAAACACAGCAAATCACACATAGCGCTCCAACACAACTATGAATTTGAGACTTCAAATTCGATCAAGTGCAGTTTTGCTCAACTGCACTTTCAGCAATTTCGTCTTGAGATACTGAAATTCGAGATTTCATTATTTCGAGATAGTAAAGTGCTTATATATATATATATATATATATATATATATATATATACATATATATATATATATATATATACATATATATTCGCTTTATAACTATCGCAAACTGTTTGCTACAAATGTAGCAATCGGTTGCTACAGTTTATATCCTGTACAGAGCACTACAGCTCTCAGGTTCTAGTTAAAAAAAAAAAAAAGAAAAAAAAAAAAAGATTTTTACAATGTAGCCACACACACAGAACACTACAGTGTTTAGGTCTGACCACAAATGCAATATCAGCTTTTACAAGCCAGTATTGCACTAAAGAGTGATCAGGATGATGGCTGGTCGAGCACTACCCCTAACACTTTGTGACTGGGCCAGTTACCCCTTTCACCTCACCCTAGCTACACTGCTGCCTGGATGACAAGATCACTTACCAGAAGTATAGGCAGTGCTAGAATCTATTAGACATGCAAACTGGGTATGGTGGAAGTCTAGAATTGATTATATCTTATAGCAAGAGTGGTGGTAAGATCATAAATTAAAAAATAAACATTAGGGTATAAAAAACTTGCCTGTGCACTCTACTAAGAGACACATGAAGGCTTTTCTTGGATTAGCTAGCTATTACAGGAGGCTTGTACCTAATTTTGTCATTATTGCCTTTCCCTTGATAGATCTCACAAGAAGAAAAGCTCATGTGAAGGTCCAATGGTCTCTTTCAGTTGATAGGGCATTTAATGAACAAAACAAATCCTATGTTTAAAATCTGTGTTTGTGACTCTTGAATTTGCTGAAGAGTTTACCCCAGAGGTAAGTATGAGTGTAGTGATATCCCAAGAAATTCAAGGTGAGGGGCACCCTGCTTTATATATCATCAGAAAGTTGAACAATACAGGAAGAAAATATTCTACCACTAAAAAAGAAGGTTGACATTACTGATTCAAGTAGTTGTGGAAAGTTCTAGACTTAATACAACAACACCCTTGATGAACTTCAGTTATATAGACAAATTAATAAGTATACGAGTGAGGAAGTTATAATAAATTCTAAATGGTTTCTGAAAGGGCAGTATTTTTTCCTAATTGAAGACAACTACATTAAATGTTGTATATCATTGCAGAGAAACTGCCAGTCAAACTTTTATTAGCATCAAAGAAACACCTACTGTTGTTCTGAATGTGATCTAACAATCGCAACCAGGTCTATATCACTTAGTAGAATCACAAGTCAGAGAACTCCCTATTCTTCGAACACCTATTTATCAAAGCTGCCAGTCATCAAATGGAGTTTTCAGCAAAGGTTTACCTAAGACAAACCAATGGTTGGCCACCCTAGTGACCTTGAACAAAATCATAAAACTTAGCACCCCCCCCCTAAGGGAAGAGGAGGAGGTGGAGGGGCTGTTGCTATTACCAAGTTATTGTCTTCTTTATCTAAAAACATTGCTTTTGAATTTTTAATCTTTTGTTCCCTACGGTTTGCTTCCTCAAGCCACCTGTATGCCTGAGGGACTCCTAATTGACGTTGCTTTTTTAGCTGACCTTTCGCGTCTGTTTTAAGTTGTCTGACAAGTTTAATAAGTGAAGGTTTATCTAAATTACCATCAAATTTGTATTTATTAACCCATTTTGTATAGTACTTAACATTGTCGGCACGCTGTAATTGCATATATTTCACATCTTCGGTTAAGGGCGGATCTCGGGAACTTTTTGGGCACTGATTTCCCATGTTGTCTTAGCTAAGTTAGAAATTGTTACGTAACCCTTTTTATCACGTGGTACCACGACTTACACTTCTTCACAGTTTATCTAGAATAACTGCCTACCTATTCTGTTTCCCTGATCTATGACAAGACAGCAATTTTTTTTGTCCCTGATCTGCACTTGCAAATCTCCCTGACAAAAACAAAAATACTGTAACAAGTTCCTGCTCTAAAACAGAAAAAGGTAAATTCCTCCTTACCTGAGCCTCCATGATTGATCCCACCGGAACGTTGACTCGTCCTCCAATTGCAGATCAGAAACAGTGGCTGGCCTCTTTTGAATGACAATTCAATCGGAGGTGTTTCAAAGCAGAAGAACCAATGTGGCTTCTTCCCCGTATGGTTTCATGCCACCGGGCCCATCTGAACAGAGCTAGAGCGAGAGATGTATCCGGCTCGAAGGACCAATCTGTCAAAGGAAAAATATACTTTAAAAATGATCAATGCACGGTAGGTTCAGGTTAAGGCACTTTAATCTTGCAGCAAGGAGACAAAATCATGCTAATACAGAGTTTGTCTAACTAGAAACAGGAAATACCAGCATTTTTATACATTTTCTAATAAGACATTGCCTACCAAGTTGACGTAGCAGATCACAAGTTTTAACATCATCATTACATAGCAGTTGTTATGCTTTTCTGCTTGTACTATCAATTTGTGTGAGAAACTTCCTAAGAAAAATAATGTGGCCTTGGCTACCACCAGTTAGATATATGCAATGTTACCATTCAAGGTACTATGGCTAATTTCAGCACAAAGCAAGTATAGATTGCAGTTCATTTTTCCAACAGTTCTTTGTCTGTCTTTATCTCTTCCTTCTGCAGCTGTGCACGTTCTCATACCACGAACAGAGCTAATTGTTCAAAATCATAACATTATAGAATATAGCATTGTTCATTCATTGCTTCCTGACCTAGCAGATAATCACCTGTTTTTCAAGTACATTTCCAAAAGGTATAAACATGAATTTTGCTGTGCTAGCAGTTACTAGGTCAGAGGGCATCTTGCAAGTTTCAGAAAGCACACTGCAGTTTCAAAAGCATCTTTTAGTCTCATATAAAATTAAGCTGTATATAAAATAATGTATATATAAAATAGAATGAAAAACATGTTAACTCTTTTAGTTTCTAATTAGCATTAAGCACACACATTAATACATATTTTTCTAACAAGTTTGTATCGCAACCTGTCCAAGAATGGGCTGATATTTATTTTTTCTACCTTCTAATATCACTTTTTCCACATCCTTTAACATTTTCACTGGGTAAACTCTTCCTTTAAACATTTCTCTTAACAGACCAATTTCTTGGTAAAAGTCTTCATCATTGGAAGTCATTCTACATCCCCTAATATATTGCCCTTTCACTATATTTCTTTTATAATGTTTAGGGTGAGCACTATTAAAATGTAAAAAAGAATTTTGCTTTTCTATATACTTTGGAATTAAATTTCTCCTCACTTTTATAAACCTCTACATCCAGATATTGTAAATTCTCTTGGTTAGTCTTATATGTAAATCTTAGGTAACCAGTACTTTGATTTAAATATTTTATAAAATTCACTTCTTTTTCAGCAGCCATCCAGAATATTACAATATCATCCAAAAAGTTTGTATAAAATCAAAATTTTCTTATATATTGATTCTAATACCCATTTTTCTTCCCATTTGGCTAATACTAAATTGGCGTATGTGGGGGCACAAGCTGCCACCATCGCTACACCTTGAATTTGGTGAAAAAAATCACCTTTGTAGCAGACAAAATTATATTTCAAAACTAATTCTATAAGCTGCATAACCACAACTTTTTCATCTAAGGACAAATGGTTGTCTTCATATACTGTTTCTTCTAACAATTTTAGACCCTCTTGATGGGGAATACAAGAAAAAAGGTCTACTATGTCTATTGTTAAGAAAGTTAACTCTTTCTTATATTTTTCCTGGGTTAAACATCTAATAAAATCCCAGAAATCTTTTAAAATGTTAACCCTTTCTGTCCATCATTTTTTCAGTTTGCTGTCGATATATTTTGCCAGGGGTAAAGTTTTGGCGCCTTCTGCCGATACAATTGGTCTCAAGGGTGGGTCCTCGCCATTTTTATGGGGTTTGGGAATGCCAAAAATAGTGGCTACTCTAGGTTTTTCCCCTTTTAAATACAAATAAGTATTAAGGTCAGTTGACCTATCCATTAATAATTCCTCTAATACCATATCAATTCTATGGTATGCAATATTTATTTCGTTCATAGAGACTGTTTCAAATTTATTTGTATCCCTTAACATATCGTTCATTTTTCCTTGATAAGTGAAACTATTCATTATAACCCTTCCCCCTCCCTGGTCAGGCTTCATTACCCTTATACTGGCATTGTTCCTCATTTCTTCCAATACCTTCATTTCTTCTACATCCAGGTTTTTCTTGTATTTAATACTGCTATATTGCTTTCTTATCTCTTTCTCAACCAACGCCTCGAAGTTTTTAATTTATGGATGTGATGGTGGATTGTAAATGTTTCTTTTCACTAATCCTTGTTGTTAGTTTTCTCCTCAAAAATAATTTGAAAATTATTTTTTCTTATAAATAACTTTATATCCATTAAAATATTAGCCAAGTCCCCCTTCCTACTAGGTATATATTTAATTCCTTTTGATAATTTAAAATATTCTTTAGTTAAAGCAATGGGACTGTAATTATAAATACTAAAATTTTCATAAATAAATCTATATGAGTCCTGTGTAATACCAATGTTTTGTGCACTGTTATTATTTTCTTCCCCTAAATCGGGGTGGGGGGCACTTTCCAAGTTTAGTACCTCTCCCTCCCCCTTGCTACCCCCCCTTGAAAATTTGAAGTGTATTGCTGCTGATGTTCCATTTTATTTTTAATCCTTTCTGATCTTCTTATTGGTGGGTATTGGTTAAAATCATCTAATTCTGAAGCTTGTTCCCCTGTCCTAATATGTTCTTCATTATTAGTATCTATCCATTCCCCCATTACTATTTTCCCAAAACCTATTACCTGATTTGGGTTTTGGGTAACTGTTATTATTTTTATATTCAATAATATCTCTTTCCAACTTCTTTATCTTTCTTTTAATAAGCTCGTTACATTGCCCTTCAACCTCACCTTGAATGTTATAATATTTTTCCTTTTCATCAGGGATGGAAAACATTAAATCATTTTTAAGAGAATCATTCACACTTTCAATTTCTGTTAGGCTTTATTGTTCCATTATCTGTCGAGGGCTGTTGGATTTCTTGGTCTTGGTTTGCCCATTTGGTTTTTAGCATTGTGGAAGAAGAAAACCCAGATAGTTCCAATCGTAGTAGGAGCAATGCCTTATTAAAAAGAATTTACAATTGTACTTAGATATGTTACCGCTACATGAAACTTCATATAAATTGCAGAAGCAATCATTACTGGGACATTGTGGGTGCTGCGAAGAGCACTTCTGGCTAACATCAAAGATCAAAACAATACTAATTTCATGAACTCTAATCATACTTTGACTTAGGATTGGGGTCCATTCCCGTCATGGTATTAGAAACCCAAAAAACTTTGAGAAATTAAAAGTGAATTTGTGATTCCCCATCCATTGATCCAAATTGCATTTGAAGAGGGCCAGGGAAGGGCTTTGCTTAATATGAGTAGGAATATTGTTCAAAAGAAAGGGCAATATCTGAGACATATATGTGTTTCTCCAGCATGTATTGTTTGAGTTGCTAAGTTTAGGTCCCTAGATGGGGTGACTTATGAATGTGTAACAGCTCCAGCAGGGCTTAATTTGTGACTGCCTTGTATGTCAGGCATAAGACAGCCCTTAATAGTCAGTAGGGGACGGAGTAAAGGGATAGGGCTCTTAGTCTATCTACATAGGACATGTTGTTTACACCCTGTATTTTCTTAATGAGGAGCTCTCCGAGGTCACTCCAGGTGCTATAAGTGCCTAGTTAAGTATATGCCAAATGGCACATTGTACTTGATAATTGGTCTAATGAGGGCTAAGTAAAGTGGGACTATAATTTCCTTGGATCTGGATGCCATACCTTTACTTATATGTTGTTCACAGGTTCATAGCTGTGTACTAGGCTAATGGCCCTGGAGCCTTTACAAGCCTATCCCATAGGATTACCCTGTCATTGTGCCACCCAACCTTAGTTCCCAGTGCCTCTGTCGAGTAGAGTCACTGGAGTGATCTCCAGGGTGAATTTTTTATTTCTGTCCACTCATCAAGATTTTTCTTGAAGAGGGCCAGAGAGGTGCTCTGCTTGACATGTATGGGGAAGTCTATTCCATAGCATGGGTTGCACATCCACAAAAAAACAGCATCACAACTACTAGATTAAAAGACCTACATTTTGCTTGTGACATAAACAGGACATGTTGGTGAGAGAGATGTCTTTCTTAGAGAATTCCCATTCTCTGGAACAGGCTCCCTATCCATGGGTAGAAGAGTTCCTTCCTATCCCTTTTTAAGCGCATCTTGGAGTAATGCACAGGTAATCAGAAATTCACCTCTGGCCTAGCTCCTATGTCTTTGTTGGACAGAGGCAGTCAGTAAAGCACTACCTATATAAATCAAATTTGTAGGTTACATTTGGGTTGCACGGGTAGGCTTAGAAGGCCCCTACTGGTCATTAGCCTAGTATACACCTATGAACACCTGCATTAATCCACTGTGGTAACTAATAAGTTAGGGAATTAGGGTTTTTTCTAATATATATTGAGAATCTCTGGCATTATTCGATGCCTGCAACACTTCCTGGGATATAATGGAGAGGGACAGGAAAGAGAAAGTATACTTCTCAACCTTATAATGCAAGAAATGTACAGAACAGCAAAAGCAATGCTGAGACAAAGACACAGGGATAGATTTTAATTATTCCCCTTAGAAAGTCACCAGAATAACATCTTTTGCACTAGCATGCATTTGCTGAAGGATATGAAGTGGGAAACTCTAACATTTGATCTTAATGACTTACTATATTCATTTGCAATTTACCAGGCAGGAAAAAGGAGACATTGGGTATGTTCTGACAATATAGGGACAGCAATGGTATATGTGGTATGTGTAGTAACAGTAGGAAGGTTAGTGAAAGGGTAGGTGTGTGTGTGTGTGTGTGTGTGTGTGTGTGTGTGTGTGTGTGTGTGTGTGTGTGTGTGTGTGTGTGTGTGTGTGCGTGTGTGTGTGTGTGTGTGTGTGTGTGTGTGTGTGTGTGTGTGTGTGTGTGTGTGTGTGTGTGTGTGTGTGTGTGTGTGTGTGTGTGTGCGTGTGTTTGTGTGTGTTTGTGTGTGTGTGTGTATATTTATTGGCATGTGTGTAGTGTGTGTGGGAGAGTTAATACAACGCATCAGCTTCTCCCGTTAACTGCCGTAGCAAAGTGCTGATATGCACATGCAGTAATTAACAGTAATTAAGAGATGTGCAAATTAGTTAATAAAGAGCTCATTCTTCATTGAAACTGATGCCTCTGAATCACAGTTTTATACATTGCAGGAAAAGGGGCCATTTACTGCAGCCATGACTGTGAGCACTAGAGTTCTTTCTGTATCCCAAAGAGTATCTGCATCTATAATACTACCTTCTTCAGTAAATCAGCACTGCATTTAACAGGAATATTGTATTAAATTCAGAGGCAGCAGATACAAATGTGATGGTAACATTTGATGAGCTGATGTCACATAAATCAGACAGATTTCTACAAACATATCTGAAATCCCAAAGATGCAAACCAGACTTAAAGTGTATCAGTGTTATAATCATCAAAGTTTTTAACTATTATTTTTATTATTATTTCAGTTTGCTTATCAGTTTCCAAAACAATGTAAACATTTAATAAAAATAATTGCACAGCAGGTACAAATTCCAGTCCCATTTGTAAAACATTTGTTTGCTCACGTATCAAATGACAGGGGCCTGAACAAAGGATTTCAGTACTTGAAAAATTAATTGCTTGTTTTTCTTCTTTAGACACTGAGACCATCCTTCCATTCTTGAATTAAGTTGGACTACAACTTGAATATTTTGAGACTAGAACACATCATCTTTATCACCAGAAGATGACTTTACTCGTGCTCAACATATTTATGGCTTTTAGATTGCTCTAATGGGTTGACTGATGGTCCCCACATGCCGACAATGCATCTGGCTTAAACATTATGTTCTTACCCTTCTTGTCTTGTTTTGGTTCAAATAAATCAAGTTCATTTTTGCAAGCTAGTATTACATGATTATAGTTATTAAAAAAGGCACAAAAACCAATGCAGGTTTTGAAAAATAATCTCAAGTAATGTTGGCATATGCACACACTGGGAGTACTGCAGTCATTCTGTTAAGTCCTCGATGGATGTTGGCTCAAACACCAAAACTGACATCTTGTTGACTCTTAAACCTGCACCCTCAAGCTGTGAGCATTAATAATCATAGTTTTGCCCTTTAAAAATCATAGCAGCAAAGGACCACTTTCTTAATTTTAGAATAGAAGGTCAACAGGCACTATATGCAAAGTAGTTAATGATAACAAAGCTACATACTGCCCTTCTTCTTTATTTAATCATGTATATGCCCTTAGCTTTTGCTTTATGAAAAAAAGAATAGTGAATCTAGGAAGAAACAAGGCAAATTTTAGGGATGAAATCATAGTTCTATACATAAATTATAACAGTTAAGGTGTAAAATGAATTCCTGAATACAAGAATTACTAATTATTATCAGTTTGCAATTAAGACCAAAATGGTGTAACACTATTTAACTTATTTATAACTATGCCTTCCAGTTTCCTAAGCAGTCAGAAAATAAGTGTATGCAATTTGCTGTGACTGTTCCAAAATCTGCCTTGGTGATTGCATCACAGGTTTATAGTTAGATACTGCACAAGTACTGAAGACTACATAGGAGTCTAGTCACAGAAGTCAGCATACCCCACCCATGGGTTTACTTATGTTGCAATGAGTTTTATCCTTTTAAGAAAAGGATGACATTCCATATTAGTGATTTCTAATTACACAAAAATAAAGACAGTAACAGTGTTGCTGCACATTTCATTCACAAGCACATATGCATTGAAATGAGCCAGTTTTTACCAAGCTGCATTTGTTAAATGCATGATTCACCATAAGATTACTTTATGCAATATTGGAATGTGATATATTTTAATAAGTAACCAATTAATGCTAACATTTGGTGCTATAAAGTGGTGACATCTGTGCTGATGTTTCAGTGTGTGTGAGTGTGTGTGTGTGTGTGTGTGTGTGTGTGTGTGTGTGTGTGTGTGTGTGTGTGTGTGTGTGTGTGTGTGTGTGTGTGTGTGTGTGTGTGTGTGTGTGTGTGTGTGTGTGTGTGTGTGTGTGTGTGTGTGTGGTGCATACATTTTACTTTAACATGGCTGTAAGGAAATTATTTGTTTGGTGTGGGTAAGAGACTGCAGGGTTTCTAAGATAGCCTTTTAAATTTCTGTTATATTTGGATTATTATTTTATTTGCATTTATTTGTTTAAGGTAGGTAGACTGGACCCAGTGGCCAATATTTAACTCTGATCGTGTTATGTAAGTAATCAGAGACAAAAAAACGGTACTTACGTATTATCACAACCAGAATTTCTCGGCAATACCGGTTGCCTGCCGATCAGGAAATATGGTTGTGAAAGTGGTTGAAATGGAAAACTGTGTGTTTTCTTTACCAAAACAGATTGTTTTCTGGAGTGCTATCAAAACAAAGTACAAGACATATTGTTGTTGTTTCTTCATGCTCTTTACTGGCAGCATGTCGCTTCTTTCAAGGCTGCCCAGTGAACATTCCATTTTTGTGTCAGCCAATGCTGTCGAATAACGGTCATGCATTGATTTGGTTATCACAGATGTGTCACTTCTGTACTGTAACTCCTACAAGACAGTATATTGCAATTGCTGAAAATTCCCACACCACATACAAAAGTAGGCAATAAGCAATGAACATCGTTACGACAGTAAGGAAATCAAAAATGACTTCAGTAGTATTTTTGGCCCAACATGCCACCATCGCAAAACCAAACAAACTCAGTGCTGCCAACTTCTTCCTTGGAAAAGGAACCCTCAACCTTCTGTCAACATAACCCACCCTCACTTTTCAAAAGCATTATTTATGGCAATTTCACACTGCATGCAATGTTTGTTTTCAAGTATGTCTACACATTTTTAAAAAAAAGTATTATTTTTCCAAACGTTATTTCCTGTGTCTGTGTTTTCCTTCTGTGAAGGATTCCTTCCTCAAGCTCCAAACACTCCATTCATCAGCAAGGCAGCATCCACGACAGTTAAAGTGTGTGTCTGTAATACATGCAAAACACAAAGAGGATTTCGGGCATTTTTTCTGCTCCTGCAGGTAATCCATAGTTTTTCAAATGCAAAACAGACTTTGATTTGCACCTTACAGTGTTTCATGCAGTCGTTCCTATTCAAGTATGGGAATTTCGCAACCGCAAAAATCTGGTTGCGATAATATGTAAGTACCCAAAAAACAAATGGCGTCACAATTTGTCGTCTAGCTGACTGAGGTACAGGAGATGCCATAATATGACATTTTTGTCATGAGTTTGAAGTGGTAGACTTCGACAAAGGTTTTGTTCGGTTGATAACGGTGACTCCAGTAAATGTTGCTGCTATCTGTATTCTGAAAGATGTGATTTATAGGGGAGATAGCAGCCATTAAGGTTATGCTTCTCCTTTGTAAAGTTTTTTTGTTGTATACTAAGGAGGTCAAGCGAGTTCAGGTATAAGAAGATCTGGGAAGCAGCGAATCATCTCCAAAATGTATGATACCAGAGAAAATAAAGGGATTGAGCAATATGTAGAGATGGGGAGACCCTCGTTTAAAGAGTGCTTTTGTAATGGAAGGCTCCCATAGGTGAGGAGATGAACTAATGGAAACACATGTAATGGTATCCCTGAGAAGTGTTGCTATGGAAGTCTCACGGGCTTTAGCATGTGACAGTGAAACTGTCAGAGACTGCAGCATAGTTTGGCAAATATCTTGGCTATCTAACATTCTGTAGAGGCATATAGTGACAATACCAAGATGGGGTGAAATCCTTGAGATAAAAGTCAGAATAAACATAAATACCAGCATGGCTAGAAGAAGGAAACACAGAATGGCAACTTGGACTGTTAAGCAAAAAAATATCAGCCTGGTTCTTAATATAAGCTGATCATTTTGTTCAGATTTAGTGATTTTGTGACTTAGACTACTTGTCCAACAAATGACTGCACTCCTTCGGGAACTGTTGGATGTTTCTGAGCAATCTGTCTTGGTACGCTGTAAGATAATTGGCACTGGCTTGGCAAATTATTTTTTGTAAGGCTTTCCATTAGTACACAATGCCACTTAACTAGAATGCTTTCCAACTTGTCTTATTAACAATATTATTATTATTATTATCATTATGTAATTCGTTAAGTTTCCATGTATGTTTGTTGTAGACTGTTTATTTGCTTTAAGTGCATGCAGTTCAGTACATTTGGCTTTTATACATATGTCTTTTATAAGTGGTACTTCAGTTCTCAAGTATGCTATTTGTCATGTAAGCTATCCAGATCCATGCAGAGTTGAAGTCCGTGCACGAGACTTTGGAAGCTGGAAGTTACAGATATATTTAAATTAAATACTGTCAAACCATCTGATATTATTTCCAAAAAATCAGAATGTATTGTATTTAATATATAACATACAGTATTCTACAATTTTATTTTTACTTTGAAGTGTTAAATATCAGCTTAACTGATATGATATTCAGAGTGACTGATACAATAAGTGCTATACTTAGTACATGAGGGATCCTTTCAACTGAGACATGAGAAGTTATTTTTTTCCAGCAGTTAATTAATTCCACATACGTTTGTAATTTTGGAGGGCCAGTTGCTATACTAAGACATATGCTACACCCCTCATACGTACTGGTATTTAATATGATCGCATCCAGTGTTAACACTGCTCTTAGAAAAGGCAAATACTTGGTTTCTACACAAAACAGCTACCATTTGTCTGTCCTTTCTTTAGCAAATTTTGGAGAGCATCACAATTTTCAAAACATAGAATTTGCCAGATGCACTACTTGTGTTTCATTTAAAAGAAATTTCTCTCGTAAATAAATTATTTATGCTGACATGACTGCCCCTGTTACTTAAAACAGAATTTTTTTCTATTATATAAAAATGCCTAAAGGATACAATAAGCAGCAGCTTTGTGAATCTTCTGTAATTTGGACCCTCTGGACAAATGAATAAATAAAGCAATACCTGACTGAAATCTGATACAGAAACCACACCAACTACCAACTTATGCTGCATTGAAGATGATGATGATGTTGATAATGATAAAACATTGAAATTAAAGTGCCACTAGAAGCCATAAGCCTTTAATCTGTTTTACACTACAGTATGGTCCTTGGATGAAATGAACAAATGCAAACAAGCAACAAAAATTCAAATTCTGTGTACACAGTGATTCAGTTTTCCTTTTAGTCGGCGAGGGGGTGGGGGGTTCTTTCATTATATAATTACTCCTGAATGCTGTTGAATGTGAATTGTCTTGTTGACAAACTGTGCTTGAGGCTAACATTCTGGTATAAACAAACATGTTTAATTTTTATTCATTGGCTTAAGCATGTGATTGTCTGAATACATTTCTTTCCTTCAGTAATGCAGTGACTAAATAATCTGAAATGCAATACTGTCTCTGCACTTTTTTCTGCTAACCATATTCACTGGTGTCAGTAGCATAGAGTGTGGCTCTTAAAGTGTTCGCTGGACAGAGGTCAGATTGCATGTCACATGATTAGAACATGGAATAAAGTAAGATCATCTAGTGAAATACTACTATCAAAGCTGCAACCAAACATCTGTAAAGGATGTGCCTTATACAGGTACTTGTCACTGTCACTTGCTTAGAAAAGCAAGTGGTTGAACACCCACTATCCCAATCTCCCATTTCTACATAGCTCTTCCAACACCTGACCCTATAAAACTGTATAGTCCTTCCAGAACTTAAAGCATAACCCTAAAACTTTCACCCACTTCCCAACTCAAGTACTCACTCTCCAATCCCCGATTGCTCCCTAAACCCAAAACTCCAACCCACAACCTAAATTCCCTGATTGCTCCCTAACCCTAAAATTCTCTTCTTACTCCCTAATCCTAAAATAGCACTCCATAACCCTTAACACCCCCCCACTCCCTCCTTATGGTTGCTTGTCTGAACGCATATTCAAGTACAAGCATGGACAGCAGCTTATTACAAGATGCGTGATTCCATAGCTTTCAGACTGGTCTTTGAGTGACTGGGACTCAAGTGCTTATAGTGTTTCCATGATCAAGCCATATTATCAGCTTTAAATGTAGGTAAAGATTCAGACAGAGGCACCAGACCTTCCCTGTGTCCTTCAGAGCTGACCAAGTTACTGAAATGTTCCTAGGATAGACTGTAAGTAACAGGCTGGGTGAACTATGCATTGACACATGTGAATGCCGTGCCCCTGACAAGAACATTAACACAACAGAGTCTAGCACATGTGACTTCATTGTTTTTATTTCTCTGTTGCACCCTTTGACGGAGTATTTATTAATAGTCTCACATGATAAATCCCAGCTCAGTGTCCCTCTCTGAATCCTCTTTGTTTGCTTACAGTCATGATGTTCTGTGCCATTGTAAAATTGTATATTTCATCAACATGTTGCTATTATAACTTCTTCAGTCATGATTTTTATTACTGCATCCCGGTTGCACTGCTAGCATTGATGTCTGGCTTATGGCGGTACTGCTGAGCCAGTGAAGTAATGGCGACATGACTTTTTGGTCTGAAAACCAGCAGAAAGAAAATAATACTTTGTGAGGAAGATGAAGAGAGCAGCAGACCATAAAAGGTGCCTTGATGAGCAGGAAGTTTTTCTCCATCCTTTGGTTAAAGTGCAGAGACAGCCAGCTGATAATATGGAGGTAAAAGTGGATAGAATAACTGCATATCTAGAAGGCAGAAATGTACATCTACGAGTGCTCCAGACTGAAGCACGAGACCTGGAGGGTGTGACTTCCCAGGAGGCAGTGTGGAAAACAATGTAATAGATAAGCAGCTTGAAGAACAAATCAAAAGACATGAAGGCGGCATTGACAACCTTTGTCTTGTTACTGAGACATTGTCAGACCACCAAGATGATTTGAAAAGCAGATATTGGCCTTTGATTGTACTTAACAGTGGTGTTCCCTGGGAAGAGCTAGAAAAATGAACCTGCATATTCGAATGGGTAAGGTTTGTAGAATGGAGTGTTTTTTTTTTTTTTTTTATTGTGTCTTGGAAGCTTTTACAATAATGAAAAGGCAACATTCGAGTTGTGGGATGAGAACAATTTTTCCAGTGGCTAATCTCCCTTCTGCAGAAAAGAAGTGAGAAAATGTTCTTCTCCAGAAAAGGAGATTATTGATTTTTGCTTTAACATTAGTTATGTGAAATTGAAAGTTGAGGGATTTATCCAGCCAGATGCCAAGGTATTAAAAATGTAGTGTGGTTTCGAGGGGTTCATAGTGGTTATGAAGCACATTCCGTTTTTGAGACACTGTAGACAATATTTGCTTTGTGTTAAACAATCATGCATGTTGTTGTCTTCTCTCATGCAATCCATCTATCTCTTGGCTGGAAATCCTCACCTCTTTAGCCTTCTTTTTGTCTCTCCCAAATTTTCTTTACCAAATCATTTTTTGCTTTTCTGCACATTTGCCCAAACCACCCTAATCAGTTGTCCTTGACCTTCCCTGGTAATGGGTCTGCTTTAGCTTGCACTCTGGTGACATCATAGCTTCATGTGCCCCACAGTAGACATTCTACTACCCCTCTCAGACACTGCATCTCCATCACCTCAGGCTTCCTTAGCTACTCCGCCTGCACAGCACAGGTTTCTGTGCATTCACAAGTACTGCGCAAAGCATTGTTTTACACACCTTCTTTTGCATTTCCTTTGACGTTCTTCTCTTACACATTACCCCAATATTCTCTGACAGATGGCTACAGCAGCTTTCTTTCTAGCTTTAACCTCCTCATTTAAACCACACCCCCCAAATACTTGAAGTTGTTATCCTGTTCCACCATTTTCCATAATATCTCAATGTTCAACTTTTCCCCATTTGCTGCTGTACACAGTTTCGTCCCATATGCCTTCAGTTTCACATTCCAATCCTCCATTATTTGCTGAAAGTCCTATAAAGAGTTCACTTGTACTGCCACATGATCTGTATGACTCCATTTGGTTAATCTGCACGCTCTGAGCTGTTTGCTGATGTAGTCCATCACCAGTAGTAACAGGAGTAGGAGCAAAAGAAACTGAAGAGAACTTGATGCACTAAAGACAGAGAGGGGGAAAGGGAAGGGGGAAGATGTGGGGAAGGGCAAGGAGAAAGTAGTCATAGAGATTTTTGAAGATTGTAGTAACAGAGAGGTCCTTTGTGAAATGGGTGAGAATGCGGAGAATATGGCCTGCGATGAGAGGGGACACTGCCCAACTGGTAGAATGTGTGTGGGAATGAGGCTACAGGCAGGGGCTTATGTGTGTGTTGCTGATCCTTTAATGGGAGTCTTGGCTGTGCTCCCTCTCTTTTTTCAGACAAGTCTATGATCATTGTAAATTGGATAACTTGCCAAAACTGCTTACAATTCTCATATTCTTCAGAAAGGATTAAATCAGACAAATACCTGTTGTGTTAATTAAGGACTCACCCTTAACACCAAGAAATGCAGTATTGTTACATTCAAAAAAATACTACCCCCATCTTATCCCACTGTAATAACTCCCCCTTCAAACTTGGCACAGTCATCAGAGATCTAGGAATTTATGTCAATAACAAACTTTTCCTTCATTACCATATCTCAGATGTGTTTAGAAAATCATTGTACTTTCACAACTTATCCTTTGGAGTACCTCCTCTAGGTCCAATGAAATTATAGTCATACCTTATCCAGCCCTTATTTGACTTATCATTCAGCATAATGACATACCTGGCTTGACCTCTCAAAAAACATAAAAGGCTTCAGAGTTTCCTTACAGAGAAAACCATAGGTCTAAGTAACCTGGCCTATCCTGCAAGATTAAAACCCATCTCCACTTTATTTCATCTGATATAGGATCCTGTAGGGAGATTACTGCTTCCAAGCTATGAAAAAACATGTACTTTTCTATTTTCTGACATGTAGGTATTTACCCCTACTTATCCCCTGGGGTATGCAGAAAGAGTCTGCTTACTAGGGGGAAATTATAGTCTATTGCTACTCTTGAGTAACATGGCTGAGCTTTGTGATGGTCACCCAGCAGCAAACAGAGAGGTCCTTTGTGAAATGGGTGAAAATGCTTAGTGTTTGCTTATGAACCTATGAGTGTATAGCATTCATATGGCCAAAGACATAGCAAACAAAGGGAAAATAAGCTCTTTCTCAGACTCTCTTTCTTTATGTATCTGTATGCATATATATATATATATATATATATATATAGAGAGAGAGAGAGAGAGAGTAAGTTATCAGCTTTTTGTCAAATGCTTTTATGTCAAAAAAAGAAATATATGCACAATTCTGCACGAGCATTTTGCTTAATGCAGATGTGGTTTATTATTGGTGATGTGTAAAGCAAGAAGATGGATTCTTGAAGGTTCATAGTTGTATACTAGACTAATGGCCACTATGGTCTTGATAAGCCTAGCCATGCAACCCAAATGTGACCCACAAGTTTAATGCTTTAGACATTTATATAGGGGGTGATTTTTTGGTATGGAATGGTTTACTGACTGCCTCTGTGCATCAGAGAAATAGGCTCCAGTACATGGGTGAAGTTCCATTTTCCCATCCAAGGGTCCATGTTATGCTTAAATAGGGATAGGGAGGGACTTTGTTTCACATGGATGGGGGATCTATTCCAGACAATGGAAATTCTCTGAGATATGCATCTGTCTCTCTAACATGTCCTATTTATGTTGCAAGCAGAATTTAGGTATTTCTATCTAAGCTAGGAGCATGTTACAATAAAATTGCTAAGTTTGCATCTAACTGCCCATATAGAACACATCATTATACAGCTTTAAGTATACTAGACTAGCTTGAACTTCCCAACACTAGTCTTTACAACCAACTCTCTCTAACTCACATAACACAACCAACCAGAATCCCTGCACTACAAAATCTCATCCTTTCTTACAGTTCCACCAGACCACTTCACTCTAGCAATAAGAATTTACTCATCATCTCCCAGGCCAACATCACTGCAGGAGAATCTTTATTTTCCAAGTATATATCTCATATATGGAACTCCCTTCCTAACTCCATTCTCTCGATCTTGTACACTAACCACTTTAAGCCATCACTTAAAGCTTATCTAAAAAATAAGTGTCTATGTTCGTATGTCCCAACCATATCCAACTTCTTCCCCTGTGTTTAATTTTTTATTCCTACCGGCCTGTCTTAACCTTATATCTTGACATAACCTATACTTTACAAATAATACTAGCTAAGTTCAGCTAAGGATAAGGCGTATGAAGAGTTGTATGAAAGGTTGGACACTAAGGAGGGTGAAAAGGACCTGTACCAATTGGCTAGACAGAAGGACCGAGCTAGTAAAGATGTGCAGCACATAAGGGTGATAAAGGATAATGAGGGAAACATACTCACAAGCAAGGAGTGTGTGTTGAGCAGATGGAAAGAGTACTTTGAGGGGCTGATGAATGAAGAGAATGAGAGGGAGAGAAGGTTGGATGATGTGCGGATGGTGAATCATGAAGTGCAGTGGATTAGCAAGAAGGAAGTAAGGATAGCTATGAAGAGGATGAAGAATGAAAATGCTGTTGGTCCAGATGATATACCTGTGGAAGCATGGAGGTGTTTAGGTGAAATGGTAATGGAGTTTTTAACTAGATTGTTTAATGAAATCTTGGAAAGTGAGTGGATGCCTGAGGAATGGAGAAAAAGTGTTTTGGTACCGATTTTTAAGAATAAGGGTGATGTGCAGAGCTGTAGTAACTACAGAGGGATTACATTGATCAGTCACAGCATGAAGTTATGGGAAAGAGTAGTGGAAGCTAGGTTAAGAAGGGAGGTGATGATTAGTGATCAGCAGTATGGTTTCATGCCAGGAAAGAGCACTACAGATGTGATGTTTGCTCTGACAGTGTTAATGGAGAAATACAGAGAAGGTCAGAAGGAGTTGCATTGTGTCTTTGTGGACTTTGAGAAAGCATATGACAGGGTGCCTAGAGAGGAGTTGTGGTATTGTATGAGGAAGTCGGAAGTGTCAGAGAAGTATGTAAGAGTGGTACAGGATATGTACGAGGGTAGTGTGACAGTGGTGAGGTCTGCGGTGGGAGTGACAGATGTGTTTAAGGTGGAGGTGGGATTACATCAAGGATCAGCTCTGATCCCTTTCTTATTTGCAATGGTGATGGACAGGTTGACAGACGAGATCAGACAGGAGTCCCCGTGAACTATGATGTTTGCAGATGACATTGTGATCTGTAGTGAGAGTAGGGAACAGGTGAAGGAGATGCTGAAGAGATGGAGATATGCTCTAGAGAGAAGAGGAATGAAGGTCAGCAGGACTAAGACAGAATATATGTGTGTGAATGAGAGGGAGGATAGAGGAATGATGAGGATGCAGGGAGTAGAGCTGGTGAAGGTGGATGAGTTTAAATACTTGGGATCAACAGTTCAGAGTAATGATGAATGTGGAAGAGAAGTGAAGAAGAGAGTACAGTCAGGATGGAGTTGGTGGAGAAGAGTGTCAGGAGTGATTTTTAATAGATGAGTACCAGTAAGAGTGAAAGGGAAGGTCTACAAGAGGGTATTGAGACCAGCTATGTTATATGGGTTGGAGACAGTGGCATTGACAAAAAGGCAGGAGTCAGAGCTTGACGTGGCAGATTTGAAGATGTTAAGATTTGCACTGGGTGTGACGAGGATGGAGAGGATTAGGAATAAGTATATATGAGGGTCAGCCCAGGTTGGAAGGTTTGGAGATAAAGCCAGAGAGGCAAGATTATGTTGGTTTGGACATGTGCTGAGGAGGGATGCAGAGTATATTGGGAAAAAGATGCTAAGGATGAAGCTGCCAGGCAACAGGAAAACATTAAGGCCTAAGATAAGGTTTATGGATGTGGTGAGAGAGGACATGCAGGTGGTTGGTGTGACAGAGCAAGATGCAGAGGACAGGAAGAAATGGAAACAGTTGATCCGCTGTGGCAACCCCTAATGGGAGCAGCCGAAAGAAGAAGAAGACTAGCTGAGTTCAGTACCTAGGTTTTGTTGTCATGATGTAACAAATGTATATTTTCTTATGTATACTACATTTTGTTTACTTTATACTTTATTGATTATTGTAACTAGTGCATTAAAATTTACTGTTACTCATGGAGTTTTTCTCCCTGGGCCTCTGCTGAAAAAGGACCTGTGTCCAATCGGACTTTCCCAGTAAACAAATGTTACATAAAATAAATAAGTAGTTCTGGTGCTCTTTGTTTTGTGGATGTGCAAAAGCTTCATCATAACTCAGTCCAAAAATGCCTTTTAAACCAGGCATAGATCTTCTCTCAGTAATCTGTAGGAGTATAGAGATAGGGCTTTGAGGTGATCCACATAGGAAATTGTGCTTATGCCCTGTATTCTTTTTGTAAGGAACCTTTGTGGAAGTATCAGTTGTGGCACATGTCTATTCAGGTATATACTGAAGAGGGCATTGTACTCTATGATGGGTCTGATGAGGGCTGAGTACAGTGGCATGATGATCTCTCTGGACCTAGATACCATGCCTTAAGTTAAGCAGCATAGAAGGATTTTCTTACTATCTTGGACACATGTTGGTTGAAGACTAGATTACTATCCACATGAGTTCCCTGATTCCTGACTACTGAGTCAACTCTTAGGAGTGTTTTATCAATGGCATCATTTCCCAGGGCAGGCAACTTCCCAAAATGTACTATAATGCATTTCATGGCACTGAGTTGTAAGTCTTGGCTCTTGCACCAGATGTTTGTCTGTGTTATACCTTCCTATATGGTGTTTACATCTTGGGAATATTTTATGACTTCTCTGAGTTTCCAATCATCTGTAAACTTGGTCAGTCAAAGGCCTTTAACATTTGCTTTGACTTCCAAGAAACAGATGCCAAAGAGGAGTTGACCCAGCATGGTGCCCTGAGGACTCCACTCACTAGTGACTGGCTTCTTTGTAGAGGTGGTCTCATTGATCCTTACCTCCGGAGTCCTATCCATGAGCCAGCTCACTATCCAGTGAATTATATAGGGATTTAAGCTTAATTCCATAAGTTTGTTAACAATGCCCAAGGGAGGGTGTAGTATCAAATGCCTTAGTAAAGTCAAGTTAGGCAGTATACACCATTTTACCCTAATCCATTGCTTTGGTGACTTTTTCAAAGAAGGCTACCATGTTCAGCAGGCATGACCTCCCTTTGACAAACCCAAACTGAAATGGATCTAGAATCCTGAGGGTTCTACTGTCTTTGTTGATCATATGGGCTTGTACCTAAGAGTTTAACCTCCAGTGACATTGTTTATGTACACATCTCACATACTGTTATATGGTACTTTATGGATTAAGTGGCTGTCAGTAAGCATGGGACAATTATTACAATGTCTCAACAGGGTCTATATCATTTAATCGAAACTCACATTATCAAACCCTTGAACCCCTCTTCGTCGATCACCTTTTAAACAAACACATAAATCAGCAAATGGAATTTTAATCAAACTGTTTCCCAGGGCAAATCAATGGTAGGCCACCCTAGCGACATTGGAAACAAATAAAAAAACTTAAAGCCTATCCAGGTCGGGGGCTTTGCCCCCCACCCCCACTCCCCCATATGGGGAGGCTGAACACCCACACCCGCCAAATAAATATACCAACTCTGAGATTGCACTACAGTGGGGAAAAGGGCAAATACCATATGGTGGCCCACCGTCGGTTTGCCCTAGCCAAAACTTTGATTAAAAGTCCGTTCACTGATTTGAGAGTTCGATTAAAAGGTGTTCAATGAAGAGGGGGTTCAACAATGTGAGTTTTGATTAAATGACATAAACTGATCTCAACATACTCATAACCACCAAACTGGCTGCAGAGATGTAAGGAAATTGCATTTCCATGTTGTCCGGTCTTTTAATTGGTGAGCTACAAGGGTGTGGCATACCAAGACTTACAGAAGGATATTAAGGGTGCTTTACTGGGACAAACTAGGATATAAAACATTAAATTCTACTAAATGCAATGGTATTGCTTCTCAACATATGAGCTATCTGTTCTAAGCTTGTGGGTGAGCAGGGTGTAGATCAGAGTGTGTGTATGTACCTTTAAGAAGCATTTCCCGATGTAGCACGTGAATATAAATAATGAGCACGTGCAGGCAGCAGAACCATTTTGAGAGAACAGCCAGAGTGTTAACATGTATGAGTGCAGTAGACAGTCTATTTATAAGTTTATTTAAGTTTAAGTTACACAGCATCATTTCTGATGTTTGTGTGTAATAAAGCTGCTTGAATAGAACCCACAAATGTTTGTCTGTTTTATCCTGACCAGACGAGCAACCAGGGTACAGTTTTATGGTCAGTTCTATAGGGAAATTTTGCTTTCTAGATGTTTGCTTCTTTACAGGGTGCTGCTGCCCAATGCTGTGTATTGAACAGTTCTGCACAAACATACTGAATTCATGCTAGCAATGAAAAAAACAAAAAACTGACTACTGAGCCATCTGGACAATAAAATGACTACACTTAGAGCCCTTTTGTGTGTTTCCCAACTCAGATAGTTCAAGCAAACACCCCCTTGCCACAAGATGAATAATCCTAGTTCTCTTAATGTAAAAACACAGTAAAAAGAATACCACAAGTGCAATGTTACTCCAAACAGATTAAACAACCAGCTAGAAATCACACACTGAGGCAATTTCAAGACAAACAACAATAATAAAAGGAAAAGCACTTTTTGTAAAAATGTCAATAAAGTGCACAAATAAAGCAAGGAAGCAGCTACAATTACTTAAAATAAGTTATACAAGTAGAATTTATCATTCCAAAATACTTAGCTTTGCCTGGATGGCAGACGATGCAAATAAAACAATTCTGGAACACAGGCTAGGACTCTAAGCTTTATTGAACTCTGTAGAAATGAGTACAGAGATGCATTCCAGATTTATACTAGTACTGAAAACACTTATGTGCATGTTCACCATGCATGGTAGAAGTGAAAGTTCTGAAAGGAAGTGCAAAGGAAAGCAAATGGTACAGTACAGTATAAGCTCCATCACACTTACTTGCAGAAGTTTCACTTCTATAGCTTGTGGCAACCATACACACACACACACACACACACACACACACACACACACACACACACACACACACACACACACACACACACACACACAACATAACCTAACTAAATACAAAATGGTCAGAACAAATAAAAACTTTAACCCTGATAGCTTCCTAGCAGAACTCAATGCTTGCAACTGGTCCCCTCAAACTATTGCCTCTTGATGATGCTGTAGCTTACTTCAACTCCAAGTTCCTTTCTATTCTAGACTCTCATGCTCCCTTAAGATCTATTAAAATAAGAACAAAACCTGCACCTTGGCTCTCAAAAGATACACGGCATAAAATGATCCTTAAAAACAAACTCTGGACCAAGTACCGTAAGACTAAAGATCCCACCGACCAACTAAACTTTAGACAAATCAGAAACTCCACCAAAAAAAGCAGTACTTTTAGATAAAAGAAACTACTACTGCCATTTATAACAAACTAACCAACATAATCCACAAAAGTTCTGGCCAGGAATAAATAATCTCTTAAAACCTGGCCAATCTGACACCCCCTAGCCCCATAGGCACTTCACAAAATAACCCTAAACAAACTGCTGATGCCTTCAATACATTCTTTACTGAAACTGTCCAGTCTCTTGCTAATCAACTATCCCCCAATATCACCTCTCAGTCCACCTCCCCTAACACTTCTATTCCCACATTTCAACTGCAACCAGTACCTACATCACTTATCTATACTCTTCTCCACAAACTTAAAGCCTCCTTTCCATCTGCTGACCTTCTGCCTGCTCAGTATCTAAAAACTGCAGCCAAACCACTAGCCTATCCAATTTTGATTCTGATTAACAGAACCATTGTCGAAGGCTATATTCCTTCTATATGGAAAATTTCACATGTCATTCCCCTACATAAAGGTGGAAATTCAACCCAACTCTCAAACTACCGACCCATAGCCCTACTCTCTCCCCTGGCTAAAATAATGGAAAAATGCATACAAAACAACTTCTTAAACACCTGTTGAATAACAACCTACTTGCTGATTGTCAACATGGCTTCCGACCTTTCCACAGCACTATTTCAGCTCTCCTTTCCTTTACTGACTGTATCAACAGAAATCAAAATAATAATTTCCTCACCTCTGCTCTCTTTATTGGCCTATCCAAAGCCTTTGATATGGTCAATCACCAGAAACTCTTAAATTTACTTAAAACATTCTCACTAGACTCAAGAGCTATTATGTGGTTCCACTCCTATCTTCATAACAGACAACAAGCAGTGCTCTGGCACAGTAACCTATCCAACCACCTGCCCATCGCCCTCGGAGTACCACAAGGTTCTATACTTGGCCGTCTTCTGTTTTCTATTTTTATTAATGATCTTCATACCAGTATTTCCTCTGCAACCTGTATACAATATGCCGATGATTCTACTTTGATTTGTTCTGCTTCTTCCCCTTCCAAACTGCACTCTATCACCCAACAGACTTTCCAAACAGTTGAAATCTGGTTCTTAAAACGATGCTTAATCCTAAACCCCAAGAAAACCAAACTGTTACTGTTCTGCCCCACCCGGAAATCCTCCACTCTCAACTTCTCTGTCTTGTCTAGTAATGGCACTATCATATCACCTGACCTCACTACCAGGCTTCTTGGAGTAGAGATAGACAATAACCTATACTTTGACTATCACATCAACAACACCATAAAATTAGTTAACAGAAAACTAGGCTCCCTGTATAGAATTAAACCATTCCTTACTCCACTTACCAGAACTTCCATTGCCCATTCCCATCTGATTTCTTCCCTCCCTTATGCCTCCCCTATTTACACATACCTATCCAAATCTAACCTCTGCAAACTGGCTGTTGCCTATAACAGTATTGCCAGATTTGCCTCTGGCTCTACTTTTAGAACCCACCACTGCATAAACTTAAAGCAATTAGGATGGCTTGAGCTGCAAAATCTGATCTTATATCACCAGATCTCCTTAGCCCATAAAATCCTCTACAAACCAACTAACACCCCTGTACTCACCTCCCTTATCACAGCTTACTGCAACCTTAAAAGGCTACGTTCTTCTAACAACTTCTTATATCTACTTGCAAATCCAACAATTTGGCAGGCAAATCCTTGTTCTCAAACACAACAGGCAAAGCCTGGAACTCCATTCCTGACACCCTCACTGCATCTCTTCTTTTTCCCCTTTCAAATCCCAACTCAGAACTCACCTCAAAACTCACTGTCTCTGCCCCTGTACTAACCCTGACCACTGGCTCTGCCCCTGTACTAACCCTGACTAGCTTTCAGTGTCCCACTAGTACTCTCTATTCTCCTTCAAACATATCTTACACTAAATCTTTTCTATTCTCATGCATAAGTTGTATTCCCTTACTCTGCATTTAATATCTAATTGTTGCTTCTGTAAGAACATGCTAATGCTAAGTAGGATACTTATTTTATTTATTTATTATTTTTCTCAGTGTAACTACTAAAATTGTAAAGACTGATTTTAATGTCTGTATTTAGAGCTTTTCTCCCCAGGCCTCTGCTGAAAATGGACTTATATCCAGCTGGACCAGCCCGGTAAACAAATGTAAAATAAAATAAAAAACATATATATATATATATATATATATATATATATATATATATATATACTATTTATTTTTTTTGAGAGGATTCTCTTGAACCTACTACCTAAGGTCAGTTTCATTTTTATTTGCATCATAGGTCATCTGCCTCTTGTAACTAACCACACATTTATCAACTATTGTTGATTTTCTTTTGCCATTTCCCACCCCAGTCATCCAACCTCATCTCCAAGGTTAGTCTGCATTGCCCAAACCATACCTCTCAACCTGGAATCATCAAAAATCTGGACAAGGCCCATGAAAAATAGGTACAAATCTGTACGCTGATTAATATAAAATTTGCATACACAATTACATAACCCCACCCACTCCAATGGAATTGTGGGATAACAATTTTCAAATGCAAACTGAAGAACAGACAATCAAAATATGGCACCAGAGTACCACTGCAGCCATTCCAATATCCCATTACCTGGCTATTTCACCCCATTTACCATAAACACTAATGTGTGCATACTAATTTACTTCTACAATGATTATTTGGATTTTATTTTTACATTTTATAGCAAAATGCACAAACAGGAATAGGTATCAGCTAAACAAAACAATACTGTATCACAATGAAAATAGACTTGGCATTAAAACTTCTCTGCCCTTGAAACTCGCATTCATTGAAACAGAAATGAAACCCACACCACATCCAAAGAAAATGCATCTAGCTAGTGGTGATAAAGATTACCTTTGGGCTGTTTTCAAATCATAGGCCCCTTGCATACACACACACACACACACACACACACACACACACACACACACACACACCTGAACCAATAGAGCAGCTAACAGACTCAACTCTTTGCTTTAACGGTGCATTGCACCGTTATTTTATTCTGCCTCTCACTGCAACCTTTGCTCTTTTCCATGGCAAAGACCAGCTTGTTTTATGTTTCCTAGAAAGCCTTGGAATGTCTCTTGCTTAACAATACCACTGCATAAACACAACCACAGTTATTATAGTCAGCTGCATTTATTTAACTTAAACAACTGTAAATCAAATGGATGTTGTTACTGTCAACTTAGCTCACTATATAAATTAACAACTACATTTTTACTAAAAACTGTAATTCCTGTATCACTGCCCTAAAGGGTCAGTCAGAGTCATAACTGAAGAGGGGTTTTGCACAAGCTCATTTAGTTGGTCAACAAACAAAATTAAAATAAAAAAATACACATTAACCAATATCTATATAAGAATATATATATATATATATATATATATATAGAGAGAGAGAGAGAGACAAATACACTCATGCACAAAATATTGGCAATAACCTAAAACTCCAGTACTACCCAAAGTACAAACCTATAAGTGAAACATATGTACATGTTTAAAAGAAATATAAGAAATATAAGCCTGCTAGGAGTTAATGCGCTTGCCAAAAAAGCTAAAATCCAAAATGAATAACAAAATCCAAATGGCAAGAGCAAAACAAAGCAGATGTCCCAAAACAGCATGTAAATATCCTCAATACTTCAGTAGTCCACAGTACATCAATAAATAACCGGTGCTGCAACTAGTTCAGTATAAAGAATATATAATTTATTTTTCACAAACAGGTTAGCGCTTTCACCAGATGGCTTCATCAGACCTACTGAAACATTTCACTCATCAGTTTAAATACATAAAATGGCGGGAAAAATAGCCAGTCTTAAAGTGAAAGAATCAATATTCATTTCCAACCTGTATAAAATCAACTCAACTATTCAAACATATACAATGAGAGCAACAATCAATAAAAACATTCATGTATATATCCAATATTTAATAAACATCAATCATACACAATTCATAGATAAAAATATCTAAAATATATATGCATATCTAAAAACTATACATGTATAGCTCTAAACATATATAATCCCAATAACATGAATATTCATGTAACAAAATAAAACCTGTAATATATGTATATGTTTATAAGGGGACTATAAATGATAAACTATAATGTAAAACTATAATGTTGTGAATGTATATCAAGACATGACTTAAGCCTTCAATTTCCTCATCTTGAGGAAAGGTTGAATGGGGACCTTACCATTTAATCCAGGGCTTATATCAGATCTGAATCTCATGATCCAGTTGGTCTCCCTCACTTCTGTAAAAGTCTTGATGTCCCCTCCTCTAATACTCCTAAATATATTTTCCACTATTTTAAATCTAAAAGTATGTCCCTCTCCTCTCTCTATGACATGTTTTGCTAGGGCATTGGTCATAGATCTTATCCTGAAGTGATACATATGCTCACGCATCCTGTCCCTCAGACACCTATTGGTCTTGCCAGTATAAAATGCGGAACATCCCAAGCAGGATGCTAAATAAACAACATCAGTGGACATACAATTGCCCTTAGCTCAAAACGTGAAAGCACCAAAACCAGAAGGATGTATAAATGTGGGATCAGAGTCAATTAAAAAGCAAAAATTATAATGGTTGCAGGGTGAAGTGATACAAGGTTCATTGGAGCTATCCTGTCTACTGTTTCTCGGGTAACACAACAGTCTCTTCAAATTCATTTTGTTCTTAAAGACAAATTTAGGTGTAATCCCTATAACTTCTTTTATAGTCGGATCCACTGATAAAATATGCCAATGTGTCTTAATTACATCTTTTATAATTCCTACATCTTTAGTATAAAAAATTGGGAAAATTACATTATTAGACTCCATTCTCCCTCTAGGCTTTCTGTCTTCCACAAAGTTATAGTCATGTGTCCTGGTAGAAAAATAGGGAGCTGCTACATTAGATCTCAACTCATTAATACCTAACATCCCATTAATCAAATCTCTATTATAATAATTTCGTGCTCCTAACCTCTGATGTAAGTCATCTAATCCTTTCCTAAAATT
This sequence comes from Protopterus annectens, assembly GCF_019279795.1. Classification (NCBI taxonomy): domain Eukaryota; kingdom Metazoa; phylum Chordata; order Ceratodontiformes; family Protopteridae; genus Protopterus; species Protopterus annectens. The sequence goes on from NC_056731.1 coordinate 1,161,863,709, forward strand.
CAAATCTATCGGATTATATCTAGAAATACGCACGGCCTGTCCTCTGACAATATTATTATATACATATCCAGGATGCATGCTATGTCGATGTAATAAAACATCCTTATGACAGGACTTTCTATATAATCCTGTATTAATCATAACATTTCCTAACTTCTCTACATAAATGAATACCAAACAAGAACCAAACTGATAAAAAGAATAAATGCCACAGCAACCTTGTTCCAACAGTTAAAAGTGCCTGAACGCGAGTTTATTAATACAAAAAATCAAGCGTTTTCGCCACAAGCCTCTTGTGGCTTCATCAGAGACAGTACATTTGAAGTATTCAATACCCATGTCTTAAATACTTAAAAACAGGAAGTGACATACATAATTAACCATTTTAAAATTTAATTACATTTTAAAATAACCAACGTGAAAAGTATAAAATTTGTTTCCTTAAATGCTACGAGTGACATCACCATACAGACACACTACTAAAAGGGTTAAACATAGTTCCCATAATGTTAATGGATATATAATACGTATTTACATGAAGGGCCCCCTTTAGAACCCTTCATGTAGATACGTATTATATATCCATTAACATTATGGGAACTATGTTTAACCCTTTTAGTAGTGTGTCTGTATGGTGATGTCACTGTGTATTTAAGGAAACAAATTTTATACTTTCACGTTATTTTAAAATGTAATTAAATTTTAAAATGGTTAATTATGTATGTCACTTCCTGTTTCTAAGTATTTAAGAGATGGGTATTGAATACTTCAAATGTACAGTCTGATGAAGCCACAAGAAGGCGTAAAAACGCTGATTTTATTAATAAACTCGTTCAGGCTAACTGTTGGAACAAGGTTGCTGTGGCTATTCTTTCTCTACATAAATGTCAAGAAAAGGAATCTTGTCAGAAGACCAATCAACAGTGAACTTAAGATATCTAGTAACAGAGTTAATCTCACTAACAAACTCATCCATTTCATCAGATGTACCTGTCCATAAGAGGAACAGGTCATCTACAAACCGTCTATAAAATGGAACAAAACTGTTGTAATTGGTCTTCTGAAACATATACCTGTTTTCCCATTCAGCCATGAAGAGGTTGGCGTAGCTATTGGCACAAGAAGTGCCCATAGCCACGCCATCCCTCTGTAGGAAAATTCTATTGTTAAAACAAAAAACATTTGATTCCAATATGACTTCCAAAAAACTCATTAACAAATCTATTTCTGTGCCATCTATGTCTGACATTCTCATTAAATAACTATCTACCATTCCTACCCCTTCCAGGTTGGGAATCACTGTAAATAAGGACTGTACATCCATAGTGACAAAAATATATTCTTGATTTGAAGGTGCCGAAGCAATAAAATTATATAAATCTAACAAAAACTGTTTAGTATCCTTTAGTATAAACACATTAGCATTAACTATTGGTCTCAGTTTATTCTCTATATAAATGGAGAGCGGTTCCGTTGACCAGTCCCTTCCAGCTACAATGGGTCTTAGGGTGGATTCACTCTATCTTTGTGTATCTTCAGAAGCCCTTGAATGACCAGTATAAGTGGATATACAACTTCCAAAAACTTAAACAAATTAAAATCTATAACTTCACTCTTTAGTAGATCATTCAACATGCCATGTATCCTTTCAGTCAAATGATTAACTGCTTCTAATGTAATGGGAATATAGTAATCACTATCACTCAACATCTCAAACATACGTTCTCTGTACCTAGAAGCATCCATAATAACCACTCCACCTCCCTTGTCAGCAGATTTGATTGTAATCGTGGTATTGTTACGTAAACTATATAGGGCTTCCTTCTGTCTGGGTGTAAGATTCTGTTTGCCCCTTTTATGATTATTACTAGAACTTCTCATCCGATATAAATCATCTTCCACTAACTTACTATATGCTGCTAACAAAGGGTGTAGGGGAGGGGTATATGTACTAGGTCTTTTAATACTATGATTACTAATAACATCATTGTTACCTCTAAATTCTATTCTCAATGACAAATTACGTATAAACAACTTGAAATCACGTAGTGTTTCCTCAAAATTACTATAGGTGGTAGGAATAAATGAAAGTCCTTTAAAAAGAACATTTATCTCATCTGAGGTAAGTTGATATGTAGATAAATTAAACACTATGTCATCCGTTTCCCTTCCCACATTTTCTTGATATTTTGATTCTGAAACCGGTCTGGAGACAGTTTCCTTTTCTATCTCCCTCTGCTCATCGAGCGTGTTCTCCCTTCCCTGGAGTCTGACCTGATAGGGAAAGGGTGTTTAATATCAGATACATTGTTAGAAGGGGGATCCAAATCTGTATTAGATCTGTCAGTAGTAGTAGTCCCATTCCTACTCGTCCCAGGAACTTGGGAGGTAGGAATCTTCCTCCGAACTACTTGTTCAAATGGCACTGTATGAGCAGAGTTAAACACAACTGGCTCATTATCTGTAGTAACCTTATGAACTGAATTAGTATGAAATTCAGCGGGCAGTGCATAATTTGAAATCATAACATCACTAGTAATATTATTGGGAACAACATCACTATTAATAGCATTCATCAACCTAGAATCAGATATAGAAATAACTGAAAAATGGCTATTGTTAGATACATTGACATTGTCACTGTTAATTTGTCCATTAACATTCTGTCTACGTATAGCCTGGCCTCCGACATCTCTATTGCTCCTCGGCCAAGTGAAGATATGTCCTGATTTAAAATCATTTATGTCTCTTTGTAACTTCATTCTCTTTTGATTAAAAAGTCTCTTCTCATATTGTACAACATTATCTAAAAGCGTATGACAACAACCATCAACAGCGGAGGCCGGATAGCTAGCATATATAGCAGTTCGTTGTTCTTGTATGTCCAGCCTCAACGCTTCTTCCAAGGGCATAAAAAACGTATTCATTAACTTCATGTAATTGAGGCTTACCTCGATATTAAGTTGCTGCCATTCAAATAGCAGCTCAGGATATGTAGTTCCGGTAGTGGGCATCTTAAGCACCCTTAGACCTCTCGGAGCAAGGCGTCGTTGGATGCACACCTCAAAATGCTGTTGCTGGGTTTGCATCCTTTTTAATTTAAATAAATCCACTTCTAGCTTTTTGATAGCTAGTCGTAAGCTCTCTCTATCATACTGTGTCCCAGGAGAGCCATTCATGACCCGTTCACTATCTTCATATGACTCCAACGGATTACCACACTGTCGCAAACAATCCGCGAATCTATCCGACGCTGGACGTAAAACACCACCAACATCTCTCCTCTCTCGTACAGTATATGGAAGTTCCACTTGTACTTGTTCCCCTTCCACCATGTCTCCAAGCAGGACTAATAAGCAAAAAACAACAGTTAAAAGAAATATAAGCCTGCTAGGAGTTAATGCTCTTGCCAAAAAAGCTAAAATCCAAAATGAATAACAAAATCCAAATGGCAAGAGCAAAACAAAGCAGATGTCCCAAAACAGCATGTAAATATCCTCATACTTCAGTGAGTCCACAGTACATGAATAAATAACCGTGCTGCAACTAGTTCAGTATAAAGAATATATAATTTATTTTTCACAAACAGGTTCGCTTTCACCAGATGGCTTCATCAGACCTACTGAAACATTTCACTCATCAGTTTAAATACCCATAAAATGGGGAAGAGAGTCAAGTAAGTTCTCTTTTCACTGTTTCATGAATATTTAAATCAGGAATTGGATAATAGCTTGTATTTCCATTTATAAGGTATTAACACTATAGATAAAATTCAAAATTATCCTCAATTTTAGGAAGGCCATGTAGTCCATTAATGCTTACATGTACAAATAGATTTGTATGTTATAGGGGCTATGATTAGTAAACCTTAGGTTGGTTCTTTTGAAGGAACCTCTTTCTATGTGTCGTTTTCGAACCTGAATGTGAACCTTTGTCGGGCTCCAGACCTTGAACAGTTGTACAGAACTCATTCTCCAATTAGAGGCTCGATGCATCTAGATGAGATTCTGGCATTAGCACTTACCTAGTTTTTCTTTTTTTCTTGTGTATTTCCCCTAAAAGCATATGGGTGCAGCCTTAATCCAACCCCCCAAAAAAATTTTCCGGGTTCCCATGGTTTTTGTTTTTGGTTTGGTTTTGCCTTTTGGGGTTGGGGGCAGTTTTCCCCCCCCACCCTTGGGCGTTGGGGGGGAAATTGTTTTGGGGGGGCAAAAACCAAAAATCCCCCCTGGAATGGGGGTTTTATTTTTTTCTCCCTTTTTTTTGGGGGAGGGGAGAAGTTTGCACTGAACCTGTCAGCCAGTATGTTAGCAATGTGTGTAGGTTCAGTAATTTTCACATCATTTTGAACTAATTCTGAGCATATCTGGGAGTTTCCCCCTAGGTTTCTAACATAGCTAAAGAAGGCCTTATGATTGTCTTTAGAGTCCTTGGTGATTTTTCTCTCAAAATTTGCCTTGGATGATTTTATGAGAGCTCTTAGTTTTTTACTTATAATGATCAAAGGTGTCTTACCTTTCAAGGATTTTGCTCTATCTTGTAGTAGCTTCCTCCTTTGTTGTAGAGCTTGTTTATGGCTGGGGTCCACCAGACTGGACGCTTGCCTTTGGTACAGAGAGTCTTAGTTTTGTTTGGGATTGCCTGATCCATGCAGTCCTGTAGGTGCTGGTAGAAGGCATTTGTAAGTGATTCAGCGGTTTGAGTAATGTTTACCACTGGCTCAGGGGCCTTAAAGGAGACCACACTAGTTTTTAGAAGTGTGAAATCGGCTTTTGAGAGGTTTTTCACTGTGGTCTTTTTGTTCCGGGTGGGGTGGGTATGAGGAGCTCCAGCGAGATTAGGTTATTATCTGATCTCACGAGTGAGGGGTATACTTCGGTGTTGAACATTTTGATCCCATGTTAGTGATGATGAGATCAAGTATGTTTTCTCCTCTTGTGGGGCTGGTGACTAGTTGTTCCATGGCATTTGAGTTTATGAACTCCAGGAATCTTTGGGTTAGAGTGTTCGGGCTTGAGTAGTGTTCCCAGTCTATATTAGGGTAGTTGAAGTCACCTAGTATGATGGTGTTTGGAGATACATTTATCCCCTCCAATGTTTTCAGGAAGGCCATGTGAGGTTCCTGAGTTTGAGAGGGTGGCCTGTAACATGCTACAAATTGCAGAGCAGTCTTGCCTATGGTTAATTGCACCTGGATGGTCTCCGATGATCGTTGCCACCAACCTTGAGGTGTGGGTGTCCTTTATGAATATGGACACCCCCCCTCCTTTCTTGGTGTTGTCCGGATTTTGGGGCCGGAACGCATGATATGAGGTGAAACCTGTTAGTGCTGGGGTGCTCTCAGGAGCCTTGAACCAGGTTTCTGTCACAGCACAGACATCGATGTTCTCCATATTGAGAAGGGCCTCGAGTGCGTGCATCTTGAGAGTGAGACTTCTGGCATTGAGCAGCATTACCCTTAGTTTTTTTCCTTTTTGGTGTTCTAGGGTGGTAGGTTTAGAATTTGAGCCTTGCCTAAAAAAGGCACTATGGGGGTGGCAGAGCCTTGCCAATATCCTGAAGCCCAGGGGTGACAGGTGCAAGCCGTCCCTTGCGAAGCAGCGTGGCTTGTCCAGCATGTCATCCCAGGCAGACAGACATTGGATTCTGAAACATATACCTGTTTTCCCATTCAGCCATGAAGAGGTTGGCGTAGCTATTGGCACAAGAAGTGCCCATAGCCACACCATCCCTCTGTAGGAAAATTCTATTGTTAAAACAAAAAACATTTGATTCCAATATGACTTCCAAAAAAGTCATTAACAAATCTATTTCTGTGCCATCTATGTCTGACATTCTCATTAAATAACTATCTACCATTCCTACCCCTTCCAGGTTGGGAATCACTGTAAATAAGGACTGTACATCCATAGTGACAAAAATATATTCTTGATTTGAAGGTGCCGAAGCAATAAAATTATATAAATCTAACAAAAACTGTTTATTATCCTTTAGTATAAACACATTAGCATTAACTATTGGTCTCAGTTTATTCTCTATATAAATGGAGAGCGGTTCCGTTGACCAGTCCCTTCCAGCTACAATGGGTCTTAGGGGTGGATTCACTCTATCTTTGTGTATCTTCAGAAGCCCTTGAATGACCAGTATAAGTGGATATACAACTTCCAAAAACTTAAACAAATTAAAATCTATAACTTCACTCTTTAGTAGATCATTCAACATGCCATGTATCCTTTCAGTCAAATGATTAACTGCTTCTAATGTAATGGGAATATAGTAATCACTATCACTCAACATCTCAAACATACGTTCTCTGTACCTAGAAGCATCCATAATAACCACTCCACCTCCCTTGTCAGCAGATTTGATTGTAATCGTGGTATTGTTACGTAAACTATATAGGGCTTCCTTCTGTCTGGGTGTAAGATTCTGTTTGCCCCTTTTATGATTATTACTAGAACTTCTCATCCGATATAAATCATCTTCCACTAACTTACTATATGCTGCTAACAAAGGGTGTAGGGGAGGGGTATATGTACTAGGTCTTTTAATACTATGATTACTAATAACATCATTGTTACCTCTAAATTCTATTCTCAATGACAAATTACGATAAACAACTTGAAATCACGTAGTGTTTCCTCAAAATTACTATAGGTGGTAGGAATAAATGAAAGTCCTTTAAAAAGAACATTTATCTCATCTGAGGTAAGTTGATATGTAGATAAATTAAACACTATGTCATCCGTTTCCCTTCCCACATTTTCTTGATATTTTGATTCTGAAACCGGTCTGGAGACAGTTTCCTTTTCTATCTCCCTCTGCTCATCGAGCGTGTTCTCCCTTCCCTGGAGTCTGACCTGATAGGGAAAGGGTGTTTAATATCAGATACATTGTTAGAAGGGGGATCCAAATCTGTATTAGATCTGTCAGTAGTAGTAGTCCCATTCCTACTCGTCCCAGGAACTTGGGAGGTAGGAATCTTCCTCCGAACTACTTGTTCAAATGGCACTGTATGAGCAGAGTTAAACACAACTGGCTCATTATCTGTAGTAACCTTATGAACTGAATTAGTATGAAATTCAGCGGGCAGTGCATAATTTGAAATCATAACATCACTAGTAATATTATTGGGAACAACATCACTATTAATAGCATTCATCAACCTAGAATCAGATATAGAAATAACTGAAAAATGGCTATTGTTAGATACATTGACATTGTCACTGTTAATTTGTCCATTAACATTCTGTCTACGTATAGCCTGGCCTCCGACATCTCTATTGCTCCTCGGCCAAGTGAAGATATGTCCTGATTTAAAATCATTTATGTAATTTGTAACTTCATTCTCTTTTGATTAAAAAGTCTTTTTCTCATATTGTACAACATTATCTAAAAGCGTATGACAACAACCATCAACAGCGGAGGCCGGATAGCTAGCATATATAGCAGTTTGTTGTTCTTGTATGCCCAGCCTCAACGCTTCTTCCAAGGGCATAAAAAACGTATTCATTAACTTCATGTAATTGAGGCTTACCTCAATATTAAGTTGCTGCCATTCAAATAGCAGCTCCGGATATGTAGTTCCGGTAGTGGGCATCTTAAGCACCCTTAGACCTCTCGGAACAAGGCGTCGTTGGATGCACACCTCAAAATGCTGTTGCTGGGTTTGCATCCTTTTTAATTTAAATAAATCCACTTCTAGCTTTTCGATAGCTAGTCGTAAGCTCTCTCTATCATACTGTGCCCCAGGAGAGCCATTCGTGACCCGTTCACTATCTTCATATGACTCCAGTGGATTACCACACTGTCGCAAACAATCCGCGAATCTATCCAATGCTGGACGTAAAACACCACCATCTCTCCTCTCTCGTACAGTATATGGAAGTTCCACTTGTACTTGTTGCCCTTCCACCATGTCTCAAGCAGGACTAATAAGCAAAAAACAACAGTTAAAAGAAATATAAGCCTGCTAGGAGTTAATGCTCTTGCCAAAAAAGCTAAAATCCAAAATGAATAACAAAATCCAAATGGCAAGAGCAAAACAAAGCAGATGTCCCAAAACAGCATGTAAATATCCTCGATACTTCAGTAGTCCACAGTACATGAATAAATAACCGGTGCTGCAACTAGTTCAGTATAAAGAATATATAATTTATTTTTCACAAACAGGTTAGCGCTTTCACCAGATGGCTTCATCAGACCTACTGAAACATTTCACTCATCAGTTTAAATACATAAAATGGCGGGAAAAGCAGCCAGTCTTAAAGTGAAAGAATCAATATTCATTTCCAACCTGTATAAAATCAACTCAACTATTCAAACATATACAATGAGAGTAACAATCAATAAAAATATTCATGTATATATCCAATATTTAATAAACATCAATCATACACAATTCATAGATAAAAATATCTAAAATATATATGCATAACTAAAAACTATACATGTATAGATCTAAACATAAATAATCCCAATAACATGAATATTCATGTAACAAAATAAAACCTGTAATATATGTATATGTTTATAAGGGGACTATAAATGATAAACTATAATGTAAAACTATAATGTATAATATGTACATGTTTCTTGCAGGGGGGAATCCCTGCTGTATTCCTATGCTGGTAGGGGCTTTCCCCCCATAATCCCTAGAATTTTGTATGCCAACTCCATGGTCAGGTCACACAAACATGAGAAAGTCAGTAATCTCTCAAAAGAAAGAATCGCTGCTGGCATGCACTACCAACCACACCAGCAGCAGTTTCCTGTGCAAAAACACTTACTAGTACTCTCTTCATTCTTCAGCTCCTACTTTCCCCAAAACATATGCAGCAGTTGAGCAGTACCGTTCACAACACTATTTAACTTCCCAATGTGTCATCAGCATTTAATACACTTGATATTCTGTGATTTACTAAAACTCAGTCAGCCAAATGAATATTTAGTATTTTGCAATACATACACACACACACACACACACACACACACACACACACACACACACACACACACACACACACACACACACACACACACACTTAGCTCTGCAGTTAAAAGTGCAATTGTATTTGCTTACTGTTTACTGTGTTCTGGCCCGAACGGCAGAGTCATTCCGGAACAGCGGCTCTGCAAAGTAATCCTCCTGTATGGTGGCTTTGCAAAGTAATCCTCCTGTGCCCTGGGTTCAGCTCTACATGAGTTTCAGTTAAGTAATCCTGCCGTGACTGCTGTTCTGCCTGAAAACAGCAGAAGTACATCTTCGCGGCTTCTTAAGTAAATCTTCCAAGTTCCTGTCCTTCTATTCATACACAGCCGTACAGCATGCTAATGGATTCATCTTCCTCCTGTCCTACTATTCAAATACAGATGCGCGGCATCCTGATGGAGCTGACGTCATCATGCACATGATGACGTCACCTCCGAAAGCGCGAAAATTTTAAAAATAGATCCGAAAAATCGGAAATAATGGAGTGTCACTCGAGAATTGTAGCACCCCATTATTGGGTCCCCAAAACTCGGTAAAAAACGAGTTAATCGGGACGGTTGAGAGGTCTGGCCCAAACATCTGCAACATGCCAGAATGGTCTGCTCCACACCTTCTATATTTGTGATCTTTCCCTCCACAATCTGTCTGTTGTATAATCTCATTATGTATAATATGTCACACTAGTGGAGCCATATGTGGCCCAGCCCCATGAATGTGCTGCATACATCGATGGCCTCCTACCACAAATACTTGACGATACAATATTTTCCTTTCACTCATTGACCCTTTGTTTTTAGCATTTCATCTCCCTACGTTTACCTTACAAAATCTCCATAGTTTAACCCACCAGAAAATCACCTTACCAAAGTATAGAGAATGAATCTATATTAGTACAGTGAAAGTTTAGCTTGTCAAACACTGAAATGTCAGCAGCTAAACAGCGAAAGCTTAAAACTGCGAATGGCCAGTTCCACAGATTTTTTTGTAGGGAAAAAATTTACGTGGCCATTGGCGGGAATTTGCCCTTTTCCCCAATATAGAGCAATCTCGGAGTTGGTATATTTAGTTAGGGGGTTGTGGGGAGCACAGTCCCACACATCAGGGGGTGTAGGGGTGAAACCCCCCCACTTAATTAGGGTTTGAAAGTTTGCTTTAGTTTCGATGGCTGTGACGTTTTTCCATATGAAAAACTTTGCGGAACTGGGCGTTCATGGTTTTAATATTTCGCTGTTTAGCTGTCAACGTCTGGGTGTTCGACAAGCTAAGTGGTCGATTTTATAATATAGACCCTAGAGAATGAAGCTGGTATCATGATATATATGAACGTTCCAAATCTCTTTTTTCCTAAAGCATTCCTTATTATGTACCAATTCTTCTTTAACTTCATTTTTTACTTTTCTTCACTGCACTATAATTTTCTTTCTTTCCAGGACTGTAACATCTTAAATCACCTTCCATTCTCTTCATGATGCCACTGCCATCTTATACATCTGCCCCTCTTCACTTGCTCACTCTCACTCTTCACTCTCATTGGGTGTGTGTGTGTGTGTGTGTGTGTGTGTGTGTGTGTGTGTGTGTGTGTGTGTGTGTGTGTGTGTGTGATCATTCACTCACTCTAACTCTTCATTGTGTGTTTGAAAACACAAAACTCTTTAACATAGGTACCTCACCTCAAACTTTAAACTCACAAAAAAATTACCTCGCAACAATCAGCTAAATGTCAGAACTCTTACTCCCCTTTCCTAAACACCATAACTGTTGTTCCTCAGGCTCCATTTTAGGCCCACTCCTGTTTAGCATATTTATCGATAACTTCCACACAGCAGTCTTTCAAGGCTCAGTCATCCAATATGCAGATGACTCCACTATCCTCTGCACTGCAAACAATTCCTTAGAACTACACCAACTCACCCAAAACGCCCTCACCTCCACCAAAATTTGGATGTCTAATAATCATCTTGGCCTGAACCCCAACAAAACCAAACTAGTAATCTTTGCCCTCAGAAAGTCCACACCCCTACAAAATTAGAACTTCACCATTCAATCCCTAAATGGTGCCACCATTGACATTGTACCTAGCACAAAACACCTTTGTGTCATCATAGACAAAAACCTCACATTCCACCTGCACATCCAGTCCAGTGTCAAAAAGACACATCAAAAGCTTGGCACTCTCTACCGACACAAACCTCTACTCAGTGAATCAGCCTGAATTTCCCTTGCCTCTTCTTCTCTGTTACCCTCTCTTTTATATGGTGCCTCCCTCCTCACCAACATTCGGTCCTCTCTAAAGTCCAAACTAGACTCATGCTACAACAGAAGTGCTATGTTTGTAACTAATGCCTCCTACTCATCCCACCACTGCTTAGCATTACACATCCTAAAACGGCTTGAACTCCCCAATTATCTCACCTTTATCCAACTAGCTACAGCTCACAGACTCATTCATAATCCATCCATGTGCCCTGCTCCATCTTCTATATTTACATTATACCACCTAACAGACCACTCTGATCCAGCAACCAACTGCTCATAAATGTAAAAAAACCCAAACTTTCGGCTGACCAGATACTTTACATCTTTATCATCACAAATCTTTGGAACTCCCTCCGCCCAAATAATAGATCAACCCACTCAGTAACCCTCTTCAAGACATCTCTGAAACAACACCTCTCCTCATCTTGGCTGTGCACATGTGCTAACACCACATCTCATATAACCTAACTTCAGCCATCACAACTATTCTCATCCCCACTCTACTACTCTGGCATCCTCCTTTCACATCCACCTGTCTTTTTACTTACTCCGCCTCTCCATCCTGTCCACTTCCCTGTTCTACTAACCCTCTTTATCCTACCATTGATTCCTCCTGTCTACTTCCTTCTCTTCCTAACCCTTATAGACCTACCATTGAACCATGCAAGATATTCAGGTACTCTCGCAGCCTACCTTAATATCATACCACCACTTATATCTGCAACAATATAAACCAACTTTGCCAATTCCTGCAACAGGACTCATATAGCCTATCACTCAGCTATTACACCTCCTAGACATGTGAAAAGTTTATGTACCTTGTCTCTAATTAATTCCTATATCTGCTTTGCACCCAATGCATGAAGTGCCCTATATAAATTTTGCTAGCTGAAAACTACTCATATGAATGTTCTCATGTATATACTATGTATTGCTTGTATAATATCTTTGATTTGAGAATGATTACTTATGTACAGTTTTTTTCACCAATTGTATAAGCTGCCAATAATATGTACAAAATGTATTTATTAATGTAAATTCTGTATTGTATGTGAAATGTCTTATATGTGGAGCTTTTCTCCCCGGGACTCCAGTGAAAATGGGCACTTCTGGCCCAGCTGGACCATCTTGGTAAACAAATGCAAATAAATCATAAATAAATGAATAAAAGCTTAAGCAGAAGTCAGACTTTGACTTACGTACTTCCATTTAAATTTTTTATTACACTTGAAGCTCTCACACCATCCCATAAGAAGTTTCACTTCAAAAACAGAAAAACTGACTACTGAGCCCTCTGGCCAATAAAATGGTTACACTTAGAGCTCTTTTGTGTGTTTCCCAACTCAGGCAGAGCAGGTAAACACCTCCTGCCACAAGATGAATAATTCCAATCCTCTTAATGTTAACACACAATGGAAAGAATCCCACAAGTGCAATGCTACTATAGACAACTTAAACAACTAGCTGCAAATACTTTACAGAGGTCATTTTCAAGGCAAACAGTCTAACAACATAAATAATGATAGGAAAAAAACATTTTTAGTAAAAATATCAGTGGGATTACTTAAAAGGAAACTTCAAATTTCAGTAGCAGCTGCTAGGCCAAGGAAAAGCAAATACATTTTATATTGATAAAATGCAGAAAAATGCAATAAATAGTTTGAAAATACAGCAGCAGTCTTCAAAAATAATAGAATTCCCCTCTCAACAGGTGGAAAATAGAAGCACCAATCCCAAGCTGATTCCTTTAAAGCAGTCCCCAAAGTCTCCAGTGATTGGTAGTCAGTCTATTCCCAGATGTTTCAGATTTCACAAGCAAGCCAGAAAGAAGGGAGTGACACTGAATATTGCAGTGGGCACTAACCGAGTGAGATGATATGAAACGCAAGCCAACACGGGCTTTAAAAGTCAAAGGGCAAGGCTGTCCACTTTTATCTTTCAATGCCCAGTAGAATGCATAGATGAGATAAGATGGTGAGGGATGCCTACAGCTAGGTTTACACTATGAGTGGGCAACTCAAAAACTACCAAGTTTAAGAAGCACAACAGGAAATAGGCCTACAGATTTCTCAAAACAGGAAATCAAAGCAGTAAATAAAATGCAAAAACAGAACAGACACTACTGTAAAGGCAGATCTAAATGTTTAAAAAGTTAAGCCCAGCAGGGAAATAAATAATTGTTTGCTTGCAAATGTGGCCCAAGCCTTATTGAAAGACCAGGTCAGGCTACACAATTGTAAATTAAATACTAGTCAAGGAAGCAAAATAACCAGAGAAATGACAAGTGAAATTTGTATACCAAGTTTTAAAATTTTTTTCCCTGGATAAAGAGTATATCAAGCTCTCACTTAGATGCACACACAAACTCAGGCTGCCCTAAAACAAAGGCATACAGATTTCTCAAAACAAGAAATCAAAGCAGTAAATAACATGCAAAAGCAGAAAAGACCATGTAGAAAGCAGATCTAGAAAAAAAAATACTTCATTTGCTTAATTTATGCTTTTTTAACTGCAGCAGGGAGTGTGGGTTTGTGGATAAGAGTGTGTGTGTGTGTGTGTGTGTGTGTGTGTGTGTGTGTGTGTGTGTGTGTGTGTGTGTGTGTGTGTGTGTGTGTGTGTGTGTGTGTGTGTGTGTGTGTGTGTGTGAGGTGCTCTGCTTGACATGTATGGGGATTCCATAGCATGGGTTGCACATCCACAAAACAAACAGCATCACAAATACTAGATTAAAAGACCTACATTTTGCTTGTGACATACAGGACATGCTGGTGAGAGAGATGTCTTTCTTAGAGAATTCCCATTCTCTGGAACAGGCTCCCTATCCATGGGTAGCAGAGTTCCTTCCTATCCCTTTTTAAGCGCAACTTGGAGTAATGCACAGGTAATCAGAAATTCATCTCTGGCCTGGCTCCTATGTCTCTGTTGGACAGAGGCAGTCAGTAAAGCACTACCTATATAAATCAAATTTGTAGGTTACATTTGGGTTGCACGGCTAGGCTTAGAAGGCCCCTACTGGTCATTAGCCTAGTATACAGCTATGAACACCTGCATTAATCCACTGTGATAACTAATAAGTTAGGGAATTAGGATTTTTTTCTAATATATATTGAGAATCTCTGACATTATTCGATGCCTGCAACAGTTCCTGGGATATAATGAAGAGGGACAGGAAAGAGAAAGTATACTTCTCAACCTTATAATGCAAAAAATGTACAGAACAGCAAAAGCAATGCTGAGACAAAGAAACAGGGATGGAATTTAATTATTTCCCCTTAGAAAGTCACTAGAATAACATCATTTGCACTAGCATGCATTTGCTGAAGGATATGAAGTGAGAAACTCTAACATCTGATCTTAATGACTTACTATATTCATTTGTGATTTACCAGGCAGGAAAAAGGAGACATTGGGTATGTTCTGACAATATAGGGACAGCAATGGTATATGTGATATGTGTAGTAACAGTAGGAAGGTTAGTGAAAGGGTAGGTGTGTGTGTGTGTGTGTGTGTGTGTGTGTGTGTGTGTGTGTGTGTGTGTGTACAATGAGAGACAAATAAAGTTAACATAAAGCAAGTTATGCTTTTCTGAAAATCCAGTTTATAAATTTAACTTGAAATTCATACAAAACACACAATGTTTTTTTTTTTTTTTTGCTGGATGCACAATCCCCCTGCACACTCATAAATTATATATAGCATATATACCAGTTCTGTGGTTGCACTACAATAGAGAAAGAAGGAAAAAATCCCCAAAAGTGCACCATTAGCACTCACAGTATGACTCATTGCATATGTGTTCACCTTTCAGAAAAAGCCAGACAACAAACAATCAGCAATGGAGCATGCATAATCCATGTGTGTATCTGTATAAAATATAATGCAAACACACATATAGATAGATGGATAGATAGTTTCTATGACATTTGTTCTCTGACTTTGTATTTGAATAATGCTTCCACGGATGAAATCATACACTCATATACATCTACATTTATATAAATCTCTCTCTCTCTTTCTACACACACACACGCGCGCACGCACACACACACACACACACACACACACACACACACACACACACACACACACACACACACACACACTTTTACTTCAAAATACCAAATACTTACATTGTCAAGTCCCACATCATCGAACCTTACGTCATTGAATCCTCATTATATTGAACTCCTAGAACAATGAAAAGGAACCCCAGGAAAGGAACCACTTGACCACCAGGACAAAACAACAAACAGCAAAACAAAAAAATCCTCTGCCCCCCACACCCCCACTAACTAAATATACCAGCTCCGAGATCACACTTCAGTGGAGGAAGGGCAACGTTCATCATGGTGGCCAGGTGGTTACTTTCCCAGGGTCCGTTTTCGTTTTTAGATATTATGAGATTCAATGAAGTCAGGTTAGATGAATTGTGATTCGACAAGTAAGTATCTGATATTTTGAAGTAGATCCATATATAAATATATATATATATATATATATATATATATATATATATATATATATATATATATATATATACATGCACACACACACACACACACACACACACACACACACACACACACACACACACACACACACACACACAAACATGCCCACAATATGAGCACCCACACAAATGTTGGAAAAACATGTAAAGTTTCTGTTTGCTTCACTCTGTGTTTTGAAAGGGATGTACTTAAAAAATATTGAAGTAATAAAACAGTGAACATCAAAACATTGATCTTAAAAGATCAAAAGTAAAAAAAAAAACACAGTTCACTCCCCCCCCCCACATCCCTAAACCTTCTGCTAATTATATATACCAGCTCTGAGATTGCAAAACAATGGAGAAAAGACAGATTCTCAATCCCAGTTGTTCTGCAACCTCCCACAAAGTAATGCTAGCAGAAGCAATCTTATGCTTATTCAATCACTTCTGCCAGGATTAAGAACATTCAGTGTTATGAACATTCAGCTATGTGGAAGGATTCCCTTGAAGGTCACACATAAAACATCGTGAGCAATTTTACGCCATCTCTCATTTCTTTTTTATTTATTACACTGCTTTTATTAGGAATTGTTACAAAAACAATTTTAGAAGCTTTCTCTGCTTACATACATACAGTGATGGGCCATAAAGAAAAATGCCATAATATAGCTAGTAAGACAGAAACAAGCACATAAGCAGTCAGATTGTGAGGAACCTTGCCCTCTTGAACTCTACGCAGGCAAATAGAAATGACTAGTGTAATTACGTCCATGAATTATTTTTGTTTTATGATACTACAAGAGGTGAGTTGTTCTGACAGCTGTTTATGAGACTCTCAATACATATGTATTCATTAGCTGTAGCAGGTTTCTTATAGTTCAAACACAGGCAAGCCTTGTTTATTTCAAGTGAAAACATCTGTGTGTTTTGACTTGCTTATGAATTAATGTATTAGAAGTATTTTTTTCTCATACCTGGTGCTTTAATATTTTGACATAAAAAGTTTCAGGTATTGTCTTCACTTAAAAAGCATAAAACATTCTTGGTTTGATGACTGATTGGGTTGTCTTGGAAACTGGACAAGTTACAGGAACAGACTGTATCTGTGATGATAATTACTTGGTTGATTGGTGTGTTAACCCATTGCCTCTAGGCTATTTTGTGCGCCAGCAGTCAGCTTAAATGAGCATATTTCTAGACAATTTGCATTGTGACTTCTGTCCTGAGATAAGTATTTGTAATAATGTGACTTGTTTTATGTAAAATACTATATGAAACTGCACTGCCACAGTGACAAGGCATAAAGTAATCTTTTGTTTAACAAAATACAAACTGTAAAACACTGTATAGTTTGTCGTCTTTGATAAGATTTATTGTGAAACCTTTTCTGGTTTCATATGGCTGCTCTATCAGCTGGAGCAACTAATTATGCATAATAACTGATAATATGTCATTTTATACCAAAATAGAAAGAAATAAAGAAGGGAGACAAGTATGACTCTTATTGCATGATCTAATGCAAAATGTTATGCAATCACATAGTAGTTGTGCAAGTTGCACTTACCCATAATGGTAGATGTTCAAATTCCTCACTGCTGCAGTAGCCTTTAGGCTACATGGGTGCTACATGGGTTGTTTCCTGCCTAGGGAACAACTGGCCATCTTCAAAAAGTTCTGCCCCCCCCCCCCCACCAATTCCTTCACTCTGACTGCTGATTGGCTAATCCCAAGAAGGGAAATCAGCAGTTGGGATGAGGCTTTGTTCAGGTCTTTCTTGTCAATACAATGAAAGAAGAGCCTAACATTCCTGAGATAACCAACCAATAATAACAATAAAACATACAAAATAGAATTAATCACACCCCTACTTTATATCCTGACTACAACTATTTACAAGAGTAGGGGGATGGGGATGAAGGGTGGGTGTAGCTACTGCAGAAGTGAGGAATTGGGAGGGTTGGGAGGGTGGCCTAATGGTTAAGGTGTTTGCCTTGCAAACACAAGGTCCAGGGTTTGAGTCTCACAAGGTATAATTGGCTAGGCTTAGAATAGCTCACAAGGGCAGTTAGCTTAGTACCAATCTATGAACATATGAACCTATGAATTCAAGCATCTAATGTTATGGGTAAATGCAGTTTATACAATTGTACTACATTCGCCATTCCCACTGCTGTAGTAGCCCTTAGGCTATATAGGTTGAATACCAAAGCCTATCCATCCAGGGAGGAGGACCGATATGTGTCCATAAACCCCTGGAGAATGGCCTAGTAAAGTCTGACCTGGACCTAGAAAAGAAATCCAGTTTGTAATGCTTTGGAAAAGTATATACAGAGGAGCATGTAGCTGCCTCTAGCCTGCTTCTCAAATCCATCCATTTCCAGTATGCCATTTAAGAAGCTAGGGCAATAATGGAATGTTCCTTAATACTGCCTGGAATGGATTTTCCATGGTGAGAATAACAAAAAAAAAACGATAGCTGTGGACAACCACCTGGAAATTGTCAGGTTGTCCCTTTTTTGTCCCTTGATAAGAAATATGTAGCTGATCAGCTTTCTAGAGTGCTTAGTTCTGTCAAGATAGTATCTAAGCTGCACATACTGCATAGTGACCAATATTTTGAACTGATTATTGTTATATTCTGTTGATGATAGAGGTGCCAGGTATCATTTTTATGGCTGTTTTTTTAAGAAAGGGAAATGAATTTCATTGCAGTGTTCCTGCAACTTACTATAAAGAACCAATATGGCTTACAGTCTAGAACCTTACATTTTCTGTCATACATTTCAACTGTCCCTGACTTTGCCACATTTTTTAGACCGTCCATCATATTATTTTTTTCTGATAAATCACTGAGAAGTACAGTGGCAATAATGCTAAACATTAAGAGTTTCACACTTATTGTAACGAAAATACATGTTGATCCAACACCTGTCGTTCTGTTAACTTTTTGAGTGAATTAGAGTGATATTCAAATTTTGTCCCTGATTATTTTGCACTTTTTTCCCCACCCACATACAATATTTTTGCCTTTGCCCAGAATTATTGAGCAAAGAAGTTGAAAGATTTGGGGTGATAGCTAAGCCTATTGTTTTTCTTTGAGTTTGTTTACAGTATTAAATCAGCTTTGATGTATTTTATGCATTGTTGCTAATCTCTTACTGACTAACATTCACAAGTGATTTCTGTCTTTGTGAGTTATAATATCACATTATGCTAGCTGACACAATATTAACAATTCATGGACTGTTGACAGCTAACAATATTAAGACCATCTGATTTGGACCTTATGGTATGTTAGACATGAATTTGCTGCAGTCCAACAACAGTGTTACATTTCTTCTAAAGTATGGTGACGGAACTGAAACAAACTGTAGCAGGGAATCTGTTTAGAACATTTCTTCACCGTTAATTCTCCCCTTTACAAGTCTGATGAATACATATTTTGAATGATGTAATAAGCAGAATTTAATTAGCATAAACTGATACTAACTTCACATTTTTTTCCTTATAGCTATAGCATAATACTTCTGCATGAGAGATTACTGAAATAACTTGGTACCATCCAGTTACATCTCTGGTGTATATTCGTCTAGCTGCAGGCCCTGACTAGTTGTGTCATGTATTTGGTGCAGAAAGAAAAATCCTGGTGAATTATTGCCATTATAAGCTGCTGATTATAGGACCATTTTATAGCCTGGAAGAACCAATAGTGTGCTTGTTAGAAAAAGAAATGTTGTTTGTTAGTAAACCTGAATTTGAGCTATGCTGTCATGGACTGAGTGATAAAGGTATTGTGCTGTTCTTTTAAGCAATATTTTCAAACTGTTGTCATTTTTTCTGGCTATTTTTTTTATTATTCTGTATGTTAATAGGTTTCTTTGAATATTTAAATTGTCTTTGTGTGTGTGTGGTGAATAGTTTGGTTTGAGGCACAGTTGAGAAAAGTTTTCATCAAGCTTAAGTTTCATGTAGTATAATATAGGACAGTATTCTTGTAAAGATGTTGAATGTAGTGACCATTATAACTGTAAAGAGGAGATTTTGCAGAACGTTCCTGTTAAGATGTGTTTGTAACTTTTTAATATTATTTACTGTCCACAAAGTATTTCAGTTTGTATGAATTGGGATATTTAACATATTTCAGAAAATGCTTAGGATGCATGTATTCTGTTAGAGTGCTAGGTGTGAATCAGGCAATTGAAGAAAGTTGTCTTGTGTGCCAAAGTAACTTAGTATTTATTTCATTTATACTGCATCAATAATAATAATTCAAAATAAAGTTCTGTATGCAGTTTGCATTGCAAAAATGTTACGTTGTGTTGCCCTGAATATAGTAGCACCTCAAGTGGCAGGCATTGTGTATGTACTATTTAACAGTTATGGATTTAAAATAGGGATGTACAGACTAGTTTGAATTAAAGAATTTACTGTCTTGAACATTCTACCCGCGGTGGTGGTGCTGCGGTAGCGTTGTCGCCTCACAGTAAGACGCTGTCCAGTTCGATTCTCAGCTAGAGCGTCTTCTGTGTAGAGACATGCGTGAATGGGCATACCTTCGTTGAAGGTTGTGCATCAGGCCTGGCAAGCCGGTACGTAAAAATCATCTGCCAATCATTAGCAGACCGGAGTTCCACTGTGGCGACCCCTAACCAGGAAAAGCCGAAAGACACAAACAAACTGTCTTGAACATTCTAAAACTGCACTTCAGTCCATGAATTAACTTGGGAAAAATCTCCTGAAATATTAACAATAAAACCAAAATTGGCAGGCATGAGTAATTATTGACTTTTATCCTTGTTCCACTCTTGTTTAGATGGGTGGATTATAATGATAGTGGTTTGCATGGCCATTTAAGACTGAAATGCACTAAAGTTGGTAATTTAGTATTGGTTCTTAAATTGTATTTTATTTCTTATTAGAAAAATGTTCAGATTGTTCAAGACTAAATAAACAGTGAAACAAAGTTTGGGATAATAAAACAACAAATATTATTTAAAACAACTGGACAGATTATTATATATTTGTTTTGGAAAGCGAAGTCAGATGAGCATGTGTATTGATGCATGTTTCTAAAAAATAAGTGGGGGGGCATGTACTGAAAGCAACCCATGGCCCAGGATACACTTAATCCATGACTGGATGACTTGTTTCAAAGTAAACTCTGAAACCCCTTTAGGCATGAATGAACAGTTTGTTCTTAAAGAAAAATCAAATAGGTTTACCCACTATGAGAGCTTGCAACACAGATCCTCTTCTTGCAGATGTCAGAGCCTTGATGAATACAGTTTTGCAATTCAACAAACTTAAATCAGCTGGGTTTTTAGATTCAACTGGTGACATTATTTATCCAGCACACAGATCCCACAAAGGAACCTGTTTAGGAGGTGGTTTAAGATGAAAAACTCCTTTTAGAAACTGTTTTACCATAAAAAGAGATGAAAGAAGAGGATCCATGCACAGAAATCCTGAAATGGCTGCAAGATTAACCTTCATAGAGGAATACGTTTGGCCAGAGGAAAGTAACTCATACAGATATTTAAGCACCAGTGGCACATAATCCCTGATGAGCCATAGGCATCAACTACAAAATAGCTTCCACTTCATCATAAGATTTCTAGTAGGAGGCGTTCTTGCCTACTTTAGCACCTGATGCATATCCTCATGAAAAAGTGCCTAAAAGACATTAGATTGAATCATCCAGGCAGTCAGTTGAAATTGATTGATATAGTTATTATCAAACTCCTCCAGTCTTGTATTAGTAGACCCAGTGTGTGAAGAAGCTTGTGGTAATTGCCCTTGGCCAGTTCCATAAGAAGGTATTACCCATACTGCCTGGGTCAAAACAGGGTCACTGCAATGATTTTTGGAATATCTTTTTGAATTTTCAGAATTACCCTAGATATCAGTGGAAAGGGGGTCTATATTAGAAGACTGAAGGTCCGTTTGAGCAAATCTGAAAAGAGCGATACATATTGCTTGAACAATGGAAACGACGAACATCCAAAACTGCAAAAGTTGAAATGTCATTTTGTTATGGTTGGCCCTTCTGCGGTATAGCTCCGTAAGGTAAGGGTGCGATAGTTGTGAACCTTAGGGTTAGGGTGCAGGTTAAGGTAAGTGCATAGATAGGTAATGTATGTAAGGTTTAGTGTAGGGTTAGCAGTAGGGTTTTGTTAAGTGTATGTGTGTGGATTATTTGTTTTGTTTGGGTATATCTCCATAGGATGTGTGCGATAGTTACGGACCTTAGGGTTAGGGTGTGGGTTAAGGTAAGTGCATAGATAGGTAATGTATGTAAGGTTTAGTGTAGGGTTAGAAGTAAAGTGTATGTGTGTGGATTATTTGTTTTGTTTAGGTATATCTCAGTAGGGTAAGTGTGTGATAGTTATGGACCTTAGGGTTAGGGTATGGGTTAAGGTAAGTGCGTAGATAGTAATGTATGTAAGGTTTAGTGTAGGGTTAGAAGTAGGTTTGGTTAGTGTATATATATGTGTTTTATTTATTATGTTTGGGTACGTAGTATGTATCGCATGGTGGGGTTGGCCTATTATGACAATTCGAGATTTAAAATTTCACGGTTTAGGGGTTTCGGCATATTTGCATTTTGGGCTATATGTGTTGCTGTTGTAGTATTCGCTCAAAAGGATTTTCTGGTTTATAATATAGACTCGTGGAAATGGTGGAACACATAAAGGAACATTCCCTTCCAAGGGAATGAAAAAGCATCTGTCTTTCAGGCTTGCTTGCAAGGATCCCTGAAACAAAACCTGTTTAGTTGCTTACTTTGAATTGAGGCGAACACATCTATTTAAGATGTTCCCCTCAGCTGGACCAATTCCTGGAAGACATCCTCATTCAATTTCCATTCCTGAGAGTCTGTCCTGGTTCTGCTCAGCTTATCTAGCACCGTTCTGCTCTGATGGAATATAAGATGTTTGAAGGATTTAGGAATGCTGAAGACCTAACTCCCAAGCCATCATGGTCAGTCTGCACAGGGGGTACAACCTTGTACCACTCTCTTTATTTATATACCACATGAATGTGTGAATACATGAAGAGGTCCTAGGGACCAATGGTGATGGAGAAATTTCAAGGCATGGAATAACAGCCAACATCAATTTTAAGTAGATGTGTTTTGGTCTGTCTAAAGGACTCTACACACCTTGCACATTTACCCTTCTCAGAACTGTTCCCTAAGCAAAGTAGGACACATCTGTGGTGACATATTGGTTTTAGATCTGATAAGAGAGGATGAATTTGATGTCTCTGTCACTGTAGTTCCCTCTTTATAAGGCCCAGACTGGAACTTGGTACTTCCAAGGATGCAAATGCTGGATCTATGTGCTTTTTAGAAATCATCATATCTTTCTTATGTGTAGTCTGGCTAGAGGTATCATGAGAATCATAGTAGCCATGAACCCTGGGATCCTGATAAATTGTCTTGCAGAAGTCTGAGACTGATTGCTATTCAGCCTGCAATAAGCTATTAATTGGGCTAGATATTTTGAAAATACCCTTGGAGCTTGTAGATAATCCAAAGGGTAATGCAAATAACTGATAATGTGGACAGAAATAGAGAAAGTTAGACATTCCCTGAAATCTATGGGTATGGGAATGTGGTGGTAGACATTTTTTAGGTCTAGAGTTACCATGTGAGGAATGAGAGGTAACAGGTTCGATATGGTTAACATTTTGAACTCTGGAATTTTCACACACAGATCTAGAAATGAAAGAACTATTACTAGTCTCTAACGGGTCTATATCAGTCCATTGAAACGGCTGATTATCGAACACCAGATGTTTGAACTGTTAAGTTCAAACACTGATTATCGCAAAGCCGTGGAACACTGAATTCTTTCCCAGAGAAAGAATTTGGTGGGCCATTTCTGTGGCTTTGTGATTATCAGGACTGTGGTGGGAAGTTATGGGTCGGGTTCAGGTAAGTGTGAGATTGTGTGGACGTTAGGGTTAGGGCACGGGTTAGGTGAGTTAGGGTTAGGGTGCGGGTGAGGTGAGTGTGCGATAGTGACGGACCTTAGGGTTAGGGTTTGGGTTAAGGTAAGTGGATATACAGTGGTGTATGTACAGTTTAGTGTAGGGTTAGATGTAATATTTTAGGTGTATGTTTGTGGATTGCTGTTTGATTGGTGTGCTTGTGTTGTGTGTATGTGTTTCGGAACAGCAAATTTTTTCCCTAGGAAAAACTTTGCTGTTCTGCATGTTCAATGTTTTCAGTGTTCGCTGAATAGGGGTCAATATTAGAACATTCGAAGTTGTGAAACTTCGATGTTCGAATATAGACCCATTTAAATTGAAGTGTTGATGAGTTAGTTACTAGTGTGTAAGGTAGATTATTCCAGTGTTTGGAGATGTAGTTGGAAAAAAGTGATGCACCTGCTGAATTGTTAGCTTTGGTGGTGTATAGAAGTAGTTTGTTGCTGGAATGAAGGGGTCTTAAAGAGGAATATGGCTGAATGATATATTTGAACATGGGGGGGGTTCTGATTTAATGACTTTTGCCATACCTTATGAGAAAGCCCTCAAATTAACAATTCTCCCACTGATATCTTGTGTCTATCTAACATGATAATCAGGAATGACAGCTGTACTCCTCATTAGCCAATATAAACCAAGAACCAAAAGTAAACCATTGGAAATTCCGATCCACCCTCAGGACCCGATTTTATTGAAGAAAGTTAAATGCTTTCATCCACAAGAGGACTTCATCAGACCTAACAGTGCAAATTGAGAATAAATTTATAAATTCAATTTAAACTGTGTCTTGTTGTTACATTTGTTTTCATCTCTAGCAATCTTTTTGTATTTCCTAGTTTTTATAGTGTCCATTTGCTCTTCTATAGATCAAAAAATACGAGTGTATTCAAAGTTACTAGTAGCAAAAAGGGGGTCTTGAATGATTTTGCTATCTAATAGTTTTACTTCTTCCCCCAGTTATTCAATTTGTGTATCATTGTTTTTAATTACCATGTGCATATACTCAAATCCATAACGGTCAAATAACTGGAGAAGATCTCTATGAAACTGGGAATTTGTTATAAGACCTGTTGGGTAGCACCACATTTGCAAACCCTTAGGAACAATTTTTCTTTTAATGCACTCCTTGAAATAATGATTGTCCATTTGTAACTTTTTAATTTTAAGAAAAATGCAGTCTAGTTGATTCGGTCGATTATTAAATGAGTGGTCAGTGTTCACCTCTCTCACTGTGCTGGTAAACGGACAACTATCGGCAAGCCAGTTTGATAAAATGGAGTTGGAGCCATTTACAATACTGTTTACATTGTCTCTATTAAATTCACATGTAGCATTGTTACTGACCTGTGATTCTGAGTGTACTTCAGGTCTCCAAACCGCAGCTTGGTTCCCATTAGTTTCACTCGACCCAGCCAAATGGAAATTTGGTGCAGAAAGAGAAGAAGAAGTGCCCGGCATGGCATGGATGGTTAGTTGTGACAACTGTGACAACGAAAGCTGTTCTAGCCTTTCCATCCTTTCCATTAGTTGATTAAGACAGTAAGGTCACCTGTAGAATTGGCAAGTTGAGTTGTTACTTCATCATTCTCCATTTAGAAATCAGTCTAAGTTTGTATAAATGCTGCAACAGCTGATCTGATGAGCACCTCAACAACAAGAACAGAAGATAAAGACAGCAAACCAGTAAATCCACAAAAAAAGCTCACACCAGGTGTAGTGCAACAAGCAAAAAAGTAGTCCAAATTCAAATACAATGCAGCAAACAACAGTGATGCAGCAACCAGAGATAAATCCAACTTTGAACACCAAATTTAATCCAAATTCAAAACGTAAGTGCTTTCATCCCTTAAAGCATTAATACTGGAATTTGTAAGGGCAGCTTGTATGGTGTCATTAAATAAATGCTTTTTAAAGAAATGTAGTAATTTGAAGGAAATGTTTTTGAAAAGAAGTTATCCATCTGATTTAGTGGAAAACATCATGAATGAAGTAATAAAAAAAGAGCAAGTGGACACTTTGTACCCTTGTTAAATTCTGAATGTAATGTAGACACAAATTTTGAAGTTAATCAAAGTAGTATTAGTGTTAGATCTGAGTCTATAGTCTACCACTCTAGTCAATTGGATGTTGAAACAATTGAAAAAGGAAATTAGTTTAAATCATGTTTTCTAACCTGTTTTTCCACTGATGAAAGGACATACTAGTAGAAAAATTGGAAACTTTTACTATGTGAAAAGGATATAAAAGCAATTCTAGGTGATAAACCTACATGTGTGTTCAGGAAAGGACATAACATCAAAACACTACTTGAACATCAAAAAGAGGCAGAACGTATAGGGTACATGTACAAATGTGGGTCCTGTAAATTTTGTTCCTATATTTTAGAGGTTAATGAAATAAACATCAACTGAATAAAAATAAAAATCAGGAACAGATTTTCTTATACCACTGAAAGAGTGGTCTATTGTGTCCTTTGTGAACTATGTTTGTGCTTTTACATTGGAAAAATGGAAAGCAAGCTCAAAAACAGAATAAGTGAACACTTTAGGAATATCAGGGATCAATGCCCACTTAATGCACTTGCTAAACATATAGGATAATAATATAATGAACATAAATTCAAGTTTGTTATATTAGAATCAAAATCTCCCTCAGTTAGAGGTGGAGCATGGCCTTATTTACTGGAGAAAGCAGAATTGAGTTGGCAAGTCCGACTAGACTGTATTCATTGCCTAGGCTTGAATGACAGCCAGGCAAATATACAGTTTATTAAAACTTAAAGCTTTGAAAAGATAAGATTTGATGTTGCTAAATATTATATGTCCAGTATTTAATACCTAAATTATTTATCGACACATGCAGTAGGCTAGAGTTTGATGGTTTAAATATTCTTTTTGCATTTTAGGATTTTAAAACAACTGTTTTTCATGTTTAAATTACATGACAAACTGTAGTAATATTTATGTGATTTTATAAATTAAGCTTTTTATTGTCTTGTATTTGTATAGCATGGCATTATTTATGTGGTTTTATGCATGTAGTTTCTTATTGTGTTGAACTTGCATTTTAAAAAAAAAACAGAGGCCCTTTAAAAACTTTTTTGTAGATGAATGGAGGAGAGGAAGTGAGGTCACAAGTTTTACTTTTTAAAAGGATGTTGAATGTAAAGTACTTTATCTGATGAAGTTCCTGTATTAATGTTTTAAGGGACAAAAGTGCTTACGTTTTGAATTTGGATTAAACTTGGAGTTCAAAGTTGGATTTATCTCTGCTTGCTGCATCATTGTTGTTTGCTGCATTGTGTTTGAATTTGGACTACAATTTTGCTTGCTGCACTACATCTGGTAAGAGCTTTTTTGTTGATTCTTGATACTTGGTTGATGTCGATTGTTGCAATTTTCTATCAAGGGGATTAATATTTGTACCTAGCAGACAAGCTGATCTGGCCTCTGCATTAATGGACCTCAAATTATATATAAGGAAGCTGAATTTCAATTTACTATTTCAGAATGCTGGTACAGCCATGAGACCCTTACATATCCTGAGTATGTTTAATCCACCGACCCGTCCAATATTACAATGCTATGAACAAGTTTGTGAGATGGATATAAGGAACAGAATGAAAATGAAATTTTGCAAAAGTATAAAAACAACCTCACATCACTTGAAAGAAGGAAATTGTAGGAGTTGCAATAAAACTTGATAAAGGGGGTAGTCTCACTATCATGGAAAAATGGATTTTGATAAGAAGATGGAGGAAAGCCTTCAGGATGAAACATACAAAATGTCATCTCTTAATGAGCTTAATGTAGCTTATAATGAGATCTGTACCAAGCTGAATGACTTACTTATTGAAGGCCAGATCTCCATTGATGATTACAGTTATTTAAGCATAAGTAAACCAGTCACACTGTCCATTGTTGGTGTCCCCAAGTTGCACAAAGATATCAATCAGCCACCATTCTGATTAATAGTTGATGCAAGAGGCTCAAAAACACACCCAATAGTGAACTTTTTAGATCTCAAACTAAAAATGTTAGTTCAGAGCAAATATTATGTGTGTTGGGATTCGTGGGATTTGTTACAAAAAAATGGCAAAATCCCATTTAATGAATCCTGGATTTTTATCACCATAGATGTTAGTGATTTATATTCCTCAATCCCACGTCTCCCCCTCCTGGAGGGGAGGACCGAGAGGCCAGAGAGGACAGAACAGGGTGCAAAAATAAATAGTACTAACATCATGACTTCTGGCAATTCAAGTAACAATATTGAACTTAATGATCCAAACATGAATTTCAAGTTTCCACAATGTGTTATAACTGAAAACATAACAGGGGACTTCTCCGTCTTCAATTAATCTTGATACTTAGTCATTGCTGATTGTTGTAATTTTCTATCGAGAGGATTAACATTCATATCTAACAGATGAGCTGATCTGGCCTCTGCAATAATGGAACACAATTTATATATATATATATATATATATATATATATATATATATATATATATATATATATATCAGCTGAATTTCAATTTCTATTTCAAAATGTTGGTACAGCCATGACAGCCTTGCATATCTTGAGTATGTTTAATCCACTGACCCATCCAATATTACAATGCTATGAACAAGTCTGTGAGGTAGATATAAGGAACACAATGAAAATGAACATTTTGGGAAAAAATAAAAACAACCTTACATCAATTGAAAGAAGGACATTGTAGGAGTTGCAACTTAATGCAAAAATCAGGATAATAAAACCTGATAAAGAGGGTGGTCTTACTATTATGGAAAAAATGGATTTTGATAAGAAGATGAAGGAATGTCTTCAGGATGACAAATACAAAAAGTCATCTCTTAATAAGCTAAATATAGCTTATAATAAGATCCATACCGAGCTGAATGACTTACTTATTGAAGGCCAGATCTCCATTGATGATTACAGTTATTTAAGCATAAGTAAACCAGACACACTGCCCATTTTTGGTGTCCCCAAGTTGCACAAAGATATCAGTCAACCACCATTCTGATTAATAGTTGATGCAAGAGGCTTGATAACACATCTAAAAGTGAATGTTTTAGATATCAAACTAAAAATGTTAGTTCAGAGCAAACCTCATGTGTGTCGGGGATTTGTGGGATTTCTTACAAAAATTCCCATTTAATGAGTCCTGGATTTTTATCACCATAGATATTAAGGATTTATATTCCTCAATCCCACATCAGGTGGGGACAGAATGGTTTACAGACTGTTTATTTGATAATAACTTGTAACAGGAAGACATCAATATATATGAGAACTTACCTGAACTTGGTGTAAAGAACAACTTTTTTACTTCTGGAAAGGAGATCTTTTTATGAGTCAATGAAGTTGCCATGGGCTCAGCATGCAGTGGACTTTTTGCTAACACAGTGATGATACAATGGGAGAAGAAATTCTTGTTCAACTCTGCATTTTTGAGAACTGCAATTTCAACACAAGATACTTGGATGACATATTTATCCTATGGTAAGGTGAAAAACAACAAATCGACAACTTCATGGAGTATCTTAACAATATAATGACTTTTTTTTGCAATTCAGGCTCATGACACTAAAATCACATATTTGGATGTGTGGCATTTGAAGGACAACATCAACCACTGTCTTATTTCCAAAATTTATCAGAAAGAGACATATTCAAATAGTTTTCTCCATTTTTCAAGCAGACAGCTGCTAGTCCAGAAGAAAGCAATTGTAAAAGGACAATTTGTACATGCCACACAGATGGTTTCAGATGACTCTGACTTTTTGGAAGAATGTGATTTCTTAAGAGACATGTTTCTGAAATGAGGATACCCATCGTAATTGTCAATGATATTATGATTGAGGTCTTGAACAAATGTGAGTGCAAATATTTTGCCCCTATTTTAAATAATTCCATTCAATATATCATCAATAAATACATCACCTATGGGGCTTGTGCAAATTCAGAGAAACAATTATACAAACTCTTTTATCACCACTTTTTCTGATGATATCTATTCAGTCATTAATATTATGAAGAAGAATTGGATTATTTTGACTCAAGATAGTCAGACGTGAACTAGTGGGTGCAACACCTAAAGTCACTTTTTGAAAGAGTAGGAATCTAAAGTTTCTGTTGAAGAGAAAAAAAATCAAACCTTTAAACAAAAGATATGGGATGATAAAGTGTGGAGGCTGTCCATACTGTAAATATATTCTCCAGGAAAATTAAGCTGTGGTGAATGGAGAATTACTCAAACCAAAAGGGGGCTACTATTGCAACTCGAATAAGGTGGTTTATTGCACCTTGTGTTTACATGCTCAAGCTTTTATATTGGCAAAATGGAGATGAGACTCCATGATAGGATTTATGAGCATGTATATGATATCAAGAAGCAAAAATCTAATCGCGCCCTAGCTCTGCATATAGCTGAGAATCCAGATCATCTTTTCCATTTTTTTTGTAATTGATCAAATAGAAGCAAATGTAAGAGATGGACCATGGACCCTCTATTTGGAAAATTTAGAGCTGCAATGGCAGTTACAACTAAATGCTTTGTTGCAGCCAGGGATTAACAAACACATTTCCATTACTTGCTTGTTAAAGCTAAAAGCATTTGAGAGATGTTAACTTAATAACTACTGTCTTCTTTATTTTTTGAATAACAGACATGGTCATGAATGTTTGTATTTTAAACACTGGCCTTTTAACATGATTTTCTGGGTGGGGGGCACATCTTACATGTGACTGTTTTGATTGCATTTGATTGGCCTATAAAATGGGCTTGGTTTTTTATTACATCAATCTGATGAAGCTTTCAGATAAGAAGACAAAAGCACTTATTGGCAGATTGTGGTTTTATATTCTAATTTTAGGACTCTGGATGTGATTTTAATTGAGGAATATCTTCGCTAATAAACATGTGAGTTTTTATGTTCTTAGTCCCTTTGACATTCCTGAGTACATTTTTGTGGTTTTAGTTGTTTGTGGTCAGACTTCTAGAAACCCAAAAGACATGGAGAAATTAAATTGACATAAGACCCAGCCATGCGTAGCACAGTTTAAACAGAAAAGTATGCATGAAAGGATAAGAAATACTTACCATCTGTATATATAGCAAGTCAATATGCACAACCTCTACTGAAGTAAAAGTCATCTGAATAATCCCATATTAAAGATAAGTATTACTAATGCACGGGTTGCTGTTGGCAAACATCTTTGCATTTCAGTGTATCATCTGCAAATGCCATGCCTGCTGTCCTTGAAGAAAAACATTGCCTGCATTGCATTAAAATACTAGTGATATTGCCAAAGCATTTCCTGAACTAGATCAGCTATACAATAGGGAATTGCTGGCAAACAACAACAGGTCCATAGAGTACCGGAGACCATTAAGGAGCCTAGACCACATTCCCAATGGCTACAAAGCACCATCTGATTAATCAATGGACTCAATGTCACACAGTAGATAAATGAAGGCAGAAAGATTCAGACCTTTTAACTAAATTCCGAAATATTTTGAAATCTAATCCTGTAGAGAAAACTGTAGCACACTAATTTGCAATAATGATGACTTAATGGATGATGAAGATCAAACAGTTCTGATCATCACTCCAAATAATGCAAACCATATGACAGGAGAAATAACAACCCTATTGCATCTGCTGGAGGCTATAAAGAAAGCCTGCAAAAGTATATTACTAAAATGCAACATGTTTAGACTATATTACACAATCCAGGCATATTAATGAATGAATTAATTAATTAGTGCAACGAAAAAAGCAAAGCAATTAAAGAAAATATAAATGCTGCTGCAGCTTTTGTTCAACGACCCATGTATCATACAAAAATCAAAACTATTACTGCATACAGCATGCTGGTGGGGTTTTTTTTGGGGGGGCTACATACTTGCAGGATACCTACATCACATTTCTGACCTCCCAATGTTTCCTCTATCATCAGAAATAGCTATCCTGTCTGACATCACTCAGTACAGGTCTGACCTAATTGAATGATTGATAATTCCACACTGTTTTAGCATATACTTCCAGAATTAACAGAGCTGGATCATGGACAAATGAGACTAAAATGCAGAGTAATAAATCAGACCCTTGCCAGCTCCAACATTCAATTGCTTAGTTGCCTCTCTCTAGTTGCCATAAACACTGTTTAAACCTGCTAGTGTACATATTATTTTCTTATCTGCTTTTACAGTTATTACTAAGATTTGGAATTCATTTAAAACCTTTATTCCAAATTTTACAGAAAAAACACTGGCAGACATTTTCTAAACAAAACAAAATGCTCTCACATTAAAAACAGACTTAGCATGAGGAAACAGTAAATTCTTCATTTAAAACTCATTTGCTGAAAATGCACCCAGTAACCTATTAAACTACAAGAGACATGGTATGATTCATACTCAAATAGCATATAGTGAAGCACTAATTAGTGGCTATGTGAAAGGTGCAGGAATTCAAAAGACAAAGGTATAACATATTTGCTAATAGCCCATGGCATCCCACTGAACATATGCCACTTTTCAGGAGAAGCCCAGGAGTACTGCTCAAAGCTACAAAGAAGACAGATGAAATCTGAAGTAATCAAGCCCTGTAATACAGTTATTTAGGAGTTCATAGCCTTACTCATCAAGTGTGCATTAGATTTCAGCTCTGAGCCCACTCCTGTTCATACAGATGATGGAATACATTAGCAAACAGGTTGAAAGGGACTCAAGGGCTAGACAAAATGTTGTAGCCCAAACAGTGTATTTCACACCTGTGGATCAGTATTCAACAGAACAAGGAAACCAAGTATCATGAAAGAAATAAAGGCAAGAACTTCCATAAACCAAACAACTTGCAAAACCAATAACTGGAGTTGCTATGGGAAGGTTACAATGAGCACAACTAAGGATTATATCCAAAGAGCATTTGTCATACGATGATGCTTCTGTTTACTGCAATCAATTTCCTTCATTTACACCATAACTGCCTTACAGTCTAGGGAATCATTGAGGAGCCTAACAAAAATTTCCAGTTGTCTCAAAGCACTGTCTGCTTAACTGATTTGCTCAAGGATAGGGCCTAAATATGAGGCAAAAGCACATAGATGT
Source organism: Protopterus annectens (assembly GCF_019279795.1). NCBI lineage: Eukaryota > Metazoa > Chordata > Ceratodontiformes > Protopteridae > Protopterus > Protopterus annectens. The sequence goes on from NC_056731.1 coordinate 1,161,896,568, forward strand.
TCTGCAAACTTGGGCAGATAAATAAACTAGCATCAGAGGCACTCTTCCAGCTTCTGGAAAGTGACTTGGGACATGGCACAAAGAAACTATCAGGTTGCAAGGCAAAGATAAAGAAGATAGTTATCGCACACCCAACATAAGGAATGACAGTAATAACCTGCTCAGCAGTCCACAGGACATCAAAGATGGAAGGAGTGCTTACAGCAGCTTCTGAATGAAGCAACCCCAGAAGCTGCATTGTCTCATACACAATGAAAGAAGAGGAGGAGACCACCCTAAAAGAACTAAGATAAGCACTAAGGAAATGAAGTCAGGGAAAGCAGCAGGCTCAGATGAAGCCACAGCAGATATGATCCTGATGTTGTGTGAATTAGGGGAGAAATAGCTCCAGAGGGTACACATAGCAGCATGGAGAGAAAGACATATTTTACATGACTGGACAATAAGCATACTAGTGCCAGTGTACAAGAATGAATGTGACATTCACAACTGTGGGCAGTACAGAGGCATCAAACTCCTATCACACTGCATGAAAATTCTAGAGAGTAGAACTGAAAATGGATGCATAGAGTAGTAGAAGGTAAGATGGGAGGCTAGCAGTTTGGATTTAGATCAGGATGCAGCACAACTTACCCGATATTTACAGTGTGACAAATAATTGAGAATAAGCTAAAGATGAGGAAAGAGTTCAACTGGCCGTTCTGAGAGTTGTAGAAAGCATATGACAAAGCCCCAGGAAAACTGAATTAAGCAGCCCTGTGATGGTTCTCAGTCCCAGAAACATTAGTAGAATTAGTGCAAGCTATGTACAGGGCCCCAATGACACAAGTACAAACAGTGTTCAGAGTCACAGAGAGTTAACTAGTGTGAGTCGGTGTGCATCAGGGTTCAGCTCTGAGACTACTGTTGTTCAAGCTCTGAGACTACTGTTGTTCATACTACTGATGGACTAAAAATGCAATAGGTTGGAGGGGACAGATCAACAACATTGCTGTATGCAGATGATGTGACATTACAGGCAGACTTTGAGCAAGAACTTCAGCAAAGGCTAGGGGAAGTTCATTGTATGACACACATACAGATGCCCCACTCACCAGACTGAACAAAGAGATAATGGTGAGTTGCTTATCTGGAGCCAGGATATGCAAAGTTATGCATCCACTCAAGTCACTACACCACAGGTACCATTATGATAGTCCATGCATTAATGATCTGTGACATCTTTTCCTGAACTATATCAATGGAGTCTCTGTGATCTTGCTGAGCATGTCCCTCAGGTAGGCATGTCTTGCACTGAGCAGCATTCGTCCTCCACTAAGGATGATACCACCATATGAACAAAAGATGATTGACTTCAATAATTGGCTTAGTTTCTGGTGTCTTTCTAGGGGGGTTCAATATTTGTCAGCATGGGAGGACATAGCTAATATGTTGCTTTGCAAAAGATGGGCTGCACCTGTCTCCCCTAGGATTCTGAATATTGGCAAAAACAATATACAGCTCCTTAGAGCTTGTTTTAGGCAATGCCAAATTGACAAACCTACTAACATAACAAATAAAACCCAAAGAAACCTAAAGATATTACTGTTCACTGCTAGAAGCCTAACCAATGAAGTCCACACCCTACAAATTCTCCTCATTCTGGAGAATATAGACATCTGTGCTGCTACCAAAAGATGGTTTAAATCCACAAAAAGTATTCTGGCAGTGCAAGGCTTCAATGCCTTTTATGCATTTAGACCATCAGCTGTACATAAAGAGACAAAAGGTGGATGAGGGTCAATATATATTCACAACAAGCATAACTCTATGTTGATTAAACAGGATGATGCCCTGGAATTTATCCACATGCAAATTACCACAGACAAAGTCCCATACCATATCCTAGGAAGCTATAGGTAACCCTTTATGTCCCTAGAGTCCATAGCTCATACCTAAACCTACTGGAGACACTCACCATTAAACCAAATACCCCATACGAGGGGAAACCTTAACTGCCCTTCTATAGACTGAGGAATATATACTGCCTCATATTCACGAACATGATTCCTGGACCTTGTTAACACAAATACCATTAACCAGAGAGTGAGCACACCCAGCAGAGATTCTAATATTCTGGACCTGGTATTCACCAATATGGAAGAGTGCTGCACACCCCCAGTGTCACATCCTCACTGGTGAGGTTGGACCACAAAGCTGTCTTCTTCTAAGTAAATATCAAGACAGTAACCATGGCAAACCCTCTAAGAGTTAGGAACTATTGCAAAGTAAACGACATCCTATTAAGGGATAGTTTTTCAAAATTCAGTTTACCTCCTTACTCCAAGTTTGCAACAACCTGTGTAGAATTGTTCAAAGACAACTATGTAAATGGCTGTATAGAGACTGTTGTACCTACTATAAGTAAGTGCAAAACAGGCTCTAAAAACAAGCCTAACCTTAACAAGGTATATAACACCATATAACATGGCTAAAATCAGAAAGAGCAACTCACATAATGACAAGAGCTATCTAATTAAACTAAACAGAAAACTAAGAGCTCAACAAGGATAATTATAAGGTCAGGATAGCCTCGCAGGCCTTTTACAGCTATGCCCAAAACCTCAAAGGCAGCACACATTAGTGTGCCCAACTGATGGTCAGTGGTGCCACCTTCACTGAACAAAGCAGCACAGCGAATTTGCTGGCTGACAAATTCAGCTCAAATGTCATCCCTCACTCCCACCACCTCCCTCCATGAAATACCCACTAGTATAATCCCTCAACTATTAACAGGGAGCAGATCCTTCTGGCATTTGCTAAGGCCAAAAACACAACCCCAACAATATCCTGGGATGCCTCCTAAATAGCCAGAAATATGGACTATTAGGATCACTTGAGTCACTTTTCAACTATAGCCTCAAAATAGGCTTTGTACCATGAGAATGGAGGACTGTAATGGTTATCCCATTTCACAAGGGTAGACCATCAACTGACCCTAAAAACTACAGACTTATTAGTTTGACTAGTCTATTATGAAAAGCCATGGAACAAATTATCATGGAAATGATCGACAAAGACATAGGCAACCTTCAGACACTGGACCCAAACCAATTTGGCTTTGTCAAAGGAAGATTGTCTCTACTAAACCTGCTAGACTTCTTTGAGAAGGTCGGCAAGGCAATGGATGAGGTGAAAACAGTGCATACTACCTACCTGGACCTAGCTAAGGCATTCAATAAACTACCTCACTCAGGTAGAGTTGACAAACTCACCAAACTGAGGATAAATCCCTACATAACTCATTGAATTGCCAGCTGGCTCAAAGACAGGACCCAGAAAGTCAGGATTGGTGATACCACCTCCACTAAAAGACCAGTCACCAGTGGAGTATCTAAGGGATCCATGGTGGAGGCTGCTTCTTTTTAGCATCTACTTTTCAGAGGTAAAAGCTAATGTCAAGGGCCTTTGGCTGGCTAAGTTCACAGATGACTTCAAAGTAGAAGCTATTGTAGCTCACCCCACCCCCCCATGACACATACATTTTACAAGAGGGTCTAACACGGACAAATGACTGCTGTCAAAATCATGGGCTAAAACTCAATGCTAAGAAATGCATTATAGTGCCTTTTGGGAAAACTGCCACCCAGGCTAAGTACTCCATTGGTAAGACAGTTCTAACAATTTACCCAGTAGTCAGGGATCTGACAATAACCTGGCCTTTCATCAACAGGTGGTCAAGGCAGTAAGAAAATCATTCTATGTCGCCCAGCTTATAAGTGAGAGCATGGAATTCAGGTCCAAGGACATCATAGTGAAACTTTATTCTGGCCTTATCAGACCTATTATTGAGTATAATGCTCCTTCGGGGGTTCCTATTAGAATGATGAAAATGCATTTTGTCGAATGCATTATTGTCGACACATAAAGAGCGAACAAACAAAACAGCGAAGTGGCTGTTCAGCTAATTCTTTCCCTTGGAAAGAAGTCACTTGACTGCTTCGTTGCTTTGCCATGTTCTGCACTGTAGTGTGGTCCCTTGTCCAGTATAGCTCCCAAGTGTGAATGTGCAACAGTTACTGACCTTAGGGTTAGAGTGCAGGTTAAGGTAAGTTCATATGTATGAAAGTGTTTACTGTTTTTTTTTTTGCGTTAGATGTATGGTTGAGTAATATGTGTATGTGTTTTCAGCTGTTTACTTTTGTTTTGGGGGGGTAGAATTAGGGTTAAGGTAAGTGTGTATGTGTTTGGAACTGTTTACATAAATGTGCAAGAGTTACTGACCTTAGGGTTAGGGTGCAGGTTAAGGTAAGTACATATGTTTTAAAATGTTTACCTTTTTTTTTCCGTTAGATGTATGGTTGGGTTACGTGCATATGTGTATTCAGTTGTTTACTGTTTTTTGAGGGGGGTACAATTAGGATTAGGGTATGTGCGTATTTGTTTGGAAGTGTTTAATGTTTTTTTTTTTTTTTTTGGTTGGAACAGCGATTTCTTTCCCTAGGAAAGAAATCACTGTTCTGTGGTTTCGACATTTTCAGCTTTTGCTAAAAATGTGTCAGTGGAACATCGTTCATTGTTTTCAGCGTTCGATGTTTCAATATAGACCCCTCCTTCGGCATGTACCTACCCAAACATATGCCACAGATGGAATGCCCACAATGGTTCCTTACAATGATAATCCAGAGTATAAACACACTGTCTTATATGGATCACCTTAAAGTGCTACCCCTGTACTCCATCTTCTACAGTTACTGAGAGCTAATCTATGCCTGGCATATAAGGGATTCTCAGATCCAGTTTTGATGGATCTTTTTCACATTCACAAAATGAACAGCATCAAAACCTCTACATCCAAGAATTAAAATTTTGCTTGCAACATAAATAGGACATGTTGATGAGACAGATATGTGTCTCAGAGGATCTCCATGCTCTGAAATAGGCCCCCATCCATGTGATGCAGAGTCCAGCCTTAACCATTATTAAATGTAACTTTGACCAATGGATAGGAAATCAGAAGTCCACTATGTTTAGTAGTCATAACCTTCCTTTAACAAAGCCAAGCTGGGCTGGGTCCAGTGTCTGAAGGTTGCCTAAGTCTTTATTGATCATTTCCATGATAATTCATTCCATGGCTTTGCATATTAGACAAGTCAGACTAATAACTCTGTAGTTTCCAGGGTCAGTTGATGGCCCACCCTTGTGAAGTGGGTTAACCATTGCAGTCCTCCATTCTCATTGGAACAACCTGTTGGAATAAAAATGGTTGCTTTAGGGAAAACAAGAAGATCTAGTAATCTGTTTGACAAACCCACTAATACATCTCTTCAAATGTTCAGTGTTTAAAATCTACTAAATATATAAGTATCTTTTCTAGAATAGTTGACCTTATTTCATATGAATGCAAATTAATTAATGCATGTATGTGTAACTGTATGTATGTTAATTAATGTCTGTTCATGTGTATTACTGAATGTCTCTTGGAGCTTTTCTTCCTGGACCTATACTGAATTTTTTTTTTGTTTTGTTTTTTTTTTGTTTGTTTTTTTTACTAAACCATGTCAAACAAACCTGGAAAACAAAAGCAAAATAAATAAATAAATATATCTCTTTAGTAAGGCTTAGTATGATGCATTGCTGCATGGGGTAGCCCTGTCCAAGCAGCTATCTTCTACTCAGGAAATTTGAGAGTATTAAAGGGATGTGGAGATATGTTTATTGGTAAGCCAGGGTGTACCCTTCCAGTGGATCATCATGTGGACACAGCACTACAGCAGCTCACTAGTCAAGCCCCCTAGAGGGTGCTTTTTAAGAGTTAAGCAGACCCTGAGACAGAAACTGTAGAACATGTTGAAATTCACTGTAATTCTGGAGTTCAACAGTCATGGGCCTCAACAGCAGTGCTAGTGCTAAATAAATATGGTATCACCAGATTCTGTGTGGACTATAGAGAACCAGACAGTCACACAGAGTTGGATTTTACCAATAAACCAGGACAGATGAGCTCATAAAGCAGCTGGGATGGGAAAAGTACATTACAACTACTGATTTCTTCAAGCATCATTGGCAGGTACCCTTGACACCTGCACCCAGGGAGAGGTCAGAATTTGTGGATCCATTTTGGTTATACAATATTACTGTAATGTCTTTTGGAATTAAAAATGCCTCAGAAATTTCCCAGAGACTTAAAGCATCCTAGCAGGAACAGGAGTATGGCCAATCATGGCTACAGTATGTTCAATAAATTGGCGAGGTGTTGGGTAGTCAGCAAAGGGCAGGGATGACTATTAATCACAACACAGTCAAGTAGGTATGCAATGGGTATCTTATCTGAGTCACAGGGAAGTGGTAGCAAAATGCTCAAAAAGGCTTTGAGTGAATCCCCTGTACTAGTCCACCCTGACAAAATAGAAGAATTAATTGTGCATGTCGATACTTCCAACAGTGTAATGGGGTTGTACTTAGAAGAACACCCTACTGTGTATCTGAGATGCAGACTTCAACCCAGGGAGGAATCTTATGCAGGTATCGAAAAGGAACATCCAGGCATGGTTTGGACTACAACCCTATCTATATGGCAGAAAGTTCATTATGGTTACAGCTCACAGCTATTTAAAGTGGTTACACAGCGCAAGTGGACAGAATGGAAATCACCTTAGATGGAGTGTGTCCTTGCATTCCTGTAACATGACTACTCAGCATAGGACTGGTACTGCTAATGCCAATGAAGATGGCCTGCTACCCAGCATAGGACTGGTACTGCTAATGCCAATGAAGATGGCCTGCTACCCAGCATAGGACTGGTACTGCTAATGCCAATGAAGATGGCCTGCTACCCTGCATAGGAATGGTACTGCTAATGCCAATAAAGAAGGCCTGCTACCCAGCATAGGACTGGTACTGCTAATGCCAATGAAGATGGCCTGCTACCCAGCATTGGACTGGTCCTGCTAATGCCAATGATACCAGTGGGAAAACACCTATATAAGCTGATGTTTGCACTCTGCATTGTATAATATTTTAGTACTTAACAGAGCTAAGGGCTCAATATTCTTTCGATAAGAGATGTCTAAAGCATTTATCTAGCTTATTTAGAGGTTTAGTTTAAATATTCTATATGTACAACTGATTATTGCTTTCTATCACAACTATCTTGACTTCTTTTATTGAGAAGGATGGCGCAGTGGTGCAGCGGTAGCATTGTCACCTCTCAGCAAGAGGTTCTCTAGGCTGATTCTCAGCCAAGGTGCCTTCTATGTGGAGTTTGCATGTTCTTCCTGTGTTCATGTGTGTTTTTTCTGGGTGCTCCGGTTTCTTCCCATGTCACAAAGACATGCCTCTGAAGTGTTTATCCCTGGGCCTTTGTTGAAAACTGGCTTTGTTCCAAATCAGACGTTCCCAGTAAACAAATGTTAAATAAATAAAATATTGCCCAAGTTCTTTTTTATATTTACTCACTTTTGAGATATTGTGGCTGGCATGTATTTATTTATGAACTATTTCTTACCTAAGGAGAACGTTTTGTTTAGGTTTATGCAGGTTGTCACACTGCAGTATTTGCCTCTAACTGACCAGATTGTGCTGCATATTACAATTGTGTCACTTATTCTTATTTTTATATGGATAGAATAGAAATCAAGAGTGATGCAGGTAATCGTGTTTCATCCCTTGCCATATTTAGGGTGTTGGCAGTACTATATACTCTGAGAGGTGTGTGTGTGTGTGTGTGTGTGTGTGTGTGTGTGTGTGTGTGTGTGTGTGTGTGTGTGTGTGTGTGTGTGTGTGTGTGTGTGTGTGCGTGTGGGTGAGTGCAGGTGTCTGTCTACGTGCGTAAAAACTATAACTTGCTTCAAAGGCAGTTACTATGAATAAGGAGGACTGAAATGTAATTTGCTCCATAGACAGAGTAGTAAGGTCGCAGAAGTGCTAGGACAAAGACTCAGTACTGTAAGTGGTTTGTGCATTGTCCCAGTCTGGATGTGTATGTTGGAAGCTCATACCCAGGGCAGCAGTGCATATTCCCATTATGCACATGGGCCCAAGTTACATTTGGTGAACTGGTTATTAACTCAGATGTGTGTGCTGTTTTTGTTTTACTTTAGCCTGTTGGATACCAGTGCTGTGACTTCAGAGACCATCACCCAGAGGTGGGGGGAGGGAGGAATTGGAGGCTGTTTGCCTCACATATCCAAGTAGTGCACTGAACGGCATTGGTGGGATTGGTAGGATTCAAACCCCCATCAGTTTTAGACTGGTCATCACATATTTATGGCAGTGCTACACCCATCACAGTAACCACTATTCTCTAGATGTGCATGCCATAATTATGATAAGCATGAACACTATTATAGAAAGATCTAGAACTCATCCATACCTAGCTGCTGTAGAATATTATATCTCTAAAAACTACTTATCCTATGATACCTGTTTCATAAAAAATCAAGAGAGTAAGCCTAATATGAACAAATATAACTGCCTTGTGAACTGTAGATGCTCTCAAAAACTACAAACCACAGTATTGTTTAGTACAAGTTTGTCTTTACAATGATAGTAGATTGTACTTTCAAAGTCCGCAGCAATATAGAGTGTAGTTTAACAATAAAAGCTTTTTTTTTTTAATTTTCATAATCAGCTTTTTATATCTTGGAAACCGCACAAATAACAAAACAGTAACAGTAGCAGCTGTTATATGATGGCAAGCAGATGTTTTTAGATATTTGCCTTTTAAGATATTTACAGAAATATGAATATTTATGCCTATTTGTATATTTAACTTTGTAAATAAAACAAAATATCTCTCAAACTGAACAATACACAAAGCAAGTGTCTGTGACAATATTCTTCAGAGTCCTCAAAGCTTTTGGTTTATACTGTTCAATAGCTTGCAAGTTATTTGGCCCTCTTATAAAATGTAGCCTACTCAGTTATGAAAATATGAATGTAAATATGAAGATATGTATAAACAGTGACAAACAATGGATAATATCTCCACTGCAGTGCATCCTGGAAAAATAATTTTAGTGTCATTTTGTTTCTCACAGCTTGTCCATTCTCATGTTTCTTGTTATGAATCAGTAAGTCACTTCACTATAAAAGTCATCTCCAGGTGATGTAAGGATGTTGAGAGGAGCTATGGAATTCCTATGGAAATTTGTTAAAAATGTACTCTCAGTGTGAATGAGATAAGTGAATTATCTGGCAGATGATTTAGTGGTGCAGTAATGTAGACTGAAATATGTCAAGTTACTGAGTTTTCTGATTTTATTCTGAGTATCAGAGACACAGTCTCATTTTAAAGGGAAAGGCAGTAGTGTACTCTACCTGTAAGTAACAAGTGTCCTTGACAAGAGAGAGAGAGAGATAGCATGATCAGCCTACTTCCTGACATCACTACTTTTAAGAAGTAAAAATTTTGAGCAGGATATACACCTGAGTCTTTCCTTTTGATTTTATTTTGATCAAATGCAAGCAAAGATTTCATAACTATGTCACGGGTGCTGTAAGAAAATTTTAGGTGAGCTCTCTGCTATTTTATCAGTGGTATCACAATGTAAAAAAATGTGTTGCAATATATGAAATACTAAAATTATATTTATTTATTATTTTTTTTTTTGCAATTTCTGATGGTCATAACATACATTAAAAGTAAAAATAAAATAAATCTTTGCAATTTAAGTACTTTACACACCCCAACATCTTTAGGAGATAGTGTGGACAACAGATCATGCTATTAAGAAGCAAGATTATTTTGGAACATGAAACCTGGTGAAATCTTTTGACTCACAGGCCCCAGCTTTCTCCTCCCATGCCCAATGTGCTTGGCTGCCAAGAAGTAGTGGACAAATGAGTCAGTGGGGCTGAGCTTATTGGTTATGGGAAGGTTTTGGGTTCACAAAGAGAATGAATAATTTCTAATTTCCATTATTTATTTATTTATTTATTTATTTATTTATTTATTTATCTTTTGTCAACCGGGTTAGTCCCACTAAGCTAGAGTCCCCTTTTCTGGGGACACCCAAGGTGGTATTTATTCTACTACGGGAACTTCGGCCATGGCATTGGAAACTTCTCCTTCAGGCAGTTGCCTTGGGATCTTGTACATTCTCCTGAGCTGACACTAGATGAGGCCTCTGTTTGACATCTCATCTGAAAGGCAGATTATGCATTCTTATCTCATGCTACCCCCTTCCTCCTTCACAGGTGTCCAATCATATTCTGCACTTGTTTTGAATGGTTGGAGTTCCTTACCCAGTTAGTTCTCATGTCTTGCTGCAATCATTTTGTTTCCACAAAGTCACATAAAACAATATAATTTACTCAAAATATTCAACAATAATAATAGTAATAATCTCATCCATCACATTTTAAATGGCACTGCTCACACACCACTCCACTTATAACTATTTCTGAAACTTTATTTTTATTTAATTATCTGTTAAATTGGATAAGTGGACTAGTACATGCAGATAATTTTCAGCCATATCACAGGTCACAGGGGCAGCAGTACGGATAACATGCAGTGATAATTAAGAGCAGTCATTAAGCATACATTTTGGTAGATGGGAGGATATCAGAATGCCTGAAGGAAACACACATGGATGTAGGGAGAACATGCAAAACCTACAGAGTTTTTTAACTTTCTATAATACACTTCCCCAGAAATCCTCCCCAATCCAGTCCAACCTTTTTCTAGGTTTAAGTTTCTGTTTGTCCCCTATTTTGTATGTGAATCTGAAACTCTGATACCCCCTGCAGTACATTTATGAGTCAAACTGTTTCTGTTACTGTTGTTTCCACTTTCAGCCAAGTCAATCATATTTTATCCACATCTGCCTCCTACTGTGCAGCACACATCCCCTATGTTTAACTTGAATGGGACTATTTGCCCCATCTGTGAATGCAACATGCATTTCTCTGCCATGTTGTTAAATTGTTAACTCTGCCACAAGTCTAAATGATCAAAAGTTAACTCGCATCAGCATATCTTGTTATTTATGTATGTTTGTGATTACTAATATTTATTTCCATACTGTCTGAGACTGGCTATCCAACAGCTATTTCTTGTAAATGTATTCATTAGCAACCTATCATAAACAACATGTCTGCAAGAGAAGCAAAAGAAACCACAGTACCTTTCCTACCTGTCTTCATATTAAGCATGGTCTTGGTAGCTTTGAGACAATAACTTAAGTGGGACACAAAATCAGATGGATAATCTGACTAGTATTAGGTTAAAAATCCCACTTAGCACTCAGCAACAGCAACTAACCACTATTGCAGTGTGAGCAGCTAGCACTGTAAGCCACACAAGAAGTGTGAAGCTGCAGTTACTAATAATACTGGACTAGTTCCTATTGCAAGAACAAAGGAAAATATTGTCCACTCCATTAACAAGACTTATAGCTACTATGTGAGCAAGACTGTTAGTATGAATATGCCTTACACTTTGATGTAGTGTCTTTCAGGCAAATCTCAGGGAAACATAATGCATAATGACTCTGTCATAGACTGGTGTAGGGCACCCTGAGGAAGAGGGGCCCTGTTGAGCTGAATAGGTCCAATTGGCCTAAGACTGGCCCTGCTACATATAATACCATGTATTCAAATGCTGAGCAGATTAAAGCTTCAATTAAACTTGCACAGTCAAAAGAGAGAGACAAGTATTGAGAGCTTTATATAAATTAGTAAGCACTAAATGCCAAGTTACAAAAACTCAAAAATATCAACATTATAACAATCTAATTTGTCACATCTAATATATTTATAAAAACCTCAGCTAGCAGGATTCATGCATTTATGACCAGCACTGTGCAAGCCTAGCAGCAAAGTCCACAACATTTATGTAGATTTGTGAAATCTTATGGCAATATGAGCCATGAAAAGCTTTCATCAAAGTGTCATATGGTTTTCAGTTACAATATATAGTTTTGCTGGCTTGTTGATAAAAAGGATTAACAGCCCAAATATGGCCAAGATGCTGGGATCAGCTAGTGCCCTGGTTACTGGAAGTGTTGACAGGGGACACCGGGAGTGAATGACTGACACTGACTAACCCAGTGCTGGAGAAAGAGGTACCCTACTTGCTGCACTGCTGACAGTATATGGAGGCTGGTGAAGCAGCAGGCAGCATGGTGGGCTAAGATATGTAAACACACCAATTGCTTTAATTAGACCCATGTGTTGTACACAGCATAGATACATTGCTGTGGGATCCTACATACATCAAACTGCTGTGTGAGGGGAAAAGGGGAGATAGGGTCAAATATTCAAACCTTCATATCTGGCCGTATGCTAACTCCTTATGACCAGCATTCAACCACAGGAAATAAATGAGGTGGCAGGTCACAGAGGAGCTAATGGTTGTCACCAAAGGGGTAGGTAAACAAATATAAATGATCTAACATATTTAGGATACATGGCAAGTACTTGGTGTACATCACATAAAAAATTAAAATAGGAAAATGGTATTCTGAGTATTACAGCTGTAAGAAATGTATAAATGCAGATAGTTTCCATCATAGTGCAGTGGAATTCAGAAATGTACTGCATATTAATGATGTAATAAAAGCCTATTTGCAATTAAGAAGAAAAATTAATCTAATATTAATGTATTGTTATAGTCTATGGGTGAGGGTCCTATGGGTTCCCTTCATCTGATCAATGAAAGAGATTCTTAAAACCCATATGATCGACAATTTAGTTCATTAAACCATTCTGACTGAGACTGCAGTACAGTGGGGACCCGGGAATTTGTCTTTTTCCCCACTGTAGTGCAATCTTGACATTAGTATAAATAATTATTCAGGGTGAGGGGGCACAGACCCCACACAGGGGGGTGCAGGGAGGCTTGTTCTCCTGCAAAAGCCTTGTTTCTGTTGTTTGTGGGTATTGTTTGGCTTCTTTTAGTTGATCGACAAACTAAATTGTTGATCATGCAGTCTCAACAGTATAGGTCTCAACAATCTAGTTCATTGATCAAATGAACTAGATCTGACTCCCCCACACTGCTGACTTTATATGTTAACATTCCATGCTCCAATTATGTGTGAAAAGATATAAACATCAACTGCTAAGTTGAACACTCACAGATACAAGTGCATGTACATGTGGGCTTGCACATACATGTCCGTGTGCTTGTAAGTACATTTATATAGTATGTGGCTAAACTTCCATCTTGTGGGGACAGAGCAGTTGGTTTTGTATCCCTGTAAACATGCTAATTCTAACACATTATTTGTTTTAATTAAGTACGCCAAACATAATATGTAAGAATGACTTATCTGTTTTCCATTCTTCTTTTCAGTGGAGTCTGTTTGCGAATAAGGGCTTGAACATGTGAAATTGGAGAGCAATATGCCCAAAATGATTGGAAATATTTATGGATGTGCTCCACTGCAGACTGGGAAACCCCATGTAGTTATAGATGTTATATTCACTATCAACAAAACATTATAACTGGAAAGGGTTACACATTTTTCATCAATAAATTACCTGACAAATGTTAAAGATACATTGTTTTAGTTTCATTTAGAAGCTGGCAAGAGCTTTTACAGTCATGCAGTTATCACTATGGTCCTAATTCAAACTTCAAGTTAAAGACACACCTTATCAAATAATGCAATATGCAGCAATTAACTTGGAAACAAAAGTTGTTTAGTGTCTACCACCAAAGTGTTGGTTTCATAATCTACATTGGCAATGCAAAAGAAATCCTTTTGATTCCAACAAATCTTGGAAGGACTTTAAGCCTGAGTATAATCTTAAAAAAGCAGTGCGTCTCTACTGCATTGTGAAATACTTTAAGCCTGAGTATATTCCTCTTGGAAAAGAGATGCTTCGATACCACATTGTGAAAGAATAGCTACATTTTGTTATTTTACTGCTCATGGCAATGTACAACACAACTGGTCAACACACTAACATATTTTTTTAATAGAATGAGATGTGCCATTGACCCTGTCCTATTTGTTGCACACTAGATAATAGTAATGCTGTAAGAGTATTTTTTTAATCACAAGTAACCTTGATGAAATACAAATTGGAAAAGACCAATAACATATTACTGAATGTAGCTTAATATTGCCAATTCATTACAACTTCAAATTAGTCTAGACTGTATTCAGACATTAAAGAGCTGCTGTAAATTCAGTTGGTCAAGTTTTCAAAAAAATTGTTACCGGAGGTTGTACCTTTTATTTTTTTTGCAAATACTTTGATTCTAAAGTAAAACTCATACATTAATGAGTTTGTGGTCATCATACTAAGTTTACTTTAAAAATGAAAATGCTATTTCCTTATGTTATCTAAAAGTCAATGAAGTAATTTCTGCATGAGATGCTTAAGATATAGATTCCACATACTGTATTTAAACACCTCATCCTTATGTCAGTAACAATTATATTTATGGAAAAACTAGAAATTGTGGGGCTATGAACCCTAAAAAAGATGATTTTTTTCAGAATTTCTAGTTCTGAAGTTGAAGGGTAAGGCGAAGTCTCGGTATTACATTAAATCATGACATAAATGTCTGCATACATTATTATGATAGTGACATGTTACAGTTTCATTTCTTTTTGAAAACAAAGTTATTCTGGTGACATCCAAGAATGATATTTATGCATTTTCTTCTACTTCCTAACCTAAACAAAGAGGATACCAACAAAAACAAAGCAGGAATAGCAAAATACTGAGAAACAGAGGTTCTTATAATGCTGGTAATTCAATCTGAGGAATAATTCACAGTTTGTGAATTAAGAACCATTCTGTGTGAAGTCTGCATGTCCTCCCCATGGTCGAGTAGCCTCAGAAAGACATGCGTGAATGGGCGTGCCTTCGCTGAAGCTTGGGCATCAGGCTGGCAACTCAGCACCGTAAAAATCTACTGCCAATCATTAGTGGACCGAAGTTCCGCTGTGACAACCCCTAACCGGAAAAAGCCGAAAAGACAAACAACAACCACATATGGTTTTAACAGAAATCAAATCATTAATACCAGGAATAGAGAATCCATACCCATCTTAAACTGCCAATAGAGTTTTGTATTCAACAAATAGAGTCGCTTTGCTATTTCATTTTTTTCCATTTTTTTCCAATATAAAAAATGCCAATTTATTAAAACTAGAAAAATGTTCGGTATGTTTAGCTAAAGTGTTATTTTGATTTTTCTTCTTCATGCAATAATTGTGCTGATAAATCCTTTCTTTCATTTTTTCTTAGTCTTGCCTACATAAAAAGCAGCACAAGACAAGCATACTTCAATATATCTGACTAAAAAAACACAAAAGCTCACAAACTGTAGAAGAACAAAGTCAGCACTCCTGGAACCACACACTTCAGCAACTCAAGTAAATCCTTGTAGTAAATGGCCGCAAAGCACTTTGGGAGCAGTAAAAACACTTTTTATTAAACCAAAATAACAAATAGATAACCGCTTTCGTCAAGAACCTTCTCAACTTCATCAGCGAAGAGCAAATCCAGGAAACACTCAAGTACATCCTGCAAGAGCATTAATTAAGTAATAAACCAATCCCATCACACTGTTTAAAAAGGACCTCCCTGAACTCATAAATATTCATGAAATGCAATCATAATAATATTCTTAAAAATAAACTCTTTAAAACCCGCATTTAAATGACATTAACAAGTGCAAAGATGCTGAAAATAAATACAAATACACACATAATATATAAAATCTATAAAATGGTGTTTATATAAAAATGAAAGTATGTATAAAAAATGCATATAAATATTTTTTATATATTTTACCTTTCCATTGCTTTTAGTTTTAACAGGCAAGCAATGGAGAGTGAATTGTTTAATCCTGGCCATTGCCCCGCATTTAGTCAGACCTGCCAGATTATTTTTTCTTTTCCAAAAACAGTCCCCATGGGCCATATCTTTTATCCAAGTCAATGGTGTCCACAATGAAAAATTTGAAAGAGTGGTTAGATTTTTATGTGCAGTGTTTACTTAAGGCATTTGTGGATTTACCAAGTCTGATATCCCTTAAATGCGCATAAATTCTGATTTTAAATTTCCTCTCAGTCTTTCCGATATAGAAACAGTCACATGAGTTACACACTGCACAATAAACAAATAGTTCAGTATAAGCAAAATATAATTCCAACAGTAACCAGGTACCTCTGCAAAAACACAAAACAAATCCAAAGAATAAAAGCAGGCAGAGGCAAGGATTACCCAAGGTACATAAAAATAGGGAAAATCCTCCTATGAGGCCCATTGTAGCTGGAAGCAACTGGTGCACTGAGTCCATTTCTATTTTTGTGGAGAAATTCCTTAGGAATTTGATTAAATGGTCAGACTATATCTTGAAGGACACTGAACATTTTGTGAGAGACTTATACAGATTTGCATGTGAAAGAGAGTAACAAGCCTGTAAACAACAAATGCTGTTAGTTACCCTTGATGTGGTGTCACTTTTCACTGTTATTCCAAATGACTTTGGGATTAATAGTGTAACTCAGTTAATGCTTGAAACCAGGGAGTATGATAGAGATATGGTGGACCTAATACGGTTACTACTAGGTCTGGTACTGGAGAATAATGTGTTCATGTTTAGGGACAAGGTCTACTGGCAATGCAACGGGGTAGCCATGGGAACATCATGTGCTAACAGTTATGCGAATGCTGTAATGTCCAAATGGGAACAAGATAATTTGGTCGTGGGTGACTTTAAAGATGACATATTATTTTTTCGCAGGTTTGTAGATGACCTCTTCCTTCTATGGGGGGGGGTCTATAGAACAGCTAATGATGTTTGTAGACTATATTAATGCTTCAACACATTTTCTTAAATTCACCATGAACTGTTCATATACTGAAGTTAGCTTTCTAGATGTCTCTATTATACAAGAACTTAATGGTGCACTGAGCACTAAAATATTTAGGAAGGGATGTCATGTGAACAGTTTACTAAGAAAAGATAGCATGCACCCTCAATACATTTTTCGGAATGTTGCACAGAATCAAGCTTACAGGGTCTCTAGGTTGAATGCTAGAGAAACAGATTTTGTGGAACAACTAGACAAGATAAATATAGAACTAGCAGAGAGGGGCTATGATCAGAAACTTGTTAATCAAAGTATTAGGACAGTGAGAAATTCTAGACACAGTAGAGCCAGACCCTATTTCTTTGAACAGGTAGAGAGTGATTTATGCAACGGGGGTCAACAGAAACAAATCTCACAACCACTTAAAATGTGTTTTAGCTATTCTAGAAATATAAGATACTATACAGACATCATAGGCAAGCATTGGAATATCTTGACATCTGATAAACAAGTTAGCAACCTGATAGGAACACATCCACAGTTCACTTTTAAAAACAAGAAGTCGCTAAGGCGACGACTTTGCAATCCCAGAGACCAAATTAGGACTGAGGATACACCAGGGACTAAACCATGCACTAGGTGCCAGTTCTGTAAATTTATAAATCAAGATATGGAGCTTCTGCATCCAGACACTGGTGTAACTTATACACTAAGAACCAGTGCAAGGTGTGATACTTCACATGTGGTTTACCTTGCTACTTGCAAAGTATGCAGTAAATTCTACATGGGAAAGACAGACAGACTATTAAGGGATAGGATCAGGGAACACCTATACCATATTAAGAAGGGTAGTGTGTTCAATGCTTTAGCAAAACACATTAAAGAAATGAATGATCAACACACCTTTACATTTATGGTATTAGGTAAATGTTATGAGAACTTGAGGGGTGGTGACACCAGAGTTCAAACTGAGAACCTGGAGGCTAAATGGATTGTGAGATTAAGAGCTAACACAGGACATGGTCTTAATGACCATGTACCATTGAGACCCATCCTGAAAAATAGACCATTACGTAGGTAGAATCTGTTACATTTATGTGGTTTATGTGTATTTGTAATATGTATTTTTTGTAATATTGCTTTTATGAAATGTGGTTTTTGTAATGAATTTTTTTTTTATTTTACTATGCATTTTACTGTGGGCTGAATACAATTGTTCTTTGTGCCTTTAAGAGTTTTCTCTTTTTAATCATGTGACTAGCTAATGCTTAGTATAAGAATGGGTGTGTTGAGTGCTGCTTTTTATACACCTGAAGAAGCCTTGTGGTGAAAGCGCTTGTGTGTCTTGTAATAAATCAGCTGAAGAAACTGGAGTCTTGCCTCTGCCTGCTTTTATTCTTTAAATAGTTCAGTATGACAGTACACCTTCTTATTCACCTGTATTTTAAAACCATTCACTAAGAATTCATGGCCTTCCATCACAAAACTACACTGAGCACAGGAACCACATTTTTTTCATAGACCCTGCATGTACAATGTTTCTGTTAGACTCTAAAATGCATTTCAGGTTAATCTCTGTCTTAAAAACAATATTTGGTTTAGTTCCAACACATTCTCTGATATCCCTATCATTAAGCAATATAGCCCAATTTTTGAATAAAATATCTTAACACATCCTTACTGTTACTGTGAAAAGTAGTAATAAAAGCACATTTAAAATTTGAATTCTGTTCAACAATGGATTGGGTCAAGTCAGTTCCTACTCCATTAACCGAACAGCCATATATATAGGGGGCATGCCCTGGGCAGGTATCACATCATGGTGACCTAAAAACCTCTTTCTCTTTTGCTGACCACCTCAATCATGACTTCATTAAGGAGCCATAATGGGTAACCCCTCTTGCAAAACATAGCTTTCAAATGGTCACACTCATCTAAGAAGTTATCAAACAAACTAACCATCCAGGCTGCCCTTACAAATTGGCCCTTTACTACCCCTCTTTTTTGTTTAAATGGGTGTGCACTATCAAAATGCAGAAAGCTGTTTGACTAGGTTGCTTTCCTATGAATCTGTGCTACAAAGGCCTTCAACTGACACTCTTTCTTCAGTAAGACATCCAAATATGCTATTTGTTCACTGCTAACCTCATGTGTGAACTTTAAAAAACTGGTTGTGCCATTGATATTTTCTAAAAATAGGGGGATCTGTTCTCTAGGACCATTCCAACAAATAAAGACATCCTCCAAGACTCATGTATACAATGTATAGAACTTAAACCATGGGGTATTTATTAAAAATCTCCTTTCCCATTCCAACATAATTATGTTGGTATACAAAACAATGCACACTGACCCCATTGCCACACCTTCAATTTGTAAAAACAGTTCATTATTGAATAGAATGAAATTATTTGTGAGTACTAGTTCTAATAAAGTCTTATAGGTATTAACCAGTGGCTGGGGAAGACCCTTACCCACCAAAAATTCACAAAACCATTCCATGCCTATGGGGTATGCGGTATTACCGGATGTAAATCTCTGACATCGATTGTGATGAAACTGACTGTTTCATCAAATTCTAACACATTAATCCTTTTCAAAAAGTCCCATGTGTCCTTACATAGTAAAGGTTCATGTTGCACAAAGTCCTTCAATCTGATGTCCAAGAATTTGGCTATAGGGTGGGTAATGGAGCCCCTTGCATCAACTATGGGCCACATAGGTGGTTGGTCTAAGTCTTTATGTATCTTGGGTAACCCAAAAATGACAGGGATCCAAGGCTGTGTTATACTTAAAAAATTAAATTCATCCAGAGAGAGACTATCTTCAGTGAATAAATCCTGTAAAACACTTCTCACTTTCTTATATGCACCGTGTAGTTCATTTAACGAAGATTGCATGTAAGCTCTACCTGCTAGCAAACCCCCCCATTTTATTGTTGTAGTCCACCATGTTCAACATGGCAATCCCACCCCCCTTGTATGGTTTCATTATCCGGAGGTTCTTATTATCAGACAGTTGTCTTAACGTATTCATTTTATTCTGTTTAAAATTCCATTTTTGCTTTTTTGCCATTTTAACATTTCTCATATCTAATTCACAATTTTTTTTCAAAAAGATGTAGTGAGGGATGAATGGGGGGTTAAAGGTACTGGATAACTTAATGAGATCCATGATTGGCTTACAATCTTTAAATAGAACATTCAGATTCAATTTTCTAGTATACAACTTCAAATCCAATAATGCTGTTTCAATATTGGTACTTTTATCAGGAACAAAAGTCAATCCTCTAGCAAAAATATAACAGTCTGTACTGTCAATAGGTACACTAGAATAATTGAAAACTTTAAAGTCACCATCATGATTTAAAGAAATGGACAAACCAGGGGGAGCTGTATCAACTTCAGCAGACACAGCTAGTACCTCGTATAGGCACCCCTCCTGTTGCTCCCCCCTTGGCTCACAGGGGAAAGGTAACTGTTTACTTCAGTTCAATAAGCAGACCAATTCCAATGACTTGGACAAGAGGAGGACCAATTTGGAGCCTGTTTCACTCAGGGGAAGTGAAAATAGGACCAGAAGTGCTTTTAACACTAATTCTGATTTAAATGAACATGGAACTGAAGGCAGACAACCACAAACCACAAACTAAGGATCTAACATGCATTTTGAAGCTCCACATTTCAACACCTGGCTTTCTGCTACTACAAGCCTGTTTTCCCAAAGAAATGTAAGTGCTACTTCTTATAATGACAATCTGGAGAATTTTGATAAGTTGCTTTTAAAAATAAAGAAATTGCAACTTGATAACATATACTTTAAAGAATGCCTTAAACTAAAGATTGTTCCTAAGGGCCTCCGCCTGTGGCGGTTTCCTACAGGCTTGATTAGTAACTCTGCATTCCATAAAGAATTGTTGCATTTATTTGACCAGCACGGGTTTCAATACATGGAACTGGTTATAAGGCATTATGACAAAACTATACTAAGTTTAACACAGGAAGCTACAGAACTTGATGTACTATTGACTTCTAATACTGTACACTCTGCTAATAACTTTGAATATGTGCGTATTTTTAAAAGCAATGAACAACAGGTAAACACCATTAAAAACAGGAAATTAAATAAAATTGAGTGTGATAAATCTGAATATGAAAGAAATGTTGCATACCCTGAACCCCCGAAATCCCAAGGTTGGGGTGACCATGCACAACCTAGAGAGGATATGGTCCCCACTGAGACTTTTTTAGGGAAGGAAGAATTTCCGCCACTGAGATGTCGGAACTACTGAGGGAGTAGAATTACAGAGAGAACAACCCACAGGCCCCACATTATGCCAACAGGGGCTGGGGTGTATGCATTCAACAAGAGGGGCAACAGGAGGGGTGCTTATATGAGGTTCTAGCTGTGTCTGCTGAAGTTGATACAGCTCCCCCTGGTTTGTCTATTTCTTTAAATCATGATGGTGACTTTAAGTTTTCAATTATTCTAGTGTACCTATTGACAGTACAGACTGTTATATTTTTGCTAGAGGATTGACTTGTGTTCCTGATAAAAGTACCAATATTGAAACAGCATTATTGGATTTGAAGTTGTATACTAGAAAACTGAATCTGAATGTTTTATTTAAAGATTGTAGGTCAATCATGGATCTCATTAAGTTATCCAGTACCTTTACCCACCCCCCCACCCCATTCATCCCTCACTACAGCTTTTTGAAATAATTTGTGAATTAGATATGAGAAATGTTAAAATGGCAAAAAAGCAAAAATGGAATTTGAAACAGGATGAAATGAATAAGTTAAGACAACTATCTGATAATAAGGACCTCCAGATAATGAAACCGGACAAGGGGGGTGGGATTGTCATGTTGAACATGGTGGACTACAACAATAAAATGGGGTGTTTGCTAGCAGGTAAAGCTTACATGCAGTCTTCGTATAATGAACTACATGGTGCATATAAGAAAGTGAGAAGTGTTTTACAGGATTTATTCATTGAAGGTAGTCTCTCTGGATGAATTTATTTTTTTAAGTATAGCACAGCCTTAAATCTCTGTCATTTTCAGGTTACCCAAGATACATAAAGACTTAGACCAACCACCTATGTGGCCCATAGTTGATGCAAGGGGCTCCATTACCCACCCTATAGCCAAATTCATGGACATCAGCTTGAAGGACTTTGTGCAACATGAACCTTTACTATGTAAGGACTCATGGGACATTTTGAAAAGGATTAATGTGTTAGAATTTGATGAAACAGTCAGTTTCATCACAATCGATGTCAGAGATTTATATACGGTAATACCGCATACGATAGGCATGGAATGGTTTTGTGAATTTTTGGTGGGTAAGGGTCTTCCCCAGCCACAGATTAACACCTATGAGACTTTATTAGAACTAGGACTCACAAATAATTTCATTCTATTCAATAATTAACTGTTTTTTTACAAATTGAAGGTGTGGCAATGGCGTCAGCATGCGGTGGTTTGTATGCAAACATAAATATGTTGGAATGGGAAAGGAGATTTTTAATAAATACCCCATGGTTTAAGTTCTGTACATTGTATACACAGTTCTTGGACAATGTCTTTATTTGTTGGAATGGTCCTAGAGAAGAGATCCCCCCTATTTTTAGAATATATCAGTGGTACAACTAGTTTTTTAAAGTTCACACATGAGGTTAGCAGTGAACAAATAGCATATTTGGATGTCTTACTGAAGAAAGAGTGTCAGTTGAAGGCCTTTGTAGCACAGATTCATAGGAAAGCAACCTAGTCAAACAGCTTTCTGCATTTTGATAGTGCACACCCATTTAAACAAAAAAGAGGGGTAGTAAAGGGCCAATTTATAAGGGCAGCCTGGATAGTTAGTTTGTTTGATAACTTCTTAGATGAGTGTGACCATTTGAAAGCTATGTTTTGCAAGAGGGGTTACCCATTATGGCTCCTTAATGAAGTCATGATTGAGGTGGTCAGCAAAAGAGAAAGCGTTGTTTATTGTGCAGTGTGTAACTCATGTGAATGTTTCTATATCAGAAAGACTGAGAGGAAATTTAAAAACAGAATTTATGAGCATTTAAGGGATATCAGACTTGGTAAATCCACAAATGCCTTGAGTAAACACTGCACATAAAATTCAGGCCACTCTTTCAAATTTTTCATTGTGGACACTGTTGACTTGGATAAAAGAGGTGGCCCATGGGGGCTGCTTTTGGAAAAGAAAGAATTAATCTGGCAGGTCCGACTAAATGCAAGGCAATGTCCAAGATTAAACGATTCACTCTCCATTGCTTGCCTGTTAAAGCTAAAAGCAATGGAAAGGTAAAATATATAAAACATAAAAAATATAAAAAAATATTTATATACATTTTTTAGATATACTTTCATTTTTATATAAACACCATTTTATAGATTTTATACATTATGTGTTGTTGTTGTGTCTTTTGGCTTTTCCCGGTTAGGGGTCGCCACAGCGGAACTCCGGTCCGCTAATGATTGGCAGTAGATTTTTACATGCCGAGTTGCCGGCCCTGACGCACAACCTTCAACAAAGGTATGCCCATTAATGCATGTTTCCACACAGAAGACGCTCTAGCCGAGAATCGAACAGGACAACGTCTTACTGTGAGGTGACAACGGTACCAGTGTCAGCATCTTTGCACTTGTTAATGTCATTTAAATGCTGGTTTTAAAGAGTGTCTTTTTAAGAATATTTTTACAATTGCATTTCATGAATATTTATGAGTTCAGGGAGGTCCTTTTTAGTCAGTGTGATGGGATTGGTTTATTACTTAATTAATGCTCTTGCAGGGTGTACTTAAGAGTGTTTCCTGGATTTGCTCTTATCTGATGAAGTTGAAAAGGTTCTTGACGAAAGCGCTTATCTATTTGTTATTTTGGTTTAATAAAAAGTGTTTTTACCACTCCCAAAGTGCTTTGTGACCATTTACTACAAGGATTTACTTGAGTTGCTGAAGTGTGTGGTTCCAGGAGTGCTGACTTTATACTTCAATATATATTACCCCCTCATGTTTATCTACCATCTATGTTAACTGTGGTGTCACCCACAATAACAAACTTTCCAGTATGACTTGCATGTTCCACATTGTAACATGTCCTTTTCCTTATAACCATATTTAGGGCGCTTTGTAGCTTCAACTCAGTCAAGTGATAGATGATGTTATATTAGGGGTCATTAAGAAAAGGGGGGATGCTTATCCACCCATTTTGAAAAAGGAAAGAATGGATATAAATAAGGCTAAAAATAAGAAAGATAATTCATAAGGGCATGCAATGTGCTTACCATTTACAACAGATAATAGCTCAATACAAAATATTATTAGGACACATTGGAAAATATTTCAGCATTGTGAAGGGGTTTTAGATAAGAAGTTGTCCAGTTTTATTTTAGTAACAATGGAAGTACTGAAAAAAACCCATTAGAAGCATTTTAAAAGATAAAGAAAACTTTGCATAATTTTTGGGACTGACTGTTATGTAAGATGTAAATATAACAAATTAATGTTTATAATCCCATGAAAAGTATTTTAAGGGGTAAATTAAACATCACAGGGCTGCTTTGGTGTAAAGGGTCAACAAGTATCATATGAAGTTTGATGAACTTTTCTAACCATCTTCCTGATGTTCTAGCTTGTTCTAATGGAGTTTACATGTGTAATACACAAACGCACTTAACTAGAGCAATCACAAATTAATATAGTGCTATTATACATAATCACATAAATTCTGGCTCCTTTATGCAGTTTGTATGCATATGAGGTCCTTTTACATTTATCTCTATGAATTGCAGTAATGTAGCAATGTGTGTGGCACCTTATCGATGTAATTGGGCTCCACTTAATGCTTATCTTCCAGTACGTTATGTTTTTGTACTCATCAAAACACTTGCATGTTTCCATAGCCAACGTGAATGCATATCGTTGTTATTACTGTACTTTACAGATTACTGTTACATAAATCTAAAACCCAGGATTGTGAATACCACTGCAAGTACATGTTATATTTTGTTATTATGCAAACAAAACAAACTAAAACAAGAAAAAATTAATTCTACATCAGCTGTGAGAACATTTAATTATCTGGAGCCCTATGAACAAATAGTTACTAATCTGCTGTACTAAATAATAAGGATGTCCAGTCTAAAAACTTGTTGAAACTAAAACAGCCGAGCTGCTGTTTCTATTTGTCAGAGAATGTTAGGCAAGGATATTTCTCCTTTACATAACAGGGCATTGCTTTCCCTACAAAAGTGAATTTTAGTACTTAGTTACATAAAAGTTCAAAGATAGCATTTATTTTTATTTTTATATATTTTATTTGACATTTATTTTACTGAGAAATTCCAAATGGGCCATAAAGTACCCATTTTCAGTGGAGGCTCGGGAAGAAAATCTCCATAAGACAATCTGATTATATATGTATAATATTAGATAAACAAATTAGCATAAACATAACATTCACTTAACAGTAGTCAGTGAGTCTTTTATCATTCAAGTTAGCTTATTTTCAGTTTTGTTATAGTAAGTTTCATAACTGTTCACATACCTGTTTTCCTGCATTGATTTTCCTGTCTCCCCTACAAAATAGTGAACTGAGAAAAAACAAAGCTTTAAAAGGACAAAATTGTTAGGACAAATACACTGTGAAGTTGAAGAGCATTATCATAAATAGTTTAAGCCTAAAAACTGAGGTCAAACTGCCACCTATGTGATATATAGAAAGTCCTCCTCCGATTTTATTCAAAAAATGAATTGAGTCATTAATTACAAATGCCATAAAGACCAAAAAAGGTGTTCAGACATCAAAGCTAAAATGAAATGTCTAATTATACATGACAGGGATAGGAAAGTTCTGTGAATGGTGACACTGTAGCCTGTCCGTACTAGGGAATCATACAAAAAACAATGCTAAACATAAAACATATTGAGGCACATATGCAAAGCATCAATATGGACCCATTTTGAAAAAAATTATCATGCATGTAATATACAAAGTAATTAAGAAAGGACACATTCCAACAGAAACAAATGCTGGGGCAAGGCAAACTATGATTACATGAACAAAACAAGTGGAAATAATGGGCATCAGCATAGCTACTTACATACATACATACATACATATATACATACATACATACTTACTTACATACATACATACATACATACATACATACATACATACATACATACATACATACATACATACATACATACATACTTACATACATACATACATACATACTTACATACATACATACATACATACTTACATACATACATACATACTTACATACATACATACATACATACATACTTACATACATACATACATACATACATACTTACATACATACATACATACTTACATACATACATACATACATACATACTTACATACATACATACATACATACTTACATACATACATACATACATACATACGGATCTATTTTAAATTCTCAAAACACCAAAACATCGAATTGCAAAACAGTAAGACAGAAACAATGAAAGATTACATTCACAAACATCCAAATCGTAAGTTTTCACCACAAAAGAAGTCAGTTGGCCAATGTGGTAAACTTTGCCCTTTTCTCCACTGTAGTACAATCTCAGAGTTGGTATATTTAGTTGGGGGGTGGGGGGGTGAAGCCCCCCTACTTGGGTGGCTTTTATTTACTTCAGTTTGTTGGCTAATTGCTTACTTATCAGGGGAAATTTACAATGATCTGAATGTTTGTGAATATAAACTTTTGTCATTTCTGTCTCATTGTTTTGCAACTCGAACTTATGGTAATTCATTAGTTTGACATAGATCCTTACACACTGCCCAACTAAGCAACCAGCTAAAAGCAAGAGGAAGGAGCAGAAACAAGAACTGTTAAAAAGATATTTCCATCAAAGTTTAATACACCCACACAGAAACAGTAAATGTTAAACAATATAACGCAGTGTAGTCCCTACCACTGGCTGCAACTGTGTAATTACATACAATAGATTTATCTTTATAAAGCAGGACAGGCAGCATTCAACAGAACATAATCAGGCACACATATAGTCACACAAGATGACATATATGCTGTATTTTGTTCCCCTTAACAGACCTAACCCTTGGCATACAGATTGCTAATAAAATAACAGGTAAACTGAAAAAACATGATAACAAGATCAGAAAAATAACATAACAAGTCCATGTTACCTCTGTTAGGAAGGATAGCAGAGACTGTCACAAACGTCTGGAAATGTCAACAGAACAAATAAACACATCCTGTGGTAATTTACAACTAAATATAATATACAAGGATGGAAAAGCAGTGGTTGTGTGGAAATCAGGCTATAAGTGCAGGGAAATTGAAGGCTACGGAGCTACAATAATCACATCCTTCTGGATAACACTCCCACCTTGCAGGCAGTCATTCAGAAGCAAGTAAGCAATCATGAAAATACAACCAAATGTGACGTTCCAGATATCCATAAACCTCAACACACAATAGCAAGAGGCAAGTAATAACACAAGGCATCCAAACTTGGCTCACTGTAGCCAAAGAGGAATGACCACAAGAGCATGAAAAATAGTGAGGTCATCCACAGATGGTCCATAGTCCAAAATATACAGCAAAGCAGTTAAGCAACTTAACATGTGGCCAGGTTACCTTGTGTTCAGCAGTCTGTCATTAACCACTTGTTATACATAGACATTTCATGGATGCAAACTGTGACACCCCGCCACTGGCCCAGTAATCAAGGAGCCTCAATCCTCATCACTGCCCACAGTGGGGGACATACACTGGGAGGATGATAACTACAGCCACAGTATTTCCAGATGCAGCTCTCTGCATCAAGTGTAATTTTCCTTAAGAGCGGACAGAGACCACAGTCAGTCCAGGGCTGGTTTCTCCCTCTTTTTCCAGATCCACAGTAAGAGTCCCCTCTGGCACAGCTATAGAATTGAGATCTTAGCTGAGTGGTCAAGCCAAGACCTCCAACACTCTTTCTGTCAAACCAGTGCTTTGTGTCCCTGCCCAAGTAGCTGACACACACACTCTTGGAGATTTGTTTTACACACATACACACACACATACACACACACACACACACACACACACACACACACACACACACACACACCTGGGAAAGGCTGGCACAGGTTTACTAGCTATGGCCCCTTCTGCCCAGACAATAAGGTAGTTATTACTGCCACCAGCTACCTCTTTATCAGTTACTTTAAGGCCGTTAACGAAGGGTGTCCAATCTTACTATGCAATGTTGCTATCAATACAAATGGTAGTTTCACCAATAGCAAGGCTATTAGGAATGGCCTACATATTGTCACCAAATAAATATGCAAGTACTCTCAGAACATAAATATGTCTCCACACAGATCAGCCACAATGAAAGGTTTAAATATATGTAATAATAAATAATAAAAGAACAAGAAAATACTCAGAATATACTTACAATTACATCAGAGTTCAAAATCAAAGGAAATATTTAAAACAACATTGCAGGATGGTCTCAAATAAATGAAGAAAACTATCTAAACTAAGCTTTGCTATATTTCTGACTATATCTAAGAGAATTATTGTCCCCTAATAACCTGCTTCAGAGAAAGCAAAGCAAATGTGTGGAGTGGATCTTGATGTTGTCAGATCAAACACAAAATACAGAATACAGAGAGACTTCCCAAATTAATATCTCAAATATCACTGCTGGGGTAGCTTTTAAAATGACATAATTTTTTTCATCTGACTCTATTCCAGGTGAAAACCCCCACTGATGCAGCTGGTTGCATTTAGCATCTACCTGTGAAAATACATAGACAAGGGCTTTTCTTAGACATAAGGCAGATCCTGGAAGTCATAAAACAAAAAAACACTTCCAACATAATACAGAAAACTTCTAGTTTTAGATGTGTTAGTTACTGCACTGAAACTGAAAGATAACATCCTTTTATTATGTGGCCATAAGGCAATTTAATTTCAGCTATTTTTCTGAAGTTAATCTCATGTATTCCAGTTTCCATTGTTAAAATATATACATCTAAACAGTCACAATAGTGCAGGTACTTTTTTGTTCTAAATAATGTCTCAATATATGTCTCTTTGTACGTTTTATGCCCATATGACCTGCAAAGGGAATGTCATGGGCTATGGCTAGAACTGCCAGACGATAGGCTCTGGGCACTATCTACTGCTGTATTCTCTCACCCATTAGCCCTCCCTCAGGGGTCCATTCACTATACAGTAACCCTTTGTCCCAGTATACAGATTCTCCTTTTCCTCGACAATCAGGTGCCTCACTGGCTATCTCCCTTAGGTCTTGTAATGTAGGGATTGAGGACTGATCCTGTCTCAACTCTCTCTTTGTACCCCTTCCCAGCTCCTCTTCTACAGGAAGTCTGATATTTTCTGACAGTGGTGCCTCACTGTCAACCTGGTTATTACTACTCAACTCTGCCCTTGCAGTCACTCGGTCCAACGGAACATCAGTACTCACAAGCAGCTGTGGCTCACCTTCAGTCTCACTGCTACAGGGTTGCTCCCTCCCTGAAGTAACCACTGAAGCAAAAGGGTTACCACAAAGAAATGGCCACTCATGGTGGGGGGGGGGGCACTGCTTCCAGGGGAAAGTGCCCTTATATTTATTGTCTCAGCAGGCAAGGAAGGAAACATTTCACTGTTTGCTATGACACAAATGTTCTCAGTAGAGCTGGTAGACAAGGTGCAGAAGGGTGTAAAGAAATCTGACACAATTAGAAGTATCCTCTGTAATGAACAACTTTAATTTATTACAAAAATGTAAAATAAGGTATCACTGAAGCTTTAAAAGGAAAGAAATATAATGCTGATGTGGATGTTGTATTAACAACAAACAAAGAAAGTGACCCAAGGGTAGCCATATTGGATAGGCAAAAGGATAACTAAATATGGAAATAATGCTGGGAAGACAGATGAATTACTGTGATTAACAGGAATTCCTGTAACTATTAGTAACAAGTTATCAGCCATCTGTATAAACAGCTGGCAAGATTTCATCTGTAGTGCAATATACAGTTCTGGAAATATCAATGGCACAGGTAGCAAAGAGGCAGTTCAGATTATGGCAACAAAAGTGGCATATGGTTTCTTCCAGAAAAAAAGAGTTTGTCATATGAGACCTGAAGAAACTATACAGGAAAAATTAACAGATATATCTAAGTACTTTGAAGGAATCCACAGAGGCCATATCGCTACCATGTCAAAATGATTTATGAAAACATTGGTACACAATTTGAACATGCAAATAAATGTCTCTAGGAAAACACCAGGCAGTATTATTTCAGAGAAAGGTTATGGGTGTAAGACTGCTTTTTGATGCTTCCTCAACATTCTCTTGTCACAGCCAGAAAAATATAACTCTGCCAAAGCTAGCTTGAAACTTGGCCTGGGCTAGCTATACAACCACCAACTGTATAGCTGATTCTAATCAGTATTGTGTACTTAGAAAGGAATGCAAACAGACTGGAAACAAGACAAAAGCATCCTACTTAAAAAAGACATCATGAAGCACTACTTGCTCATGCAAGAGGGTACAGGAAGGAGAATAACAGTCTCTCAGGATGGTCAGTACCTAATTATCCTATCTCACTGTGGGGGAATGGTGACTCACTTATGGATTTAAAATAGACTGCAGAGGTATTTGCAGAGTATTTCTCATTGCATTCAGTGCTGTTAACATCGTAGCATCTCTAAGATCCAGTATCTCTGCTGAGACCATTTTTGGTTTTGACCAATTTCCAGTTCAAAATGGTTACCTTGCATTACAATAAATACTGGAATGGATGGCTTTTATTCAGAATTTATTACAGTCTGCCATACTTTCTTTGCACTATCTGTAAAACCCATTGTTAACAGGCCTGTCTCGTTTGTGGCACATTTCTTAACCTCTGAAACATCGCCAAAGTCATTCTTATCACCAAACATACCTCCAGCTCTAGCTTTTAAGCTTATTGTCCTGCTGCCTCTACTTACCAAAACTTTAGAAAGTGCTGCAACCACACAACGTCTGGAGCATACTGAAGCCCATGACCTTCTTCTTAGCCACCAGCATGGATTTAGAGAAGAGTGTGGTACCACATTCATTCTAACATGGAGTGAATGCAGGAAACTTCACATGTACAATTCTTCATTGACTTCTCCAAGGCAGTTGCCCTCATGGAGCATTTCAAACTAATCAAAAGGACTCTATTTTATGCACTAAAGTCTACCACTTTAAACTGCTTCTTGTGCTACCCGTATGGCCAAATCTTTAAAACTGTCATCTCAAACACACAGTCCTCCCTCTACCTTTACTATTAATTATTCATATTAATACCTTTATTGTTTAAAAGGTATACAGTGCCTTATTTCATACTAATGACATTGTCATCTGGGAACCTGGTGCTTTACCTGAGACTGTCTGTAAATCCCAGCTCAGTTGTGTTAAGCATGTGAAATTTGGAAACTCAAAGTCGATCTCAGCAAAACAAATACGATGCTTTTTTAGAGACTCAAAACCCCTCAGCTTATGCCGTGTCATTTGCAACCTTTTGGGGGGTCTGTCTAGACCCCCAATAAGTAATCTTTCCACTCATATTCACAATGTTAGAAATACAATTACAATGATGCTCTATAAATATTACATCATTTCCAACTTAGTTACTAAATAAAGACTATTGTTGGTAAAGGACTACCTCTATCCACCGTTGAATATGCCCTGACCATCACTGGCTTAACCTCCAGCAGAAATCTATAAAAACTATAGACAATGCAGAATCATGTTTGATACTTTACTGCTGAATTTGACAGGCAGCGCCATCATTGCCTTGCAGTCGAGTAGGGTATTAGGATTCTGACTGCTTAAAGATGTGCTCTTCATTAGCACAACTCTGTATAAAATTCTGTGCACAGATCAGTGCAAAGCTTTACATCGACTCATTTCGGCATACAACATTTCCAGCCTCCAAGATCTTCTGATTGTCCTGTTGCTTAACATTTATTTTACTCAGTTCACTATACTGCCAAAGATTTCTATCTATGAATGAAAAGAAGCCCCGGTGGTCCAGTTACCTGCTTGCTAAAATAACAAAAAAGTAGTTAACATGGGAACAACCATTCTGAAGATACAGTAGTATGACCATTTAAATATGCATATGACAGCTATGGCAATTACTGTGAAGGATCAGGGCAAACAAAATTCGTTTGTCTTCATTTTAATATTGTATTATTAACCTCACTACAGATGTGATATTGGAAAACAGATGAAACTATTAGTGTACATTGTTTTTCAAACCAGAGACTTAATGTCTGTCAAAAAACTGCTGAAAGTGCCGACTGCACACAATAAGAGAACGCTGGTAAAAACAAGTTACAACTTTATTGTTGCAAATCACAGTCCAAATAATCACAGTAAAGTTAAAATAACCCGCCTTCATCAGACAATTAGTGAACAAGGGCAGAAACATTTTATACTTGACAGATAGAACAATAGCCCAATGATATAGAGCCACATAAATTAATTACGTAAGGTAGCTCCTTTAGAAACCTTAAAGAAATAGAGTTACCAACCACTGTTAAAAAAGCCATTACAGACAATGCAATACGTTACTATAATAAATTGAATGGTATTACAAAAGTGTACTTTTAATGCGTAATAGTGTTGGTGCTAAAACGCATAAAGTAATGCAGCAATAGAATGCACAAAAGCCCCAAAACTGCTGTGCAA
Source organism: Protopterus annectens (assembly GCF_019279795.1). Classification (NCBI taxonomy): domain Eukaryota; kingdom Metazoa; phylum Chordata; order Ceratodontiformes; family Protopteridae; genus Protopterus; species Protopterus annectens. Next base: position 1,161,929,096 of record NC_056731.1, read on the forward strand.
CCAAAGTAGGACACCCTGGAAAATCCGTCAATCAAGTCCAACTACAATGAATTGCGCTAAACAAACAAGATAAACCCTACCAAACATGTCTTAAATGCTTTGCTATGTTGTTATAGTTACGGCAATGAGTATTCTGAAGTAAAGAACATATGGCCAGCACTAAACAAAAATTAGCCGGCTACATAGTCATGTGCTGAAATGACTAGGGCATCTACTGATGGCAAATTAGGCTTCAATGGTGCTAAAAATTAAGAGACATGTCATACTTGAAAGTTCTAATAAATCAAGTTAAAACACAAGATAGATAAAATAATGTTGAGATAAGTAAATATTTAAAATGTTTACCTATTATGGGATAACCATTTCAAAACGCATTTTATTGACAGAGCCTCATTAATACCAGGGGGTATATGAGCCCTGGTCCTAATCTGCCATAGTAGCTCGTCTATTTCTAAACTCAATTGCCATGGTCCACCCCTAATGTCAATGTCCCTTTGTTGTAAAACACAAAAATGAAAGGAGTGCCCTGTATACTCAATGCAATGTCTGGCCAGGGCATTGGTAACATCTTCTTTAGTAATGGCATATTGGTGTTCGTATATTCTACTTTTCAACTTTCTTTCGGTTTTACCGATGTAGAACACCCTGCATAAATCGCAGAGTGCTACATAAGTCACCGCCTTGGACTCACAATTGTAGTGTCCAGTTACCCTATACTCCTTGCCATTGATGTTAAACCTGTTCCCCACCTTGATATGTTTACATTGGGAGCATGCTCCACATCTAAACATACCATTAGATCTGTTAGATGTTTGATGTGGTATTCTTTCTAAAATACTTTTCATGTTTTCGCCTCTTCTGTATGTGATCTTGGGAGATTCACCCAAAACCAAGCAGAGGGATCTATCATGTTTGATAATTTCCCAATTTTTATTGACAATTTCTTTGATTTTCATAGCATCAAAGGAATAAGTGTGTAAAAAGCTGGTCTTAAAAGTAGTCATGTCATGATTTGTATCATCAACAGAAATGGGCCTGTCTTGAAGGGGTGTAGGGTCATTAAAAAATGTTAGTGTAGCATCACTATGTCCTAACAATAGGGGGACAAAATGGCCTGAGTCACGTTTATGCGTGACCTCTGATACAACTGCAACTACTAAGGACCTTGAATAGCCTCTTGCTAAGAACATATTAGTGAGGTTGTTACATTCTACTTGGAAGTCTTCTGGGTCTGTTACCATGCGGGCAGCTCTGACTATCTGCCCTTTGACTACCGCTTTCTTCTGGTGGTATGGGTGGTTACTTGAAAAATGTAGGAAAGTGTTTGAATATGTTGGCTTTCTGTATATCCGACTTATGAATCTTTGATTAACCCTATCCTTGATTAATAAAATATCAAGGTAGTTAATCTCACAGTCTTGAATGTTATAAGTAAATTCTAGAAAATCTGTTGTTTTTGTGATTCTATCTATGAATGCCGGAATCAACGCTTTATCACCATTCCAGATGCAGAAAATATCATCCTGGTAACGAGTGTACCAGGTGATATGCTGCTTGAACAACTCATCCTTGAAAAGAAGGGTAGACTCCCAATGAGCAAGCACTGCATTAGCAAAAGTTCCACCACAAGGGGAACCCATGGCAACACCCGAAGTTTGTAGATAGAACTTCCCTTCAAAAATAAAGAAGTTGTTGGATAAAACAATTTCCAACAAAGTTTCGATAAGATTGATGGTATCATGTTCAGCATTTTTAGCCATCATGAACTCCCTCACCCACTCTAGGCCAATCTGTTGGGGAATGACAGTGTAGAGATCCTTGACATCAATTGTGAGAAGCACCATGGTATCATTGTAAGTGAGCTTGTTAATATCGCTTAGGAATGACCACGAATCCTTACAAATGTGCTTCTCACTACCAATCAAGGGTTTCAAAACACTGTCGACATATTTTGCACATGCCTGGGTGATGGAGCCTCTCCCGTCTATGATAGGTCTAAATGGAGGGGCCACCAAGCTTTTATGAAGTTTACCATGGTCAAATATTTAAAAGTGTCCAAGTCAATATAACCCTCCAAAAAAAGGTCATTGAGTATATTATTAATTTTCCTATATGCCCCATGGATCTCGTTAAGAGATGATACTGCATAGGCCGGGGAATCAAGGTGTTGGACCATATATTCTACATATTTATAATGGTCCATTATATGACAATCTTTTATCAAATGAATAAAATCCCTTTCCAAGGGGGCAATGTTAGGAAAATTCTTCTGGTTGTTATACATGACGTGGTTCTTAATGGCCCACATGTCCATCTCACACATTTTTTCAAAAGACTGCAAGGTAGGATGTAATGGGGGATTGTAAGAACTAGCTACCCTAAGTAGACTAACAGCAGAAGAATCGTTACCCATAATACAGTTTAAATTAAGTTTATGTATAAATACTTTAAGGTCAATAATCAACCTCCCTATATCCATAGGGCGCCCTGGAACAAAAGAAAAGTCCTTGGCAAGAAAGTCAATGATGTCCTGTGGTATAACCAGAGAAGTATAATTATACACAGCAAAGTCCCTGTTAGAACTCTGGTACAATGTTGGAAGAACGCCAAAGTTCATTAGGTCCATCACCTCCTGCGACCACGTCTCCTGTTCCTCGGATTGGACTGAGGTTGAGCACGGGGGCGATTGTTCCCCCGGTAGTTGTTGACTACTTGAAAATCCTGATCGTTGGTGTTGTTATGATAATCAGGATAGTCAGTTACTGGAGGGGTCAGCTCATCTGCTGCAGGAGGAGGATTTATAGTGTTTCTGTGGTTGTTACTATTAAGTCTAGGGCTTCTTCTGACAGGTCTACTATTGCCATTGTTATTACTGATGTTTTCAACATTAAACTGAGGAAGCTGAATGAGATTAGGACCAACAGTTGAAGAATCACCAGGGTTGTTAGTTAAACCCTTGGTTAATCTAGGATAAGCGCATTTATTTGCGTAATCTTTGATGTCCCTGGCTAGTTTCTTTTTCTTGTTTGAAGTTAGTTTGACAAGGGTAGCATCAATGCTAGAGTAAATCCTACAAAATTCGTACTTGTAGCGAGGGAACTCTGCATCTGATTTGATTTCTGCTTCCAAAATTTCAATTTCTGATTTTAAATTACAAATATCAGCAGTGTAAAACCCTATTAAGGCTGATAAGAATTCAAACCCTTGTCTGTCGAAAAGTTCAGTCAACTCATGGTAAAAAGGTGAGGCTTCTGTTAAACCAGCTGTAAAGCGCCATTGGCGTAGGCCTTTAGGAATGACTTTATTTCTAATGCATTCCTGTAAATATGTTATTTCCAACTGTAATTTTTTACATTTAAACAGTTTTACATCAAAGTTATCAATTTTACTGTCCAAATTCTGATTGTCCACAACCAGAGAATCAGGATTATTATCCTGCGTGTTGTTACTGTTTGTAAAAAAGCTGTCGTTATCTAAAAAATTTTTAATGACTGGGATCCCATCCACATAATTCGTTCGAAAAGTATTGTTTGAACTACAGGTCGCTGGGTCTTACAGGTCGGCTGCTGGGTAAAAAGGAGTTGTTAGGAGCTAAAAGATGCTGCTGTGTACCTGTAATTGCTGCATTACGACCACATGCCTCAGCAGAAGGAGTACGATTAGCTGACAAATGAGGTGAACGCTGGCCGTTAGGAATGGGAGCTTCACCGGAGTCCGTTGCAGTTGAGTTGATGGCATTTGGCAAAATGCTCGTTGTTGCATCCGGATTGGAAAAGGCATCCACCTTCTGCGTTAGCACATCCACTCGGTGAAGCAATACTTCAATGAGTTGGGTAAGATTCGTTTGGTGAGAGTCCAAATTGTTGTTGCCCGAGTCACCTTGTGAAAAAATAAGCGGTGAACCAGCGTCTCTAGTGGCGTCTGCCATGAAACAACGGATACGACCAACAAGTTAAAAGAACCAAAAAACTGATGAAAGTGCCGACTGCACACAATAAGAGAACGCTGGTAAAAACAAGTTACAACTTTATTGTTGCAAATCACAGTCCAAATAATCACAGTAAAGGTAAGAGCTTAAAATAACCCGCCTTCATCAGACAATTAGTGAACAAGGGCAGAAACATTTTATACTTGACAGATAGAACAATAGCCCAATGATATAGAGCCACATAAATTAATTACGTAAGGTAGCTCCTTTAGAAGCCTTAAAGAAATAGAGTTACCAACCACTGTTAAAAAAGCCATTGCAGACAATGCAATACGTTACTATAATAAATTTAATGGTATTACCAAAAAGTGTACTTTAAATCGTATATGTTGGTGCTAAAACGCATAAAGTAATGCAGCAATAGAATGCTCCTTTCATTTTTGTGTTTTACAACAAAGGGATATTGACATTAGGGGTGGACCATGGCAATTGAGTTTAGAAATAGACGAGCTACTATGGCAGATTAGGACCAGGGCTCATATACCCCCTGGTATTAATGAGGCTCTGTCAATAAAATGCGTTTTGAAATGGTTATCCCATAATAGGTAAACATTTTAAATATTTACTTATCTCAACATTATTTTATCTATCTTGTGTTTTAACTTGATTTATTAGAACTTTCAAGTATGACATGTCTCTTAATTTTTAGCACCATTGAAGCCTAATTTGCCATCAGTAGATGCCCTAGTCATTTCAGCACATGACTATGTAGCCGGCTAATTTTTGTTTAGTGCTGGCCATATGTTCTTTACTTCAGAATACTCATTGCCGTAACTATAACAACATAAAGCATTTAAGACATGTTTGGTAGGGTTTATCTTGTTTGTTTAGCGCAATTCATTGTAGTTGGACTTGATTCGGATTTTCCAGGGTGTCCTACTTTGGTTGCACAGCAGTTTTGGGGCTTTGTGCATTCTATTGCTGCATTACTTTATCATTCAATTTATTATAGTAACGTATTGCATTGTCTGTAATGGCTTTTTAACAGTGGTTGGTAACTCTATTTCTTTAAGGTTTCTAAAGGAGCTAATTTATGTGGCTCTATATCATTGGGCTATTGTTCTATCTGTCAAGTATAAAATGTTTCTGCCCTTGTTCACTAATTGTCTGATTACTGTGATTATTTGGACTGTGATTTGCAACAATAAAGTTGTAACTTGTTCTTTTAACTTAATGTCTGTCAACAAAAATGAAATATTTTCAAATAAGACATATTTGTAGTTAGAATAATATAATTATATTTTGTACTAAAAAAAGCAGTTCATGTTCCTACATTCACAATAAAACAGAACTAAATCTTTGTGTTGCGATGCAGATATTCAAACCAAAACTTCATTGCTTTTTAAAGTCCAAAGCTTTTGCTTAATGTTGTTATACCATGTGCTTAATTTTAATTATACAATTCTTCCTCTAAAACGTGCACGCTGATTGGCCAGCCCAACCAGCGTGCCCGTTGTAAATCCCTCAATATACTAACGGAAAAAGGTCCGGTCGCCCAGACTTTTTCCGTTAGTATAAAACACTGTCTCGCTATGTTAAAAGAGTTTAACATAGCGATACAGGTTTAAAAAAAGCAACGCAGATCTCTGTTGCTTTTTTTAAAGCTGTCTCGCTATGTTAAACTCCTTTAACATAGTGACACAGCGTGTAAAAAGCAACGGAGATCTTGCGATCTCCGTTGCTTTTTTTTTTAAACCTGTCTCGCTATATTAAATGGGTTTAACATAGCGAGACAGCTTTAAAATAAGTAACGGAGATCTCCATTGCTTATTTTAAAGCTGTCTCGCTATGTTAAACCCATTTAACATAGCAAAACAGTAAAAAGCAACGGAGATCTTGCGTTCTCCGTTGCTTTTGCCCACAACTCTGATGTACTGCGTAGGCATGCGCAGTACATCAGAACTGCCGCGAATACCAGACAGCTGCGGAAGGGCAGCAAAGAGGCATTATACAATGCCATTATTTAAGAAAAGTAATTATTTCTTTTCTTAAATAATGTCATTAATATACAATAACCCACTTCTGGGTGTGGGCAATGCGGGATTTAACCACTGTTGTCTTTGTTTGGTCCCTCGGGACCAAACCACGCCAACCGTGGTTAAATCCCGCATTACCCACACCCAGGTGTGGGTTATTGCTATAATAATGCAGTGTACTACATTGCTTCTCTGAAGAGAATCAAATAAAAATAAGTAATAAAATATGTGTTTGATACAGGCATTGCATATGCATGCAGAAATACTAGTTTTATTTGCAAAGGTGAGTAATACAAAGTCCAGTCAAAATATTCTCTTTTGTATGTTATTTTATATCAGTATGTTTCACAAACTTTAAAATTAACTAGGAGCACCTTTAACTTTTCACTTTTCTGAGGCCACAATATGCTGTGTAATTGTTTGTTTATTTACTTACCTACTTACTGACTGACTTTATTTGGAAATTTTAAGAAAATCTAAGCAACAACTAATTTTCTCAAGCTATGTTTCAATAAAGTGCCAAACATTAGCCATCTTTGGAAAGTAAGATTAAAATAAAAATGAAACGCGCATTGATTTTCTGGCCCAAGTTCTTCAGTTCTGTATTAAGAGAAAAGTCTCTGCTCCACTTAGAGTACTTAGTAAATGAATAATCTTCTGATAATTGGTCTTCCAAGTGCTACAAAGTTTAATTAAGCACCATCAGTTTGAAGTCGCACACTGCAGCAGTTTCTGGGTCATTTGTCAGATATTCAGAATGTTGTCTGTTAGAGATAACATGAACAACTGAAATGTTTTATGCTTGATTTATCTCAAAATGACTTTCAGGCATAGCAGTGTACACTGGGGATCTCTTTATTAAAAATTAGGTGTAAACTGCAGAGCAGAAATAATATGCATGAGATCATTAAGATGAAAAATAGTAGATAAAATGTCCCAGCAATCTGTGTATTAGCATGTTTAGTAATTGTTCCTTAAGATTACAGCAAGGCAAGTGATTCTTGAAGATTTGAAGCAGGGGATGTTGAATCCTTAACTACTAATTAATTGAGAGCTCACATGAATTTTGAAATGAAAAGCAAACTTGCTTCTTATTCATTCTTTGTTCCCCACACAATGCTGATAATAGCAATTGCCAATGACAAAAATTGTATATTTTATTACATCAATCAGAGATACACCACATATGTAAATATACAAAACAGTAAAACATTGAGATGATTTCACAACAGTTATCTGTCTGCAAGGGTATTAAAGAAATAGTAACTCCAGTTGCTGATTATTGTTTAATTAATATTATTTGCATTTAATGTGACTTATGTTATTTAAAACTTATTGTGCTACCCCAGGCATAGCCTGGAATAGATTCATTTGGATCAGTGTTATACTACAGTCAATAAAATTTTTTAAAAAATCTGTCCTTTGTTAGATTGCGCATAATTATCTAAATGTACTTCATGCAGTACCAGAGACATAGGCTAACTTAAAACAAATACCTGCTCTGTTGACTTTAGCGTTCATTTTATATAACTTTGCATTTTTTTATTCCTTTGCAATCAGATTTAAATTTATATTAATAACAAACTACATAACAGTAAATAACACTATATAAAAATGTTTGAGTATACATATAATGTAATATAAATTTACGAAAATTTCACTGTGAATGAGAAATGAGGTGAAATAGACCACAGAACATAAGGAAATACCCCACAAGTAATATTTCATGACACAGAGGGAAGGAAAATGCTTATTAAAATATATAATTGCAAGATAAAATAAAGTACAAAAAGCCTCAGTACAACTGTCTCAGTTCCACAACAACATCACACACACATGCGCACATGGTTCCGAAAGTTCTGGATTTAGGTCTTTCATATAAAATACACACACACACACACACACACACACACACACACACACACACACACACACACACACACACACACACACACACACACACACACACACACACACGCACCCACACACATACACACACACTCAGACTTATGCATATAAACACACACACATGCGCTCACAAAAACACACATAGACACACACATGGTTCAGAAAATTCTGGATTCAGGTCTTTCATGTAAAATGCACCAACATACACACAGAAACTCAAAAACAGACACATATATGCACACACACACACATTCACATCAAAGACAGGTGAACATAAACGCGCGCATGCAGACATTCATATGTATACGCAGACATGTGTACACACAAACATGTGGTTCAGCAAGATCTGGATTCAGGTCATTCATGTAAAATACATACACACACACTCACATCAAAGACACACTCTCACACACATGCACACAAACACATACATTTATATATATATATATATATATATATATATATATATATATATATATATATATATATATATATATATATATAAGGACGGTACAGTGGTGTAGTAGGTAGCATTCTTGCCTCACAGCAGGAGGTTCCTTGGTTTGATTCTCAGCTGGGATGCCTTCTGTGTGGAGTCTATATGTCCTCCCTGTCTCCATGTAGGTTTCCTCCAGGTACTCTGGTTTCCTCCCACATTCTAAATACAAGCAATAGTTGGACTGGACACTCTAAATTGACCATAGGTATGAGGGTGTGGTACAAAAGAACTACCAAGGCAGGGCTAGCCACCTAGCAGTATAAACCTTGGCTTTAGATGACTGTCACTGTTAAAGTGACACCTTGACCCCATGTGCAAAGATGGGAAAAGGGGGTTGTGAATAAAATTTTGACAGCAGTGCACAGAATCCAATACACATCCAGTTTCCAAAAAAAAAAAAACAACTTCCAGAACCTAATAAAATAAAATGCTCTTTCATTTCAGAGAATAACCAAACAGCAGACAGTGGTTTCTCACAAAAAAGTTTTTTTCATGTTTAATTTTTATGTAAGAAGATATAATTTAAATATCACAATCTACATGAAGTTATGTCACAAAATTGTAATAAAACCCACAAAAAAATCACCCAATAATTTCGACACTTAATTAAAACTGTATTAATGTGTCGTTGTTAATTATTACACCATTTTTTATTATATTTTTATTGACTAAACACTATATAAAATCAAACCTAAATACAAATCATCTACGTCTACAACACATTTTTATTCTACAACTGTCATCTGAATGAGGGCTGCAGTGACATTTTCAAGCTATGCACCATAAGACAATAGAACAGCACGATACACATGCTGTTCACTTATATTTCTACCTAATGGTACTGCTATGTAAATCTTACTGGACACCTTTGAGCAGCAAATATGTTTTTTAAAGACAGAATAGACTTACAGGAATCATAAACATAGAAAATTCATACTCATATCTACTTATGTGCTTATAAAATGTAAGCATAGTATATTGAAAAGGAAACAAAAACAATAGTACTTGGCATTAACATCAAGCAACAAATAAGATAAGGGACAATATTCAGTGTAAATCAGGTATTAAAACACATAAAATAGCTGGTTATCACCATCAGAATATGCAAACTCAAAAGATGCAGTTTTAAGGGAATATCATGAAACTGACCAGCACTCCCAAAGCCACAGTGGTGGTACAGTCCCAAGGCATGGCACCTAGGAAGCAAATTGTCTAAAATCAGAAGCTTCTAGTCACATCTTATGAACCATTGGTGGGCTGATTTGGCACATGTAACTCTTTATGATAGGAGTATCCAAGTCATATAGTGCCAAGAACATTCCCAACAATATTTTGAAAGTAAAACAAAAGGTATATGGGAACCAGTACAGAAACTGGAGCATAGGAGTGATATGACATATTAAGCTTTACCATAAAGTACATATTCAGCAGAGTTAGGAAATGAAATGTACTGGTAAGTACATATTCTGCAGAGTTATGAAATGAAGTATACTGGTAAGTATATATTTAGCAGAGTTATGAAATGAAGTGTACTGGTAAGTACATATTCTGCAGAGTTATGAAATGAAGCATACCAGTAAAATATTCTACAGATTTATGAAATGAAGTGTACTGGTAAGTAAATATTCAGCAGTTATGAAATGAAGTGTACTGGTAAGTACATATTCTGCAGAGTTATGAAATGAAGTGTACTGGTAAGTATATATTCTGCAGTGGTATGAAATTAAGTGTACTGGTAAGTACATATTCTTCAGAGTTATGAAATGAAGTGTACTGGTAAGTGCATATTCTCCAAAGTTATGAAATGAAGTGTACTGGTAAGTACATGTTTTGCAGAGTTATGAAATGAAGTGTAATGGTAAGTAGATATTCTACAGAGTTATGAAATGAAGTGTACTGGTAAGTGAATATTCTGCAGAGTTATGAAATGAAGGTACTGATAAGTACATATTCAGCAGAGTTATGAAATGAAGCGTAATGGTAAGTACATATTCTGCAGAGTTATGAAATGAAGCGTACTGGTAAGTACATATTCTGCAGAGTTATGAAATGAAGCGTACTGGTAAGTACATATTCTGCAGAGGTTTGAAATGAAGTGTACTGGTAAGTACATATTCTGCAGAGTTATGAAATGAAGTGTACCGATAAGTACATATACAGCAGAGTTATGAAATGAAGTGTACTGGTAAGTCAATATTCTGCAGAGTTATGAAATGACGTGTACTGGTAAGTAAATATTCAGCAGTTATGAAATGAAGTGTACTGGTAAGTACATATTCTGCAGAGTTATGAAATGAAGTGTACTGGTAAGTAAATATTCTGAACAGTTATGAAATGAAATGTACTGGTAAGTAAATATTCAGCAGTTATGAAATGAAGTGTACCGATAAGTACATATACAGCAGAGTTATGAAATGAAATGTACTGGTAAGTAAATATTCAGCAGTTATGAAAAGAAGTGTACTGGTAAGTACATATTCTGCAGAGTTATGAAATGAAGTGTACTGGTAAGTACATGTTCTGCAGAGTTATGAAATTAAGTGTACTGGTAAGTAAATATTCTGCAGAGTTATGAAATGAAGTGTACTGGTAAGTACATATTCTGCAGAGGTATGAAATTAAGTGTACTAGTAAGTAAATATTCTGCAGAGTTATGAAATGAAGTGTAGTGGTAAGTACATATTCTGCAGAGGTATGAAATGAAGTGTAGTGGTAAGTAAATATTCTGCAGAGTTATGACATGAAGTGTACCTGTAAGTACATATTCTGCAGAGTTATGAAATGAAGTCTATTGGTAAGTACATATTCAGCAGAGTTATGACATGAAGTGTACCTGTAAGTACATATTCTGCAGAGTTATGAAATGAAGTCTACTGGTAAGTACATATTCTGCAGAGTTATGAAATGAAGTGTACTGGTAAGTAAATATTCTGCAGAGTTATGATTTTCTTCAGATGTACCAGAGCATGAATATTCCTCGGAGTTATGAGTCAAGAAGTTTTCCAGATAAGTAGATATTCTACTGAGCTATGATATTCTTGAAGTGCATCAGTTTGTACATATTCTGCACATGTATGATATTATTTCATTGTACAATTAAGTAAATATTCTACAGGGTTTGATATTATTGGGGTGTACCAATAAGTAGTGGTTCTGCAGAGTTATGACATTATTGGGGTGTACCGATAAGTAGTGGTTCTACGGAGTTATGATATTATTGGGGTGTACCAGGAAGTAGTGGTTCTGCAGAGTTGTGATATTATTGGGGTGTACCAATAAGTAGTGGTTCTATGGAGTTATGATATTATTGGGGTGTATAAATAAGTAGTTGTTCTGTAGAGTTATGATATTATTGGAGTAAATAAGTAGTTGTTCTGTACAGTTATGATATTATTGGAATGTACCAATAAGTAGTGGTTCTACAGAGTTATGAAGTTATGATATTATTGGGGTGTACCAATAATTGGTTCTATAAATTCATGATATTATTGGGGTGTACTAAAAAGTAGTGGTTCTACATGGTTATGATATTAGTGATGTGTAACAGTTAGTAATGTTTCTACAGAGTGATGATATTATTGGGGTGTGCCTGTAAGTAGTGGTTCTGTAGAGTTATGATATCATTGGGATGTACCAGTAAGTAGTAGTTTTACAGTGTTATGGTATTATTGGTGTGTAACAATAAGTACTGGTTCTACAGAGTTATGATATTATAGGAGTGTACCAATAAGTAGTGGTTCTATGGAATTATAATATTATTGGGGTGTACCAATAAGTAGTGGTTCTGCAGAGTTATGATATTATTGTGGTGTACCAATAAGTAGTAGTTCTGTTGAGTTATGATATTTTTGGGGTTAATCAATAAGTAGTGGTTCTGTTGAGTTATGATATTTTGGGGTGAACCAATAAGTAGTGATTCTGCAAAGTTATGAAGTTATGATATTATTGGGGTTTACCAATAAGTATTCATTCTACAGAGTTGTGATATTACTGGGGTGTACCAATAAGTAATGGTTCTACAGAGTTATGAAGTTATGATATTATTGGAGTGTACTATAAGTAGTTGTTCTACAGAATTATGATATTATTGGGGTGTACCAATAAGTAGTGGTCATACAGAGTTATGAAGTTATGATATTATTTTTTGTACCAATAAGTAGTGTTTCTGTAGAGTTATATTATTGGGGTGTACTAATACGTCATGGTTCTACATAGTTATGATATCAGTGATGTGTAACAGTTAGTAACGGTTCTATAGAGTGATGATATTATTGGGGTGTGCCTGTAAGTAGTGCTTCTGTATAGTAATGATAACATTGGGATGTACCAGTAGGTAGTGGTTCTACAGAGTTATGATATTATTGGTGTGTACCAATACATAGTGGATCTATAGAGTTATGATATAATTGGGGTGTACCTGTAAGAAGTGCTTCTGTAGAGTCATGATATTATTGAGGTGTACCTTAATATGTGGTTCTACAGAGTTATGATATTATTGGAGTGTACCAACAAGTAGTGGTTCTGCAGAGTTATGATGTTATTGGGGTGTACCAATAAGCAGTGGTTCCACAGAGTTATGAAGTTATGCTATTATTCGGGTGTACCAATAAATAGTGGTTCTACAGAGTTATGATATTATTGGAATGTACCAATAAGCAGTGGTTCTACAGAGTTATGAAGTTATGCTGTTATTCGGGTGTACCAATAAATAGTGGTTCTACAGAGTTATGATATTATTGGGGTGTACTAATAAGTAGTGGTTCTACATAGTTATGATATTAGTAATGTGTGACAGTTAGTAATGGTTCTATAGAGTGATGATATTATTGGGGTGCGCCTGTACGTAGTGCTTCTGTAGAGTTATGATATCATTGGGATGTACCAGTAAGTAGTGGTTCTACAGAGTTATGGTATTACTGGGGTGTGCTAATAAGCAGTGGTGCTATAGAGTTATGATATTATTGGGTTGTACCTGTAAGTAGTGTTTCTGTAGAGTTATAATATTATTGAGGTGTGCCAATAATATGTGGTTCTATGGAGTTATGATATTACTGGGGTGTACCAATAAGTAATGGTTCTATAGAGTTTTGATATTATTGGGGTCTACCAATAAGTAGTGGGTTCTATGGAGTTATGAAATTATTAGGGTGTATCAATACATAGTGGTTCTACAGAGTTATGATATTATTGGGGTGTACCAATAAGTAGTGGTTCTGTTGAGTTATGATATTTTTGGGATGAACCAATAAGTAGTGGTTCTGCAGAGTTATAAAGTTATGATATTATTGGTGTGTAACAATAAGTATTCATTCTACAGAGTTATGATATTACTGGGGTGTACCAATAAGTAGTGGTTCTACAGAATTATGATATTGGGGTATACCACTAAGTAGCGGTTCTACATAGTTATGATATTAGTGATGTGTAACAGTTAGTAATGGTTCTATAGTGTGATGATATTATTGGGGTGTACCTGTAAGTAGTGTTTCTGTAGAGTTATATCATTGGGATGTATCAGTAAGTAGTGGTTCTACAGAGTTATGGTATTACTGGGGTGTACCAATAAGTAGTGGTTCTACAGAGTTATGATATTATTGGTGTGTACCAATAAATAGTGGTTCTATAGAGTTATGATATTATTGGGGTGTACCTGTAAGAAGTGCTTCTGTAGAGTTATGATATTATTGAGGTGTACCAATAATATGTGGTTCCACAGAGTTTTGATATTATTGGAGTGTACCACTAAGTAGTGGTTCTGTAGAGTTATGATATTATTGGGGTGTACCAATAAGTTCTGGTTCTACTGAATTAGGATATTAGTGATGTGTATCAGTAAGTAATGGTTTTGTAGAGTTATTGTATTATTGGGGTGTACCTGTAAGTAGTGGTTCTGCAGAGATATGATATTATTGGGGTGTACCAATAAATAGTGGTTCTGCAGAGATATGATATTATTGAGGTGTACCAAGAAGTAATGTTTCTAGAAAGTTATGATATGAGCATCTATATTACAGGATCGAACATTAAGGTGAATGAACACCTAAACGTCGACCCATAAATGTTGAACCCATAAAACCACGAATGGCCATTTATGCAAATTTTTTTCCCCTGCAAAAAAAATTGCTTGGCCATAGGAAACAAAACAAACCTTTAAACACTAATCAAGTGGGGGGGCTTCACCCCCCACACCCCCCAATGTGGAGGCTGTTCCCTCTATACCCTCCTAGCTAAATATACCTACTCTGAGATCTCTCTAAATTGGGGAAAAGGGTAAATTACCAATGACGGCCAAGAAATTTTTTTCCCAGGGAAAAAATTTGTGTAAATGGCTGTACACTATTGTCAGACTTCAACATTTACGGGTCAAGGTTTAGGTGTTTGATCACCTAAACGTTCAATCACATAATATAGACCCATGATATCATTGGGGTGTACCAATAAGTAGTGGTTCAAAATAGTTAGGACACTGGTAGTTACATAGTGTTCATGGGTTCATAGCTAAGTACTAGGCTAACTGCCCTTGCTGGCCATTTTAGGATTAGCCAGTTTTCCTTTTGGTGCTCAAATTAACCTATGCCATTTAGTGTTAGACCAGTGTTATCCATCCCATGGTTGATAATTATATACTACACCTAATGAGGGGACCCATGAATGGGATAAAGCATTTAAGAGCTGTCCATTAGTAGTAAGGTGCTGCTAATAACCTGCAACACCTCCAAGATATAACCAAAAAATCATTCTCAGATACCAAGCTATGGGTCTCTAACCATCAGCTCATATTCAACCCCAATAAAACAAAACTCATGATCTTCCAACCCAAAAGATCCTTTCCCCTGCCTAGCACCTTTTACATTACAACTAGGAATAATACTAAAATTAATGCTGATTCACTAACAAAGCTACTAAGAGTAATAATAGATAACAACCTAAGATTTGACCTACATATAGCACAAACAATTAAGAAAGTTCACAAAAAATGGTTACTCTTTACAGAAATAAAAAGTATCTAATTAACACCTCTAGGGTTGCCATTGCTAGAAACCATCTTCTATCAACACTTCAGTATGCTTCCCCAATTCTCACCAACCTTAAAAAGACAGATTTAATTAAACTTGAAACATGCTATTACAAAATAGCTAAATTTGCAACTGACTGCCCACATCATACCCACCACTGTCACTCCTTAAAAAAACTCTCCTGGTTAGAACTCCCACAATTTTTATCCTATAACCAATTAACCTTGGCACACAAACCAGTATATCAACCTGAAAAAACCCTGCCCTTCTAAATATTCTCCATCCCCATACCACAAATCGAAGTCTTCGCTCAACAAATAAATCTCTGTTACAAGTGTCCAAATCTACTATTACTGCAGGGGACTCCCTATTTTCCCATCATGTAGCAACGAGGTGGAATTCACTACCTCACAGCATCAGAACCAACAGAAATACCAACCAATTCAAAAAGATTCTTAAAAATTATCTTAATGACACCTGACTTTGTTCCTGTACTACTCCAGGCTAACTAGTTTTAATAGTTCTGGTCATACTTTTTTCTTCTTCCCTGACCTCTCTCTCATGTCTAGATGATCTCTAACCTTATCCTTTGCTATCCAATTTCCCTCCTACAAACCCTTTATCAGCTTACTTTGAGAAACTACAATGTCTACACTACAATAAGGAATTATATCAAATGATTGCATAATACAGCTGTCAGCTATAATAGCAGAATGTAATTTCTGATGTACTGTTTGTCTTGTATATTATTGTATAATTTCTTGTATAAGTTTTGTATAATTTCTTAAGTTCTGTATAATCTCTATATGTGGATTTTCTCTCCAGGCCTCCACTGAAAATGGGTCTTATCCCAGTCTGATTTTCCCGGTAAACAAATGTAAAATACATAAATTAATAAATAAAGGAGGCAGCCCAGAGGTAAATTCTCATGTTTCCCATCCATACATACAAGTTGCATTTGAATATATACAGGGATGAGCTTTTTTTTACATGGATGGGGTGTCTGTACAAGAGCAATAATATATTTTGCTAGATATACCTGTCCCTCCAAAGTGTTCTGTTGATGTCAAAGAAGAGGTTTAGATCCCTAGACAGAGTATTTCTGTTGCTATTTGACTTGCTGATGTGCGGTAACTCCATCAGTATTAGGTCAGAAGATGTTTTGTATGCTAGGCACAGGTCATCTTTTAGCAGTTGGTAGGATGCCAAGTGTGAATATATGTGAAGGCTGCCAGCCTAGCTAGATAGAATTTTGTAAATAATTCTATATCATTGTAAATATGAATATAATCCACAGGCTTGTCCTCTTAAATGTAAGAAAACTGGTAAATGTTGAACTTCAAAAATGTAAACGCAGTGCACTCTACTGGAAAAAAGCTGATATGTCAAGTATTGTATGACTGATCTCAAAGCTCGGAGACATAATGTCTGGACTGAGGAATTCTTTCTATTGTTTTGACACCAGAGTTAATTGCTAGATCTTACATATATAATGTCTTTTAATGCTGTAGTTTCCTGGCCAGGTGCAAAATCAAAGACATTTTAAAACTGAGTTTCTGTTAACCTGGGAAACAGAGAAGAATGATGTAATCTAAAATGAGTCAGCAGTGATATATTATTTTTAAGACTTTCTCAGAGACAGAGAGAATCAGAGCATTTTGGATTTTGTCTGAAGGAGATTACTAACCAGTACTCTTCCTTTGCTCTATATGTAAGTTTATTTAGAGCTGTGATTGCTCTTAGTTAGATAGGAATTTAGTCAGATTTAGTCTAGCTGTTTTCTATGTTTATGTCAGATTATTCTACAGTATTATTTTAAGCATTTTCCTGTGATTTCTGAACTCTTGACTAGCACTGTGTTGAATTGAGACAATTTGTCTTGTATTTTTATTATTTATTATTAAATATTTTTAAACCTTTCAACTGTGGCTGCTTTGTGTAGAGATAATTTAAACGTTACAGTACATTGCATGTATATAGTGATACTGTACAAAGCCACTTCAAATAAGCCTTGCTGTTCGTCACACTTACTAATTGGATAATAATATTGCACAGTAATAATTGGACATCCTTTGGTAAGGGCCTTTTTAGTAGCTGATAAGAGTAGTTGGTGGCAGTGATTACTACCTTATAGCCTGGCAGGAGGGGGCATAGCTGGAGAACCTGTGCCAGCCTTCACCAGAAGTGTCTGTGTGTTTCTATATAAACCAAATCTCAAAGTGCTTGTGTGTGTGTCAGCTACTTGGGCAGGGACATGAAGCACTGGTTGGACAGAGAGAGCACTGGAGGCTTTGGCTTGACTTCTCGGCTGAGATCTGTACCTTATATGCTATATGCCAGTGGGGAGACTTATTGGGGATCTGGAGAGAAAGTGAAAAACCAGCCCCAGACTGACCATGATCTCTGTGTGCTCTTAAGGGAAATTGTACTGTACTGTGTGTGTATTTGTTATCCTTCCCAATGTGGATACCCCTCACTGGTGCTATTGGTGAGGATTGAGGCTCCTTGATTACTGAACCAGTGCACGGGCATCACACCAAGTATAGTGACAAGGCTTTGAGTCAGTCCATGTAGGACATGTTGTTTAGGCCTTGTATCCTTTATATAAGGTAGTTCTGTGGACATTCCAGTTATTGCATGTGTTCAGACAGATACATTCCAAAGGGGGCATTATACTCAATGACTGACCTAATAAGGGCTAAGCGAAGGAGGACAATGACATTCCTAAATCTAGACATAATCCCTTTGTGCAATATAGAAGGACTTTCTTATGACAATTGAAACATATTGGTTGAAAGTTAGGTTACTGGCAACATAAGTTCCCAAATCCCTAATAACTAGGTCAGCTCTTAGGGGCATATTGTCTATGTGGTGTTTTCCCAGGGTAGATGACTTCTCAAAGGATACAGTAATGCACTTTTTGTCATTTAGTTTTAGTACATGATTTTGACACCTTTTTGCAGGATGGCTAAATCATTTGGGGATTCAGTGACTACTCCTAGTTTGCAGTCATCTACAATCTTATTTAGCCATATCCCTTGGTATTGGCTTTTATTTCAGAACAGTAAATGGCAAACAGGAGCTGTCCCAGTACAGATCCCTGGGGGACTCCACTAGTAGCTGGTTTCTTTGTTGGAGGTAACTTTCCCTATTTTGATTACCTGCTTCCTATCTATGACACAGTTGACAATATAGAGTGTGGCACTGGGGTTTATTCCCATTTTATTTAGCATTTCCTACTATGCCTAACTGAGGAATTGAGTCAAATCTTTGTCCAAGTTGAGGTATGCATTGTAGCATTTTGTCTTCATCCATTGCTTTTGTGATCTTTTCAAAAAAGTCCACCAGGTTGAGTAAGTATTACCTGCCCTTGATGAATCCAAACTGAGATGGGTCTAGTGTTTGGAGGCTTCCTTTGTTCTTATTGATTAGTTCCATGAAAAGTCTTTCCATGGCTTTACATATGAGGCTAGTCAGACTAATGGGTCTGTAATTGCCTGGGTCTGTGGAAGGTCCTCCTTTATACAGAGGAAATGACAGTAGGTGTTTTCCATTCACTTGTTGCAAAACCTGTATGGAGGCTGAGATTCAATAGTGTTGTTAGGGATGTGGCTAAATCATACCCCATGCTATTTATGATGAAGCCAGGAATATTATCAGGACTCATCAATGCAGTATTTTTAGCTTTTGATAACACTTTTAGGATTTGGTGATAGCTGGAGGTGAGCCAGTTTCAGATATTTCTTGAGGGACAAATGGATGGGAAAGAGGGGTAAAGTTAGAGCTAAATTTATCAGCCAGTACTTTCACTGTATTTTCAGCCTCAGTGTAGGTAACATTGTTCACAATCAGAAAAGTGCAAACTTAACTAAAAAAGGCCTTGTGATTGTCTTTGGCTTGGCTGCCTCAATACAGCTACTAACATGATTGTACAAGGTTCCCACATAGGCAGCAGTATTCTCAGAGTTTGTGAGGGGCCTGAAATTATACCAGAATATCACTTAATAGTTGAAAGCTTGACTGAGAATAATTCCTAAAAATTCCAGGTCTCAGATTTTATTTTTATTTCAAAGGAAGCAGCTTTGTGGTCCAACCTGGTCAGTAAGAATATTACATTGGTTCAGGTGCAGCATTCTTTCAGGTTTATAAGGACCAGATCAAGGATGTTTGAGCCCGTAGCGGGCATGCAGTCTATCCAATCCAGAGTGTTTGCTTTAACAAAATCTATAAATCTCTGGATATTTATGGCTGTGTATGATACCCAGTTTATAGTGGGGTAATTAAAGTCACCTGTGAATATGGTATTAGTTTGAATGGGGAGTGTCTCAGTTCATCTGTTTTTTTTATTTAACATTTGTTTACCGGGAAAGTCTGACTTGGAATGAAGCCAATTTTCCACGGAGGCCCATGGAGAAATGTTCCAGATGCATGTCTTTGTGACATGGGAGGAAACTGGAGCACCTGGAGGAAACCCATACAAATGCAGGGAGGACATGTAGACTCCGCACGGAAGGCACCCCAGCTGAGAATCAAACCAGAGAACTTCTTGCTGTGAGACAACAACGCTACTGTTGCACCACTGCACCATCTTAAGATGCAATCAAAGTAAGAGTTATGGGTTTCCTGGGTCACAGTGTGGGACCTATAGCTTTGCAAGGATATAGTATGGGACATTGCCTATGGTAATTTGGATGTGGAGGAGCACAAGTGTGTCATACTATTTGATGGGTTTTGAGGTGTGTTTGTTTTTTGATGAAAATTGAGATACCTCCTCCTTTTATTCTTTTCTGTGCAGTAACTTATCAAATGTGTGGAAGGGATTTTAGCCCTGTACTGCTGGGGTGTTTGCTACAGCTCCAAACCATGTCTCAGTAACTGCATAGATGTCTACATTCTCCAAGATTAGAACAGTTTGCATGGAGCAGAGTTTCTTATTTAAAATCCTGCCATTGAGTAGTAGCACTTTCAGATTTTCTCGATTTGGGTTTGCTATGTCAGAATGTTTAATGGGTTGGCACTATCTATAAAGGCACTATGAGGTGGACAAGGTTTTAGCCAATATTCAAAGGTGCAGAGAGGATATGTGCTGACCTTACTTGGAAAAGCAGAGTTGTCTGCCAAAAATATCCTCCCAGGCTGATAAATATGGGTCTCCATCACTTTAGCAAAAAACATAAATATCCAATACCTTTTTGTTGAACCCTATCTGTCAAACTCTTAAGTCACCAAACAATTGTTTAAGTGAAAATTTTCCCAGGGAAAACAAGCAGTTGGACATCATCAAGAATTTGCCCTTTCTCCCACTGTAATATGATCTCAGAGTTGGTATATTTAGTTGGGGCAGTGGGGGGGGGGGGTTAAATTTGTGATTTTTGTGATGCTCGCTTGGTTGGCCAAGCGTTTGTTTCTCTGGGACAATTGTTCGATGGATTAAGAGTTCGACAGACTGGGTTCAACAAAAAGGTATTCGATATTTAGGTTTTTCGTTAAAGTGATATAGACCCAACAAATACTGTATCTCCTTCGAATGACACCAAAATCTAAGTCAACCATACCTGTCAACTGTCTGGATTTTCAAAGAATGTCCATATTTTTGCCTCATATTTTTGATCTGTTCCTCATAATGTTTGTGATTTTCTGGCAAATCACTGGGATGATCTGATGATTGAAGTCACTAAATACTGACATTCATTTGAGTTTCAAAATTCAAATCCATCAGAAAATGCATGTTAGCACAAACCCTGTTATTCCAGCAACTTTCTAAGTTTATAAGAACAATATTTAAAATCTGTCCCTATTTTTGGGCTTTTGTCGCATCATTTTCTCAGGCTTTTTCCAAATTTCTGGCATTAAGAGTTTGAGAAGTATGAAGCCAACTATTAAAGTCAATAATTTTCAGTTCACATTGTGGCATTTTCCTTGGAGAAGGTAGAATGCTGCACAATGTTAGGCTCAGACCAGCCTGGGACACATAGTCAGAGAGCTCCATCATGTCTATCTTCATATAGTCCAGGGAGGTACGTCTCAAGTCATTTACACCCACATATCCTATGACTGAGATGTACTGGTACTTGTGGTTCAGTGAACTTGAGTGTGTGAGTGACCTGGCAGAACCTGGTCCTTGACAGGCAACTGACTGTGACGCTCTCCTTACTCAGCCTGATGACTGGAACATCCATGTGTCTCACAATGGTATCTCCTGTATTTCCAAACTAGTGGGTTGTGTGGTGATTTGCCTTATAGACTTAGAAGTTGAGACTACTGTAAGAACTGACTGCATGTGTCATAGTAGGTGTTGTTTTTGTACAGCACTTTTGAGGTCAGTGAGGATACTCATTGTGAATGCAACATCTAGGAGGTCTTTGTGGCTTATGAAGATTACATTTAAGAGCCTCAGGATATTAAGGTTTATGTCTTTTGGCCATACTATATCGGGTGTGTATGAAAACTTGTTTGGTATTATAAGTGCTTGTATGTGAGAGCCTTTCCTCCAATCACGTTGTATAACTACATCTCTCACATACTATATGAGTTTGTTTAAGGATCAGGTGGTTGTTAGTAAACTTGAGACAATTGCTACATTGCTTCAGGATGCCCATTTCCACCAATATGGCTATATAGATAGTTGGAAAGTGCATATCCATTGTTATAGATCCTTATTATGTTATCTACAAGGGGATGGTACAGGAGGGGGTTACAACTGGCAAGCTCAGTTGCTGTAAGACCATAGACTACAACCAAGACTGTCTAAGACTAAACTTATGAGAGTGGTCCTCAATGCACATGCTAGTTGCTCCTTGCACAACTTAGTACTGAGGAAACTTCAGGAGTAGCTTTTATATGGAAAATGTCAATTCCAGATAGACTTGAGTCTTTACATGGCACTGCTAACTGCTGTTGTGTGATGAGAAGCATAACACAAATGCAACAACTTTATACACAGACAATCTCAAAACAAAAACCTATCCCTATGGCCAATCAGAAATATATATTTTGGGGTTTCAAATAATGACTCCCTGCTCAGAAGAGACCTGGCTACCCTCTCCTGCCATTAGAATGGAGACCAAATTCTTCTTAATTTATGAACACTGTAACAGGTCACTCAAAGTACAGTAAATCTTCTTCTTCTTCTTTCGGCATTTCCCGGGTAGGGGTCACCACAGCAGATCACCATCCTCTCATGATTGGCAGTGGAGTTTTACGGTGTCGAGTGTCGAGTTGCCAGCCCTGCAACCAACCTTCCACAGAAGGCACACACACACACACACACACACACACACACACACACACACACACACACACACACACACACACACACACACACACACACACACACACACACACACACGCCTAGGGCCAATTTAGTGTGTCCAATCCACCTACAGCATGTCTTTGGGATGTGGAAGGAAACCGGAGCACCCAGAGGAACATAAATAACCAAGTTAAAACAATAAACCAAACAGAAATACATAAACTCACAAGCAAAAAAAAATATTAAAAGTACTTACAAATAGATCAGAGTGAAAGAACTCATCAAATAATACATAGATTTAAAATCAGCACAAGTATATTGTAGGATAAAATTAAAAACAGCAATGTGGAGCAAACATTCAGCTCTGGTTGGATTTGGATCTGATTCAGAACACCAGTCAAATGGAATAGTAAAAACAACATCACTAAAGTACAGTTAAAAGTACAAAACCTCTGCAACAAATATTCACAAATATAAAAATAACTCTTACAAATTTTGCGAGTGTAGTTCAGCACTGTAAAGTGCTTATCTAGCAATCAGGATTCCGCAGAAAGCCTCAGTAATAAATGGCATGGTTGTCTAGTGTGTGTAAGTTCTGAGATAATAAGCAAAGTTTATACAGGCACAGAAAGTCTCAAAACAAACAATATAGTCATCTTGCCAATCAAAAACACATATTTTGAAGTTTCAACCAGTGATTCCCAGCTCACAGGATAGCTGGCTACCTTCTCCTGCCACTGGAGTGTAGAACAAAATCCTTTCAATATAAAAACACTGTAAGAGGTCACCTGGAGTGCCATAAATAACCAAGTTAAAACAATAAACCAACCAGAAGTGCATACACTCATAGGCAAAACAAAATTAAAAGTACTTATGAACAGATAAAAGTACAAGAACCCAGCAAATAATGTACAGATTTAAAAGGAGCTCAGGTATATCACAGGATAATGTGCAAAACAACAATGTGGAGCAAATGGTCAGCTCTGAATGGTTCTGGATTCAATGCACCAGTCAAATGCAGTGGTAAAAAAACAGCAATAAAATGCCATTTGAAATGCAAAAAAGTCTGCAAAAAATGCACAAATATAACAGTAACTCATATATTTTGATATACTGCAATTCAACACTGTGAAGTATTTATCTAGTAGTGAATAGATCGGAATTCATCAGAAAGCCTTAGCAATCAATGGTGTGGTTGCCAGGGGTGTGGGAGTTCTGAGATATTGAACATAGCTTATATAGGCACAGGCATAGAAAGTCTCAAAACAAACAAACTAGCCCTCTGGACAATCAGAAACACACACTTTGGGATTATGAGCTGTGATTCCCAGATCAAAAGTGACCTGGCCACACTATCCTGCATATGCAGTGCAGACCAGAATCTTCTTAATGTAAAAATACTCTAAGAGGTCACCCAGCAGGCAGTAAATAACCAAGTTAAAACAATAAACCAAATAGAAATGGAGAAAAAAATTACTTATGAATACATCAGAGTGCAACAATTCAGCAAATAATACACATATTTAAAAGTGACAAAGGTATATTTCAGGATACAGTGCAAAACAGCAATGAGAAACAAATATCCAGCTCTGGATGAATCTGGGTTCAGTACATCAAATGCAGTGGTAATGGCAGCAGAACTAACATGCAGTTTAAAGAGCAACAAATCTACAAAAATGAATAACATAAAAGCAATTCTGGTATATTTTGAGATAGAGGGCAACTCAACACAGTAACGTACTTACCTTGCCATGGATAGATCAGGATTCAGCAGCAAGCTTCTGCAAGCAGTATTTTCAAGTTCTAAGATAATGATCCAAGCTTATACAGGATGCCCATTTCCACCAAGATGGCTGTATAGATAGCAGGAAAGTGCATATCCATTGTACTACATCCTTATTATTTTATCCACAAGGGATGGTACAGGAGGGGTTTACAAGAGTAAAGGTACAGGAAATCTTCAAGCAAACAAATTAGCCATCTGGCCAATCAGAAAAACAAACACTGGGATTATAAATAGTGATTCCCTTCTCCTGCCACTAGACTGCAGACCAAAATCTTCTTAATGTAAAAACACTGTAAGAAGTCACCCAGAGTGCAGTAAACAACCAAGTTAAAATAACAAACTAAATAGAAATGCAGAAACTCACAGGCAAAAAAAGTCAGAAGCACTTGTAATTAGATCAGAATGCAAAAACTCAGCAAATAATACACAGTTTTAAAAATAGCACAAGTATATTCACAGGATAAAATAGAAAACAGTAATGTGGAGCAAATATTCAGTTCTTCCAAGACAATAAGCAACAACAAGAAAACGCCAAATTACATTAGATATTATACTGCTCTATAATACAAAAGACAATTTTGCAGTTGTTTTCTTCTGATATTTCTGGAATGAGAACTGTTTTTGAAGCATATTACTATAAGTATATTATTTTGTTGTTTAAGTAAATCAGTTTCTTTGCCCAGGCATTCAGCCTACTTGATTTGTAGTGTGTAGTGTTTGTGAGAGGAACTTATTTGAGACACATTTCAGTGTCTAAATACCTATGACTTTTTGCAGATATGTTTTGCTGATTGGCCTTGTTTCATTAGAATTACGGTTTATAGCACAACAAAGTGTTTCCTTTTGTCCTTTGTGGCTAGTTCTGAACCTGTATTCTCATTGTTTCTGTGGATACATTTTGAACCTGAAAGCAAACATTTCTTTCTGAGTATCTCTGCATCAGGAAAGCACAAAAGTATATGGCTTTTGTTTTCTTTCAATATCTCTTTTGCTAGAACTCTTTGAAGAATTTACTGTAAAAGCATTATGTTGTTCTTTAACCAGCTGTTGCTGCAAATTTTGCACCCACCTACTCTGGTATTGTTGTCATTTTAAAACCAGTGCCTCTGTTGTTGTCCACCTTTTATGTTAATATCACCTCAAATTCATTCTCTCTCCTCCTTCATTGCTTTTATCAATAAGCACAAAAGTACCAATTGTGTAAGCTGCTTAAACACCTTTACCCACCCATTGTATTTCATAGAGTCAGCATATTGAGTGCCACCCTGACAACCAGTCATTAATTTTCTTTGGAAAATCCTATCAGTCTCATTTTATCTGCTTATATTTGAGAACACTAGAAGTTCAAACTGGGAGTTTCCTCCTCTTAGACTGCTAATACTCGAATTCCCTTCTTTACTACACAGCACTCCTTCATCACAGGTATAGTAACACATAGTACACAATGGTGTACTATTCATTCCTGAACACAATTCAACAATAAAGGGCATCCTTTTTATTCTTTGATACCATCGACTAGTATAATTCATGCCTATGAGTCTCAGTAGTTCATGGTGGTACACTAAACATAGTTAATAAATCACAGAGTCCATTACTTGGGCAAGTGACCACAATTAAAAGGAAAGATCTGCCTCATCTTCATCAGCAAAAAAAACTGAATAAAGTCTGTTACAATTATAGATGTTGGTTCCCCTTATCATATGCTGATTTTCTGTCATATACACATTTGCAACAAGCAATAACACATGGACCACAGCAGATGAAGTTTAGATTTCAGAAGACATTTTTAAAAATTGGTATTATAATAATAAATAATTACTACTCTTCATCAGTTTTTGTCAGATTGTGCTCTTTAAATATCATGGTAATACTGCAATGTTTACAGTGTGGAAATAGTGGAGATAATGGATGATTTTGGAATATGCATAACATTCAGATATTTTATCCAATATTTTATGGGATTTGTTTAAATATCTTCTTAAATCAGACTTGTTAACTGGGTGCATCATAACCCAAAATACTAGAACAGTTGTTTAGATACATTGCAAAAAATGCAGCACCCACTCAGTGTAGTAAAGCTCCAACTATATGTGAAACACACTATTGCAGGCAATCTGTCTGCTCACCAGGTACTGCCTGCTGTACCAAGTCCCATGGTGGAGCTGTTTCTTTACCAGAATAGATCATTGACATCAATGGTCCACTGCAGTGCTCTAGGGCTATATATTGACAACCTTTACCAATGTAGAACACTGGAATGTTTCTGTTCAGCAAGCCCAATTCCCCTTTTTGAATCATAGGTAGAGCCCTGGCAGTCTCTAATGCCATACTCTGAATGGGGACTGATGGAGTGCTAGGCTTTGAACTCAGACATAGAGTAACTGCTCACTATTTGATGTAGTATGTTATTCCATAGCCACATCTTTTTGGAATCTTGACATATGTGTTTTACGTTTTAGTCTCTTCTAAATAATTATCAAAATAAAATAAGGATTTTCTGGTGGGCTCCATGTAATCCAATAATTAAATCAGACATATTATTTAAAAGCAAAACAGGAAAGTATTCAATTTCCAAATTTACAGTTATATAAAATGTCTTCCTTTTTTTTTAACCCAGCCACTGGGGATGCACAAGCCAGTGCATTTGTTTGTGCCGGTCCCAAGCCCTGATAAATGGGGAGGGTTGCGTCAGGAAGGGCATCCGGCGTAAAACTTCGCCAAATCTTTTCATGCAGTCACCAGTTAATATTTCCATACCAGATCGGTCAAGGCCCTGGTTAACAACAATCGCCACCACTACTGTTAGCCAACAGGGTGCTGGCGGAAATTGGGCTACTGTTGGCCAAAGGAGGAGAAGAGGCAGAAGGCATGGCCAAAGGCAGGACGAGAGGAGAAAGGCTAGGACTGTGGTAGTGAGGGTCGGAACTTTGAATGTTGGCAGTATGACTGGTATAGGGAGAGAGCTAGCTGATATGATGGACAGAAGGAAGGTTGGTATATTGTGTGTGCAAGAGACCAGATGGAAGGGGAGTAAGGCTAGGTGTATTGGAGGTGGGTTCAAATTGTTTTATCATGGTGTGGATGGGAGGAGAAATGGCGTAGGAATTATTCTGAAGGAACAGTATGCGAAGAGTGTTTTGGAGGTGAAAAGGGTGTCAGATAAAGTGATGTTTATGAAGCTGGAAATTGATGTTGTAATGATTAATATTGTTAATGCATATGCTCCACAAGTTGGGTGTGCAATGGATGAGAAAGAAAAATTTTGGAGTGAATTGGATGAAGTGGTGATGACTGTACCCAAGGGTGAGAGAGTGGTGATTGGAGCAGATTTAAATGGGCATGTTGGTGAAGGGAACAGTGGGGATGAGGAAGTGATGGATAGGTATGGTGTTAAACAAAGGAATGCAGAAGGTCAGATGGTAGTGGATTTTGCGAAAAGGATGGATATGGCTGTGGTGAATATGAATTTTAACAAGAGGGAGGAGCATAGGGTGACGTACAAGAGTGGAGGAAGATGCACACAGATGGATTATATCTTATATAGGAGGGCCAGTTTGAAGTAGATTGGAGACTGTAAAGTGGTGGCCGGAGAAAGTATAGTTAGGCAGCATAGAATGGTGGTTTGTAGAATGATGTTGGTGATCAAGAAGAGGAGGAGGAGTGTGAGGGCAGCACCAAGGATCAAATGGTGGAAATTGAAAAAGGGTAATTGTGAGGCGGAGTTCAGGGATGAGTTAAGACAGGCACTGGGTGGCAGTGAAGAGTTACCAAATAGCTGGGTAACTACAGCAGAGCTAGTAAGGGAGATGGCTAGAAAGGTGCTGGGTATCACATCGGGACAGAGGAAGGATGATAAGGAGACATGGTGGTGGAATGAGGAAGTATGGAAGAGTATACAGGCAAAGAGGTTGGCAAAGAAGAAGTGGGATTGTCAGAGAGATGAAGAAAGTAGACAGGAGTATAAGGAGATGAGGTGCATAGCAAAGAGAGAGGTGGTGAAGGCTAAGGATAAGGCATATGAAGAGTTGTATGAAAGGTTAGACACTATGGAGGGAGAAAAGGACCTGTACCGATTGGCTAGACAGAGGGTCTGAGCTAGGAAAGATGTGCAGTAGGTAAAGCTGATAAAGGATAATGAGGGAAACATACTCACAAGCGAGGAGAGTGTGTTGAGGAGATGGAAAGAGGACTTTGAGGGGTTGATGAATGAAGAGAATGAGAGGGAGGGAAGGTTGGATGATGTAGGGATAGTGAATCATGAAGTACAATGGATTAGCAAGGAGGAAGTAAGGATAGCTATGAAGAAAATGAAGAATGGAAAGGCTGTTGGCCCAGATGACATACCTGTGGAAGCATGGAGGTGTTTAGGTGAAATGGCAGTGGAGTTTTTAACCAGATTGTTTAATGAAATCTTGGAAAGTGAGAGGATGCCTGAGGAATGGAGAAAAAGAGTTTTGGTACCGATTTTTAAGAATAAGGGTGATGTGCAGAGCTGTAGTAACTAAAGAGGGATTAAATTGATCAGTCACAGCATGAAGTTATGGGAAAGAGTAGTGGAAACTAGGTTAAGAAGGGATGTGATGATTAGTGAACAGCAGTATGGTTTCATGCCGGGAAAGAGCACTACAGATGTGATGTTTGCTCTGAGAGTGTTGATGGAGAAGTACAGAGAATGTCAGAAGGAGCTGCATTGTGTTTTTGTAGACTTAGAGAAAGCATATGACAGGGTGCCTAGAGAGGAGTTGTGGTATTGTATGAGGAAGTCAGGAGTGTCAGAGAAGTATGTAAGAGTGGTACAGGATATGTACGAGGGTAGTGTGACAGCGGTGAGGTCTGTGGTGGGAGTGACGGATGCATTTAAGGTGGAGGTGGGGTTACATCAAGGATCAGCTCTGTGCCCTTTCTTATTTGCAATGGTGATGGACAGGTTGACAGACGAGATCAGACAGGAGTCCCCATGGACTATGATGTTTGCAGATGACATTGTGATCTGTAGTGAGAGTATGGAACAGGTGGAGGAGACCCTGGAGAGATGGAGATATGCTCTAGAGAGAAGAGGAATGAAGATCAGCAGGACTAAGACAGAATATATGTGTGTGAATGAGAGGGAGGATAGAGGAATGGTGAGGATGCAAGGAGTAGAGGTGGCGAAGGTGGATGAGTTTAAATACTTGGGATCAACAGTTCAGAGTAACGGTGAGTGTGGAAGAGAGGTGAAGAAGAGAGTACAGGCAGGATGGAGTGGGTGGAGAAGAGTGTCAGGAGTGATTTGTGACAGACGAGTACCTGTAAGAGTGAAAGGGAAGGTCTACAAGAGGGTAGTGAGACCAGCTATGTCATATGGGTTGGAGACAGTAGGATTGACAAAAGGCAGCAGTTTGAGCTGGATGTGGCAGAGTTAAAGATGTTAAGATTTGCACTGGGTGTGACAAGGGTGGACAGGATTAGGAATAAGTATATTAGAGGGTCAGCCCAGGTTGGAAGGTTTGGAGACAAAGCCAGAGAGGCAAGATTACATTGGTTTGGACATGTGCTGAGAAGGGATGCAGAGTATATTGGGAAAAAGATGCTAAGGATGAAGCTACCAGGTAACAGGAAAAGAGGAAGGCCTAAGATAAGGTTTATGGATGTGGTGAGAGAGGACATGCAGGTGGTTGGTGTGACAGAGCAAGATGCAGAGGACAGGAAGAAATGGAAATGGGTGATCCACTGTGGCGACCCCTAACAGGAACAGCCGAAAGAAGATGATGATAAAATGTCTTCCTTTTTACATAATTTTGTTGCAGTTAATACCTAATGATTATTATTCCTCACAGAAAGGAATGTTTATGAAAAAAATCTAAAGTTAAAAATATGCTCATCATAGAAAAATAGTATTAAATTTCAACATACACCTCAACGGATTCTAAAATCTAAATATGCAATTAATCAACTATTTAATAATAATAATTGGAAAATATTATTTTAGTAGTTAAAATTCCTTTTTTAGGTATCCCTAAAAAAATGTTAAAATAAAATTACTTCTTCTATTCCCAAATTTTTATTTAACAATCGTAAAATGAAGAAAAAACTATTCTTTTTAGATGGAACAAGGATAATTTATATTGCAGTATTCAAATAATTTAAAAAATATTCATTTTATGGAAAATAAAAATACTTTAACTTTAAAGAGACTTTGATAACAATCTCAATGTGTAATTTTTAAATATGCATTTAACATTTACAGACAGAGTAATGCATACAAATCTATTAAAGCTAAAGATAGTGATTCTATAATTGACCTTTGGTATAATGAGATTGTGTCAGTGTCTCAATGGCATTTTGGTTGAATGCCATTTAACCAAAATCATTTGTCCCAAAATCATTTCAGCAATAGTAATTCATTCCCTTTTCTCCATTGTTGTGCAACCTAAAAGTAGGTGTACTTAAGTTTGGGGATATGGGGGCATCACCCTACATTGGGGTGCAGGGGGCTTGCTCCCAAGCGAAAAAAAAAAGATTGAGTTAATGTTTTTTTTTTTTGAGTATTTGTATTCAGTAGAGATGGTGTCGATCTATTAACATGATTCCAGTATAATATACTAATGAAAAAGACATAAAAAGCAATTCTTTTATACATATAGCAATACTTGAGAGATTTTTTATATACTTTGCTAAATGTTTCTAAGACAGAATTTAAAGGTATTCCAATTGCTTGTTTATAATGAAAGCTAGAAATCTACTCGTTATAATCCTATACAAATCATCATCCTCTTATTAATTTAAGTCTGCTTAGAAAGTTTTGCATGGTTCTTTTCTTACTTGAAATAAATTAGCACACATGAATTCAAGCAATCTTGATTCTTTTTGGTTTTGCAGTGATAATACTGAAAGAGATTGGGCTCATATCTTTTCTTCTTATCCTCTTATCCTAAGATAATTAATTTATTAAATATGATACAAAAGTTGATTACTTTTACTACTGTTTCTACAAATGTTATGCTGTCTGTATTATTCTCCCTTTCCACATTTATTTTACAAAGCAAAAAAGCAATATATATATATATATATATATATATATATATATATATATATATATATATATATAAACACACCACAAAACCAAACTAGTCAACATCAATCTCAAAACACTGACTCTCAGAAATTGAAAATACAAGATATGGAAAGTTTTGTGCCCCCCCCCCCCCAGGCACTGCTAATAAAATATACCAAATCCAAGATTACACTACCTATTCCCTGATCACTGCTGTGCTACAATCTAAGATAATTGACATCTCATGAACTTACATGTATCAATGTTCTAGGAGTTGATGTTCTGGGCTTGATGTTTAGCCATTCACTTTTTGGAGGTTTGATGAACTAGCTGGCAAAACAGTTAAAAAGTTCACTGAGCTTTGCTGATATTTGGTTGAGAAAGATTGTGGTACAGTGGGTACTGGGAATTCTCCCTTTCCCCATTTCAGTGCAATCTCAGAGATGGTATATTTCTATATATATATATATATATATATATATATATATATATATATATATATATATATATATATATATATATATATATATATATATATATATATATATATATATATATATATATATATATATATATATATATATATATATATATATATATATATATATTTGTTATTCTTTGTTTTTTTTTTTGTATTTTTTAATCTTTCTAAGTTGATGCTTTTTTCATTGTCAATATTCTTAAACTTTTGACAGTTAAAGCACGTCTTATATATTATTTTAACAGTTGCAAGAATATGTATCACTAAAAATGCAAATGACAAGAACAAGCTAATGAGGGGAAATGGCATTCCTCTTTAAAGAAGTTGGATATTCAAGAAATACTATGTCATAAATACAATATGACAACTTGAAATGCCAATATATAGCCCAGAATAGAAGATACACTATTTTAATTAGGTGAATTATGTTTACTTCTGTAAGAATAATTTTCTTTTTTAGTGTTTATTATATTGCTCCATTACTGTATTGACTATATGCAAGTTTATCAAAGTGTTAACTGATATACCTTTATCCCTTGTATCCATTTGTTTTTCTTTCCTAACCCTCTCCTGTATTTGATATGATAAAATCAGATTTACTGTGTGTCCCTTAGTTAAGGCATAAAATATCAAAAACAATGATTGTGAAGTAAGTCATTTGCTAAAGGGGTATCACTTGTTTGAATCTTTTTGGATGAACTTTATTTAAAAGCTTGACAAATAGTACGTTTGTTTACAGGTTATTTCTTACTCATCTGCATGTCCATATGTTTTAATGTGGACTTTTGAGTATCCAAATACTATCCTTCCACACCACTGAAAGTGTTTCAATGCACTGCTGAGAAGCAATGTTAACTGTCATTTATGAAGAATCCTGTTTTACATAATGCAGGGTTATCAACTATGATAATGATCCAGACCATTGAATGAAGGCATTCTTAACATGGGAATTCCACAAGTATCCGTTTTTTTCTTACGCTCTTATTTGTCCTGTTCATCAATGATATAATCTCCATCCTGCTCCACCTCAGCTTGGTCCTTTATGTAGTATATCTTATTACCTGAATTATGTAAGAACATCTTGACCCTTTCAGAAACAGCAATCTAGCTTTACAGACTTACACCACTGGATAACTAAAAATATCCTACTAGCCAATCCCCTGAATTTAGTATCATGACATTTATTATAAAGCAAAACTCCCCAAATCTAATTATTAGCTATATAGGTGGCAAACAACTAGAGAGATCACTTTGGACCCTACTTTTTCACTTTTAAACATACTGACAATATTCTTAGTCAAACACTCCAAAAACTAAAACTATGCTGTAGAATCTCATACCTTCTCTTCCCTACAGCTTGCAATGCCTTTGCTAAAAATGTGCTTATCCCTAAAATTGAATATGGGCTCCTCTCTCTTGTAATCTTGCATTCCATCTCAAACACATGTAAAATATAAACTGCTATAAACAAAATCTGCAGATTTGTTCTTCTTGCAGAAATCCAAACTCATCACTGCCAACTTCTAAAGTGGTGTAACTGGTTACCTGTAAATGTCAAAACCACATTTCTACTTAGCTGTCAGGTCTACAAGTTATTAAAGA
Source organism: Protopterus annectens (assembly GCF_019279795.1). Taxonomy (NCBI): domain Eukaryota; kingdom Metazoa; phylum Chordata; order Ceratodontiformes; family Protopteridae; genus Protopterus; species Protopterus annectens. The sequence goes on from NC_056731.1 coordinate 1,161,962,637, forward strand.
TGAGACACTGTCCTCCCTGAAATCAAAATTACAAATCAAGCAGAGATAGACAAAAAGATGACATTGTCCTCATTAGACCTCATTTTAAAACCTCCACAAAAGAAAGGCTAGACCCAGCTGTTTGCAATCGGCTATACGCAGAAGTGAGGCAGCAAGAGATACTTCAATTATTTATAAACAAATTAAAGAACAACGGTTTTAGGACACCAGATGCTATTACTTGCATGACAATGGCTAATCTTTGTATCTTACACTGTAGTCACATCTTTCTTGTAAAGATACAGTTTTAATAAAGGGCAACTAGTTGAATGCCTACCTTAAACTGTACATACTGTAAACAATATCACTGTTTATAGTTGATAACATACACATGCAGTGTGTTTCCTTTGTTACTATACTGAATACAACTCCGTTTATTCTTTAGTCTGTATATATTTTTCTGTTTGTGGTAGCTGTAAATGGTGTGTTGAATAGTCCCATTACCCAGTTATCAAACTGAAATAAATAAATAAATAAATAAATCATCTTAAAAATTCTGTTGCCTGTTTTAGATGATTGATTGTTTTGCATGGTCATAACTTTTTAATTACGTGGAATTTTGGAATTAAATTTTCAGAATAATCATATCAGGGACCTTTATGTCTGTGTTTGTGATGAGCCCATGCAAGTTTTAATCAAGAATCCAGTTACTACAAATATATCACACCAAAATCCAGTTTCTGTAAAACTGAAACAAAGCTTTTTTTTCTGCAAGGGCAAACTTGTCTGCACTGCACTCTCTCCTTCATGTGAGGGAATTCCCCACATCCTCCTAAATTATATATACTAACTCCATGGTTACACAGCAGTGTAGAAAGTAGCAAACTCCATGTATAGGTTCATAGGTTCATAGGTTCATACTAGGCTATCTGCCCTAGGGCATTTATAAGCCTAGCCAGAATGTGTTTGGCTTTCGCCACCCATTTTAAATTTATTTTGCTATGCCCTTTTTCGAGGTTAGTATACTGTGCCTCTATCTAACAGTGACACAGAAGTGATACCCGGGGTAAACCTACGATCTCCCATCCACTCATCAAGATTCCTCTTGAAGAGAGTCAATGAGGGACTCTGCCTAACCTGGACAGGGATTTTATTCCAGAGTGAAGGGAGCCTCTGGGTTATGAATCTGTCCCTCCAGCATGTCCTATTTATTTCAGTGCTGAGGTTCAAGTCTCGAGCGCCGATGGGATTTGGATTTTCTGAGGTGCAGCATGTCCATTAATTCGGGTTGGACATGGCTTTATACGCCAGGCACAGATTGCCTCTGAACAGGCGGTATGCCACTGAGTAGAGCTGGAGTTTCTTTAACCGGCAGCATATGGCATCTGTTTGAGCCCTTTGATCCTCTTGGTGAGGTACTTTTGGGGTCTTTCCAGTTGCTGCAGGTGTCTGGTAAGGTACATCCCAAAAGGCATTGTACTCAATTATGGGCCTGATGAGGGATGAGTAAAGAGGCACGATGACCTCCCTGATCTAGATGTGAATCCCTTCATGATTAGGTGGGCTATATAAAATGTTTTTCTAACCACTTTGGCCACGTGGTTGTCAAATGAGAGATTGTTATCAACTTGGGTCCCCAGGTCCCTAATTACTTCTTCTGTACTTAATGGATTTCCACCTATGTGGTAATTTGTGGGCACTTTGTTTTTGCCAAAGAGGATGACTATACACTTTTTGGCATTTAGCTTGAGGCCATGGCACTGGCACCAGTTGTCTGTTTCTATGAGGCCCTTTTGGAGGATGCTTGTGTCGGCTGGAGAGTCGATTATGGCACCCAGTTTGCAGTCATCTGCGAACTTGGTCAGCCACAGTCCTTCCGTGTTGGCCTGTACCTCCGAGAAATATATACCGAACAAGAGAGGTCCCAGGACTGAGCCTTGTGGGACACCACTTGTAACTGGTTTGATGTCTGACATGGCTCCAGCAATTCTAACCATGTGGGTTCTGTCCTTGAGCCAGTTTGCAATCCATCTAGTGACATAGGGGTTTATATTTAAGCTGGTGAGCTTATCTATAATGCCCGAGTGGGTATTGTATCAAGGCTTTGAGGTCCAGGTAGGCTGTGTGGACCACCTTCCCTCACAATGGCCTTGGTGACTGTTTCAAAGAAATCAACCAGGTTTAAGAGGCAGGATCTGCCCTTAACAAAGCCGAACTGGGTAGGATCCAGTGTTTGTAGGTCCCCAATATCTTTATTTATGAGGTCCATGATGATCCTTTCCATAGCTTTGCAGACCAAGCTAGTCAGGCTTATGGGGCGATAGTTTCCAGGATCCGCTGAGGCACCACCTTTATGGAGAGGGACCACTGTTGCTGTACGCCACTCTTTGGGCACATATCCTGTAGTAAGGCTGAGCTTGAACAGTAGTTTTATGTTTGGGTTTAGCTCTTCTTGAGTTCATGTAGGACAGCCCGGGACACCATCTGGTCCCATTGATGCTGTGTTTTTGCTTTGGAGAGGGCGGCTCTTACCTGAGCATCTGAGATGTCAGGGGCAGCACTCTGCTGGGATAGATATTTGCCCTTTGGTGGGGAGTGTGGCGTGTGCGCTGAACCTGTCAGCTAGGATGTTGGCAATGTCTGTGGGTTCGTGTATTTTTTGTCATTTTGGACTAATTCTGAGCATATCTGGGAATTACCACCCAGGTTCCTAACATAACTAAAGAAAGCCTTGTGATTATCCTTAGTGTCCTGTGCAATTTTTCTCTCGCTGGCCTTAGACAATTTTATGTGTGCCCGTAGTTTTTGCTAATACTGATCAGTGATGCCTTCCCTTTTGGGATTTTGCTTTATCATTTAGTAGCTTCCTCCTTCTATTGTATAGTTTGTTTATGGCTGGGGTCCACCAGACAGGACGTCTGCCTTTGGAGGATTGGGTCTTGGTTTTATTTGGGATCGATGATCCATGCATTCCTGAAGGTGTTCATAGAATGCTATAAAGGATTCTGTCTGGGCTGTATTTTCCACAGGCCCGGGGGCTTTGAAGGATTCCACCTCAGTTTTGAGGAGTGTAAAATTTGCTTTAGAGAAGTTTTTCACTGTGGTTTTCTGGACAGGGGGTGGGGTCGGGATGTGAATATCCAGTGAGATTAGTTTATGGTCTGATCTTACCAGTGAGGGATACACTTCTGGTCTGGAGCATAGAGTCCCCATGTTGGTGATGATCATCATACACACACACACCCCATAATATAATATATTTGCTGTAAGTGGACTCACACAATTCACAGGTAGACACCCATCACATTCTATTCTAACTTGTGTGTTGTTCTGCAACTGATTTTTAAATTTTATTTCAGGGATTTTTGCAAATCAAGTTTTCAATGTGATATCATAACTCAAGTGATAGCAGTCCATATATGGCAAACTAACAATTCTGCGCAAAATGCTAAGTTTTGGATGAGTTACAGACATTTGTTTAAAATAATTAAAAAATATTTTTCATGCTTTGTTACCTTTCCAGTAGAGCCCTTATTTTTCCAGTTATAGTGGTAACAGTTATTTTGTATGTAACCCCCCCACACACACAAATACACACACACACACACACACACACACACACACACACACACACACACACACACACACATATAATTTTAATCTGTTTTGTGTAACTTTTTTAAAGATATGTTAGAGACAAGTCCTCTTCCATTGCAGGTCACAATTAGTGGTGAAGAAAACAAATGTCTGCCAGTGAGATTTTAAAGGCTGTGAGACAGGAAGTTTCATTGCCTAGATGGCTTGCATTAGTTTTCAACTGTGCGTGGGACATATTTGATACACAGATTACAATCAATTACATTGGTCAGTTTTCTTCATTCATTTTATAAAAACAAATGTGTAGTGTACTGTATGGTAATGTGTTGTTTATCTATACCGTTAGTGCATCATCGATCGTTTATTTACACATTTGGTGTGTTGTCAGTGCTACTAAACTTCCTATTTTCCTTCCATATTTACTGTACTCACTAAAAATAAACCTAATCAAAATTCACATATAAAACGTAGAGCCATAACCCCTAAAACAACCCAGCACACCCAAAACATCTGTATAAACCCAAACCTTCACATAGAATAAAAGAAAAGAATAAAGGGAGAAAAGCAAAAACATTACAAAATGTCCTACTCTCTTAACTGCAAACTAATGTAATTTTTGGATGCTACACACACACACACACACACACACACACACACACACACACACACACACACATACAATATAGAGACATACAACCTTGAGTTGACAAGTGTGCAAGTTTTTAAGTAAACTCCATACTTGATGACCCCAGCTCAGTGCATTATAAACAAGAAACAGCAATGCACAGTCAAGCATAGCACTGTAAGGACCTTTGTTACACAGAAGATGAGATAGCCCATGGCTAGACTGAGGGTAAAGCTCTCTGATATTGCAAAACTTCTGATACAAAAACTGTAATATGTCATCCTGTATATACATGTGCTGCAATATGTCACCCGGTATACACATGTTCTGTAATATGTCACCTGGTATACACATGTTCTGTAATATGTCTCCTGGTATACACATGGTCTGTAGAAGTAGAAGAGGCATGTGCAGCAGTGTTGTCCCACAGACTTGCAGTTAAGACATACTGGCAGATACCCAATTAACAGGAATCCAAGGAGCATGGTGGTGGTAGTGATCAAAGACGCCACAGAGCAACAGTGGTATACTTCCATAGAGAAGTGAATGTGATGAGCCACAGGATCCAAAGGGGCTGTTCAAACATGGACATTGGCAGCCATACCCTTCCTTTTTTAATAATTTATTTATTATGTGTAACAACAATGTACTAGAATTTAAAGCTTTTAAAATGGTATAGCACATTTATCATGGCTGGTACATATATATATATATATATATATATATATATATATATATATATATATATGGGTCCCCTTCACATGGTCGACTTTTCATAAAGTCGACTTTCATATGGCTGGACCATATGATCGACTTTTGAAAAGCTAGCCATGGGGAACCGCTATCTCCGCACAGTGTGGAATGGGAAAATTTCCCACTTCCACACTGTAGTGCAATCTCAGAGTTATATTAAAGTTAGGGGGGTGTGGGGGAAGAGCCCCCCTGCTAACAGTTTAAGGTAAGTGTTTGTTGTGTTTTTATATTTATTTTACATGGTCGGCATTCTGATAGTCGAGCATATGGTCTCGGCCATATGAAAGTCGACTTTCTGAAATGTCGACCATGTAAAGTAGACCCATATATATATATATATATATATATATATATATATATATATATATATATATATATATATATATATATATATATATATATATATATATATATATATATATATATATATATATATATATATATATACATTTTTTTTTCCTTTTCAGAATACCTGTTTGGCTGAATAGGATATTTGTTTAAACCTTCACTTTCTGGGATTGACGGGCTTACTCCTGTGCTGGAGGGGGGGGCTACATTCTAAAAGCTGGAACTTGGTATACAGTTACAGAAATCCTGGCTCTACCCTCTGTCTAAAGCATGGATCCACTAAAGGTCCTCAAAAGGTTCCTTGCAAATATAATTTGCAAGTCAAACTTCTTAAAAAAATTACTTACTGCCCAATAAAACTGCAGGTGAATCACACAAAACATTCCTGCCCCTCACATGAAGAACATTGCCACTTATACTGTGCTTACTTATATACACATACTGACTCCATGGGGAAAAGGGAAACACTCATAATCAATGAAAGATTTCCCTTATAAACACAATCTCTGCAATATCCAACAGCTATACAAATTTATCCCAGCAGCTGTGTTTTAAAGAGTTTGCTTTCAACACACTTGTGGCTACAGGTTAGTTTCTGATGATATATAGATATTAAATCTAAGGTCAGTGCTGAACATTATGTTCTTAACTTCAGCAATGTATCAGTACTATACAGTAATAATGGTGTGGTGTAGAAATGTGCAACCCTTATCAGTGAGTTCATAGGCTGACAACTGATCTATTCTGAAGATGTAGGGTCAGACATCCAAAGCCACCAGCTACAGAAAGCAGCATTAGGTCTATAGACATGCAAAGAATGCCCCTGGGAAGTAGATGTGTTAAACGATGCCTTGAGAAATACAGTGGCTCACAGTCCCCACATTATATACATAAAATGGATAATTACATCACATTTTGGTTTGGTGCACTACATATAAGGCTACCTCAGTGCTAGTTTGCATGGAAAAAGTCTGTAATTCAAGAACAAAATGCATATGATAGCCATCTCCATAGAGTAGAGGAATAACACCTGATTACATCACAGGCAACCTGAATTCTATTAACAACTCAGGTGCCTATAGATGCTGGCTGGGGATGGTAAGACTAAGCTGCCACTACTGGCTTGTCAATCTTGCTGGGAGGAAGGCAGTTGTGTCTAGCCACATGGGTGACACCTAGTGGGAGTGCTAGGTCTTCACCAAGTTTTCACCTAGTTGAGTTTGAGCTTGCCAAGCCAATGCTGTTAAAGTGCACTTACTCTAAAAGCTGAGTAAAAGTCAGGGTGAGGAGGTATACTTACACTCAAAAAACAGCAACAGTAGACCTCAGAGCAACTGCTGGGGGGCGGGAAGGAGTGTTCCTATGGGGAGATGGAAGGCTGCCCACCCAGGATCAGAAACTCACCTGTTCCCTACCACCCAATTCTTGTCATGGAGCAAAGATCCAAGGAGCAAATATGTCATTTTGCTGTGGCCTAGCCCAGGAATGCCAGTCTTAAAACCAATGCATCTCCCTGCTACAAATGGGCTGATTGGCTGCAGGAAAATAGCCATCAAGCATAGTCCTGAGGATGAGCAAAAAACAGATATGATAATCTTCATTATCCATGCACTAAATGAAAAAATGTACGCTATATTATATATCAAAGATGAGCATGCACTGTGGCCATACTACCATGTGGTACTACTATGTGGTACTGCCACGTAGTACTATTATGTGGTACTGCTATGTGGTACTGCTTAGTAGACTAGTCAAGCTGACTGTGTCCCACACTCCCTTGCCACTAATGTATAGATCATGTTTCGGTACTCCTACTGTATGGCCTGATGGAAAATAGCCATAGCAAGTGATTTTTAAAAAAATATCTGTGTGCCATGCTTGACTGTGATGGACTACTGGGTCTTTAAGGTACATATTCTTTCTTAAGTACATACTGTTTGCTAATGAGCACCTCTGGAGTAGATAACTTCAAGGATCTTCTATGACAATGCCTGATACTGTGCTAGTAAGTACAGACAGTGCTGTTCAGCAGCTGGTGGTGGACCCTCCCCCCTCAAAGCTCTTGGGTGTATTTCTGAATCCTGTCCAGCTTCATAATCCTGACAATGTGCTTATTTAAATATGTGTTATATAGCATGTGTATCTTTGGTGTGCTGTCACACAGCTCTTCAACAGTTCCTTTTTAATCACCTCTGTAAATGGTGAGAAACATTTCAAGAATATATGCTTGTGTTTCAAAAAAAAACACATGCTTGTATTTCAAGGGCAAGATATTACAAGAAAACTAAAAAAATGCTTTTGAATGTACTGACTCTGCGTGGTACGGGCAGTGTCAATGAATCTCAAAGATTTTGACAAAGTGCAGAAAGAAGCAGTGCTCAGAACTTCACATTTAGCAAACCATGTTATTATGTGGGTTATTCCATAATTAAAGTGATGGGAATGAATATATAGAGACAGCCCAGGGAGACAGTAGGCGGTGAAGCCTGAGTTTTCTTTCATACTCATCCATTCCTTTGCTTTCTTTATGTATATAGATAGTACTGTTGAAACCATCTGCCAAGAAACAGATAGAAGTATCGGTTTAGACCTGGCAATTCTACATGCTGACGATGTGTTTTCTGGAACCAATAAGCAGCTCAGTATCAAGTGAGACCTTGATTTAATAAAAGGTTTCAGAAGAAAGAAGTTTCTGGAATAATAATAGCTGAGTTGACATATTAGATTGTTAGTCTGCGCACTGTATATATGTATAAATATAGTAAATAAAGCAACATTTAGAGTGATCCCCAAATATAATTGGATGGAGTCCATTTAAGTAGGGGAAATTACATGATCTGAAATTGATATGTCCACAAGTGACAAACAAAATGAGGACACAACCATTAAACCACTGTCGCATGACAGCTGTTACATGAGTCCTGGGGATCTTCATCCAATAAGCCTTTGTGGTAGCACCCTTTGATTTTTGCTATCTTTGCTACAGTTTTGTGAGTATGAGGAGAAATTTTCCTGTTCAAGTCATGGTTGTTATAGGGGTACCTACATTTTTATAGGAGCATATCTCTCAACCTCTTATTGCAAGAAATCTGGACAAAGCCAAAAATAATGAGGAGGGACAAAGGCCCAAACTCAGGGACAGCTTTTAAATATTACTCTTATAAAACTAGAAAGTTGCTAGAATTTTTAGTTTTTCATTTGCATGCATTTTCTGATGGATATGAATCTGAATCTCAAATGTACTTCATTATTCAGTCCTCAATAATTTGCCAGAAAATCATTCATTTTATTAGGAACAGACAAAAATATAAGTCAAAAATCTGAACATTTTGCAAAGATCTGGACAGTTGAGAGGTCTGTGTCAGAATAAAAAAAATGAATTCTTCAAAGGTAATAAGCACCAGTTTATCAAAAATTACTCTCAGAAATAAGCAAGTTGGTCAGCACTTTTCAACACCCAGTAAGAGGTGTTTGCCTGCCACTATCAGGGATTTAAATTGCTAGTGTGTACTGGGATGACCTTCCACCTACCCCTGTGTTCACACAACATAAAAAATAAATAAACTATTAGTTTAGGCTACAGTGCAAATCCTTACAAAACCATACTGCACTACTAAACCAAAAACTAAGTAATATATGTATATATATATATATATATATATATATATATATATATATATATATCAAGTTTCACTACTAAAAAACACCTTAGCATTAGAGTAGAAAGGATCTCCATTCATAAAAGCCTATAGAAACTTTATAAAACCATCTTCAGTAGACAACTTGTACATATTTATGAGGCCTTGGCTTGCATTATAAATTAAATATCACAATCATTCTAGTAGCTGGCATAACAATCACTTGCAGCTCAAGGTAATCATAGTTTGTATGTTATCCATGCAAAGCAGTGACCAGTAGACAGAAGTGTCATTTGCAAGGCTGGAAAGATAAACCCATTTTAAGAGAAACAGGAACACTCGAAAATTCATCCACTACTGGATAACACTGGCATGATCACCATTATTTTGCTCAATCCATTGGGGCCCCACAATTATCAGCACACACGTAAGCACATCAGACAAAGATTATATGATTGTACAGGAAAAGTAGCAGCTATTTTTTATTATTATATAACAAACACCATGCATTCTACTGCATCATGCAGACATTGGGTTCCAGACATTACAATACACTGTTATGGAGACAGCCCTGAGGACTGACAGTGGAGAAGTAATCTGCCCTGTGGGCAGGGATATGTATTATATGGTGTTCCCTTGCACCATCTGCTCATCTCCGCATTGTCTATTGCTGCTAAATCTGCTCAGTGACAGGTGACATGCAAGTATTGATGTCACCACTTACCTGGGAGTTCTGGAGCATGCTGAGTATTTTGCATTAGTGGCATTTAAATTTTGTGGTACCAGCATTCACAGATGACACCACTCAGAGATATTTGCTGCAGCCAAGTGACTGGTAGCCTTACATCCAGATTTCAACATATCTTATACCGTAGCATTAAGAAACATGGCTCAGGACTCCTGGCTTTTCAATCATCCTGAAATTCATTCCTTAAAACAGCTGTACAAGATACAAAAATATACATACATTACGTTATCGTCTGACTCACATGTACCTGGTTTATTTCATTTACATATCTGGAAATGTGGGAGTTAGTGTCCTTGATGTTGATAAAATACACCTCTTAAACAATTAAGTTTTACACTAGGGTTTACATGGCATATGTCTGCCAATGTCCATGCTTGACAGCATGAAACAAAATCGCAGTAGACTTAAAGGAAAACAGTGTCAAGGAGAGAAAAATACGGAGCAGTAATATCACTGCATGCAATGAATATACAGAACACTGAATTACCCTACAGCATTCCAGTGCAAAATATCAGCTGTAGATAAGTACCCACTGCTTCATTTCTCAGGCTGTAATAAGAATAAACTGTAGCAATTATACCTGGCATCCAAAATACATCTTTATACAACAGGATCAGTGGGATAACCCTGCTGATGCTTGCATGGGAATCCATAAAAGGCAGGTGCACAAGCCGCACCTTACATGCTATGTTGCAATTCTTTTTATGATAAAACACATCACCATAGACATGGAAAATATAAGTGTCAGTAACACTGGCACTAATAATAGTATAACAGAACTATGTGTAGTGGATTCCAGAGCTGCACAGAATCCCAGACTGTTAGGCCATTGATGTGATAGGCACAAAAACATGGCAGTGGTATGTGTTTCACGCCATTGTTAAAATTATATGCTGCAGTCACACATACATATATACACACATACAAACACGCATGAAGACACACACACACACACACACACACACACACACACACACACACACACACACACACGCACACACATACACACACACACACACACACACACACACACACACACACACACACACACACACACACACACACACACACACACACACACACACACACACACACACACACGCGCGCGCGCGCGTGCGCACACACGGTGAAGCCTTTCTACTTTGTATCCAGGGAAAGTCATGCCATGTTCATAGGTGTTTACTAGGCTAACGACCACAAGGGCCATTTTAAGCCTAGCCATTCATCTCAAATCTCTGACAAGTTCTGATACCCTTGATAAGTGTAAGCATGGGCCTGGGAGATGAACCATTTACAGGTTACCTGTGTCCATTAGAGACATGGGTGCCAAATGAAGGATGAATTTCCTGTTCCCCATCCAGTTGTCCAGGTGCAACTTGAATTGAGTTAGGAAGGAATTCTGCTTCATGTGGATGGGGAGCCACTTCCAGACATAGGGTAATCTCTGGGATACATATCTGTCTCTCCAGCAGGTTCTATTTATATCACAGGCAAGGTTTAACTCTTTAGAATGGGTAATTCTGGTGCTGTTTGTTTTGCAGATATGCAGGAGGTCCATCAGAGTGGGGTCTGACAATGCCCTGTATGTCAGGCATATATCTCCCCTCAAAAGCTTGTAGGAGACAGAATACAGGGATAGAGCCTTGAGGCGGTCTGCATAGGACATTTTACTTAAGCCCTGTATTCTTTTAGTGAGGAACCACTGTAGAAATTCCAATTGTTGGATATGTCTGGTTAGGTACATACCAAAGGCGGCATTGTACTCGATAGGCCTGATGAATGTCGAATACAATGGAACAATGACATCCTTGGACTTAGATGTCATACCTTTCTTTACAAGTTGTGCAACATAGAATGATTTCCTCACTACTGTAGACACATGATGCTAAAAGGCTAGAATACTATCTATGTGTGTCCCTATGCTAAAAGGCTAGATTACTATCTATGTGTGTCCCTAAGTCCCTGACTACTGAGTCAACTCTAAGGGGTGCGTTGTCACTATGATAGTTACCAGGGGTGGATGACTTCCAAAGGATACTATTATGCATTTCTTGGCATGTAGTTTTAGTTCATGGCTCTGACACCACTTGTTTGCCTGTGTCAGCCCCTCCTGGAGAACATTTGTGCCAATGTGAGATTCAATAACAGCTCCTAATTTGCAATAATCTGCAAATTTAGTAAGCTAGAGACCACTGACAGTAGCCTTGACTTCAGAGAAGTAAATGCCTTGTGGTTGTCCTTGGCCTGGAAGGCCAAATTCACTTCAAATTTGGCTTTAGTAGACTTTATTTGTCCTCTGAGATTTTTTTTAGTTTGATGAGAGTGCTTTTATCCTGCTGGGTGCTGCACCTCCTAATTTTGCCATGATTTTCTTCCTTCTGTTATACAGCTTATTGATTTTGTGATTCCACCAGGGTGGCTTGTTTTTTGAGTTAGTTCTGTACTTCTTCTTGGTGGGTACAGCTGCCTCTATGCAGCTATTAACATGCATGTACAGGGTTTCTGTGAACAGTTCTGCATAGCAGTTTTCTCAGGGTTTATGGGGCCTTGAAATTTTGGGGTCCCTATCAGACAATCAAAACGCCGTTTCCGCGAATACAAAATGATCAACAAGTATTGTGTGAACTACGTAAACACCGAACGTCTAAAACAGTGAAATCCGAAATGTCAAAGTGTTTTGGTTGGCCCAGCTGCGGTATAGTTCCGTATGGTAAGTGTGCGATAGTTATGGACCTTAGGGTAGGGTGTGGGTTAAGGTAAGTGTATCAATAGGTAATGTATGTAAGATTTAGTGTAGTGTTAGAAGTAGGGTTTTATTAAATGTAGTTATGTGTATTATTTGTTTTGTTAGGGTATATCTCTGTAGGGGAAGTGTGCGGTAGTTACTGACCTTAGGGTTAGGGAGGGTTAATGATAGTGCATAGATAGTTGTGTATGTGGGGTTTAGTGTAGTGTTAGAAGTAGGGTTTTATTAAATTTATTTATGTGTATTATTTATTTTGTTTGGGTATATCCCCTTAGTGGAAGTGTGCGGTAGTTACGGACCTTAGGGTTAGGGAGGGGTTAAGGATAGTGCATAGATAGTTGTGTATGTGGGGTTTAGTGTAGGGTTTGAAGTTGGGTTTTGGTGCTTTACTTTTGGGTTAGGAGTAGAGTTTGGTTAGTGTATGTATGTGGTTTATTTATTTTGTTTGGGTAGGTAGTATGTTGTGGGTGGTGGGGTTGGCCGACTATAACTGCTCGATGTTTTAAATTTCACGGTTTAGTGTGTTCGGTCTATTCGTGGTTCGATTAATATGTGTCGCTCTTTTGGTATTCACTGAAATGTATTTTCGCGGAACTGATATAGACCCAAAATTTTGCTAGGTAATCCCTTAATAGCATGAAGTTAACCTTATAATAGTTCCTCAATATTCCAGGTTTATCTGTGGGTCCAGATTTTATTTTTACTTCAAAGGAGGCCATTTTGTGGTCTGATCTTACCAGGGAGGATATTACAATAGGGGGTGTGCAGCACTCTCCCATATTAGTGAGGACCAGATCCAGTATGGCTGCACCCCTGATTGGTGTACTGACTATCTGGTTCAGCGAGTTGGTGTTTACAAAATCCAGGAATCTCTGTGCCTGTACATTTGGTGCTGTATAGGATTCCCACTTAATAGTGGGGTAATTAAAGTCACCCATGAATATGGTATTGAGTTGGATGGTTAGTGCTTCTAATAAGTTTAAATAGATGGTATGGGTTTCCTGGGTCATAGAGGGGGACCTATATCTGGCAAGGAAGTGATACTGGATTTTGCCTATGGTGATTTGAACATGGAGTAGCTCAAGTGCATTGTCCTGTTTGACCAGCCTTGAGGTATATTTACTTTTGATGTAAGACATGCTGTAGGTGGATTGGACACTCCAAATTGGCCCTAGATGTGAGTGTGTGCATGCGTGTGCCTTCTGTAGAAGGTTGGGCACCGGGCTGGCCCTCGGCAATGTAAAACTCCACTGGCAATCATGAGCGGACGGGTGATCCGCTGTGGTGACCCCTAACCGGAAAAAAAGCCGAAAGAAGAAGAAGAAGAGACACCTCCACATGTAGTCCCTGTCTGTGTAGTAGGTGGTCTAAACGTGTTGAAGACATTATAACCTTGCACTATTGGTGTGCTCTCTGCAGCTTTAAACCATGTGTCAGTGACCACACAGACATCAGCATTCTCTTTCTCAAGAAACATACTCAGCATGTATACATTTTCTGTCAGCAAGTCGTGTGTAATAATACTGTCATTATTAACACCACTGAAGATTTCAGTTTTAACTTTAACTTAATTTGCTCATTTTCACTTGTTGAGTCTGCATATGTGCATGTGGCAGACATATGATATATCATACAGAGTAGCATAGAAAACTTCACGAAGCTGTCATTATGGCATTGATATGGATGTATAAATATCTCATATGTTTGTATCTGCCCCCACAGATAACCTGGGGTGCCAAAGCATCACAATGGAATGACATCACAGAGAAGAGAAAGAACATACTGTAGGTGCAAACAGACAGCCAAGGAAGTTCACAGTGTCTCATCAGTCACACACACACAGGGCGAGCTCATAGGCCACACCCACAGGGCAAAGTAAATGGTCACTTACAAAAAACAAGGTGCAGCATGCATGCAAATGACATCTCAAAACCATAACACAGCAAATATTGTGCATATCTTGCACAGTAAGGTACTCCTGAAATGCAAACATAATCAAGGCCACACATACTTGAATAACAGTCATCAGATACCTTTCAGCCTGCAGACAATGAAAACGGGTACAAAGACCCATGAAATGTAGGTGCATCCAGCAAAAATACAATCATCTAATTAGCATAACATTTGAATACTAAATAGCATGTAACTCTTCCTGCTTCCAGTAGGAATACGGACTACTACTACTCAGAATCCCATGTTTAAAAAATAGAGAGTGGTAAAAATGATGGAAAATATATGCATGGTATCAAACATGCAGCACAAAATCTGTAGACTTTAATGAACTATATTGTAAAATTCTACCACACAAGGTCATTTATTTTTGTTTCTGAAAAAGGGAGATATAGTGTATGTCTCCTCTTTATTTGAATTATTGGTGCTGCCACTCATATGTTGGTTATGTGGTGTGGTTTTCTGTGTACTAGACAGCTTCAAAACCCACATGATAAGGGGGGGGGGTTCTAAAAACTATATAAAGGGGTAAATCATGGCTAAAATTAGGGACACACTTCCAAAAATAAGAAAGTCCTAAATCAGGCCTGAAAATAGGAACATTCCTCCAAAATAGGGACAGTTGAAGTGTCTGGATATTGTATGCACATTAAAATAGACAATCTGCACATTGCTAATAATAAAACTGGCATAGTGCCATAAAGCCTTGTTCTCACAAAATCATTGACAGTATATGATGATTAGCCCACATGAATGTATCCAAGACTGAAAAATGCAAAAACTGAGCACAGAAAAACAGACGGGCACACTGCATGAATGTGTCAAAGCTTAACATGTACAGTGCAAATGGCAGTGCCAGAACAATCAACAGTGAGGCATCCAGCATCAGGTAAGAGTTTGGTTATGTTAAAAGCACAGCATTTTGGGGCACTGGATGTAAAGTCCTAATGTGAAGTCCACTGACTAAGTTTCAAACATAAATGCATCAATAGTGTTGGTTATGTATCAATAAATAGTAGGTCTGGCAACCACACCATGGTCTAGAAGGACCCAGGTTTGATTAGCAGCTCAGGTGTCTGAGTGTCCTGGGGGGTATGCACTGGACATGTCTATCCTGGAGGGTATGTCCTTGGGGGGCTATGCACCTGCATGCTCCTGATGTTACTTCCCTGGTGGGTGTTGGGGACATATAAGAGTACAAGTAATAAGTGGAAATTTGTGAAGAGGTATTTGCTGAGTTGCCATGGAGACCCTATTGCATGTCTGCCCGTTGGATAGTTATAGGCATGACCAGGGGAAAATGACAGTTAGGGCATAAAGCAAAACTACCCTCAGGCAGCAGTACAACCCTACACTGGGAAGCCTCAATCACCTCACCAGCCCTGTGTATGGGTTGGAGTAAGTCCTGTGGCATATAAGTGTACCCAGTACACAGAGTAGAAATAGAAAAGGCACCAGTGGCAGTCATTGATCAGCTGCAGAAAGAAAAACACCTCCAAAAAATGATCAGAAGGTGCCAAACTAAGACCATTATATGACATGCTTCTGCATGTGGCTATAAGCAGTGAGTGACACATATAACAACATGAATTAAGAAGTCAAACAACATGCAGGCATGAGTATATGACCCAAACATGTATAGTATAGTAGAGCTGATATTGCAAAGTACTTCAGCAGAGGTCAGGATTCTAAACTCAGTAGATATCTGTATAGAAAGTGTCCCAGAAGTCTTACTTTACATGTTTCAGTTACATGTTTGCATAAAGTCATACAGGAAAGTTAATTTAATAGAGTACATAGATTCATAGGTTCATAGATGGTTATTAGCTAATGGCCATAGAGCCCTTACAAGCCGAAGTTGCTCCAATTATCGGTAATTAGGTGAGTGAAGTTAGCAGAGGTAAGGGTCTATGTTCGTTAATCATGACTTCCTTTGTTCAGGAGGGACATGGGCTCCACCCCAGGAGTGAATTTGCAGTCACTCATCCATTGATCTAAGGTGCGTTTGAAGAGGGTCAGGGAGGGCTTTGTTTCATGTGAATTGGAAGCAAAAAGTCTCCTTTTATAATAAATCTGAACATAATTTGTATGCACTGCTATAGATAATTTCACTCCTGCACTTCTGAATTTTTCTTTTAATCCAGGACTTAGGTTTGTCCGTTTAGATGGCGTTTCAAAGAATAAAGCTGTTAGGGAAGAAGCAACATCATTTAAGTGAGTTTGCAACTATGAATTGTGTTCTTGTAATATGGTGAAATAGGGACAATTCTTCATATTTTGGCGATGGTAGAAGCTTCAAACCAGAGAAAATCACAGAGTATAGCACCATAGAATCCACACTAAAGACCTATATAAATAAACTAAGACTGTCTAAGAAAAATATGCTGTCTGTTGTGCTCTGATTGTCATGTACTGCAAAGTAATGTGCATACATGAATGCATTTTGTTGAGTGAGTATCAGATAAATTGTTTACTTTTGCTGAGGTTGAAATGTTATGAGGGTGTCTTGCACTGGAGTTATCTGCACTAAGAATCAAATTAAGGTGCTTTCCAGTTATGTATAACAGCCCTACTTAAAATGTATGGCTATGTTTTGTTTCCTAGTAGCAAGACAAGTGCACATTTTTGTAAATCATACAAGTACCCTTCCCTGTATGGATACTTTTATTGCTGTTAACAACTCAGACCGATCAGCTGAATGTAGGGTTACCACCTGTCCCACTTTGCGAGGTAAAGTCCCTCTTTGGACAGTTGTGTCCTACAAAAAAAAATGGCAAATGTCCTGATATTTTAGGACAAAAATATTTCCTAAGTTTTTTTTAATAGTTGCATAAAACAGTTATTTTTTATCTGAAACCCCTAAATGTTATATGAAGTAGCATAAGCAACTCAAATGCTACAAAAAATCCTTTTATTTTGGCAAAAACCTGAAGTTCTGTCCTTTGTACTGGCCATGGGTAAGTTTTGTCCAACAAAATCTGACATTGCTACAAAAAAATGTCCCACTTTGGGCATTTGCAAATGTGACAACCCTAGCTGAATGTCTGACTATCTAAGGTGTTAAAAATTATTTGCTCATTAGATTATCTACCCTTCAGTTTATTTTCTCATTTTCCTCTAATGGTGTGAAAGTGTGTTTGTTAATACCTATGGCTTTTGCTGTTGTATATTATACCCTAGACATATGCATTTCTTATAAAAAACATAAGTATTGAATTCACTAATCTTCTGCTTCCGATAATTTACACATCTTAATTCTCTTAATAAGGTTCCATATTCCTTAAAATTTCGCTGAATATATTTCACACTAGAGCAAGACAAATGTGGTTTGTTGAACAATATTAATGATGCTTAAAGTCTGCAGGCAATAACCTGCAACATCTATGCAAGCATTAAGTTGTTTCTATTTAAGCAAATGACAGCCCAACATGCTGAAAGGCATTGCAACAGGAAAAGGAAAATGAGGATTTACAAATATTACTTGATATTAATGAAAATACTGAAAAAAAACATGTAGATGATGAAATATACACATAAGAGTTTGCGTGACATGAGTTGCTCACTGACGGTCTGCCAGAGTTAAAAAGGTCCAAGTGGAAACTGTGCCCAGAGAGTCTCAAGGGAGGCAGATGTGACTCTGAAAAGTGAAGGGGTTCTGCTTAATCAGATGTGATATTATGTCATAATTCATATATTCCATTTAGCAGTATAACAAAAAGAAAATGACAGGGCCTTCTAGGCACCACTGCAAATATTCTGTAGTGACATCTAACTAAAATATCCAACGCTGTTTGCATCTCTTGAAAGTGCAACAGAATGACATCTTGTACCAGAAATATAACAAATAATGCTAAAAAGACATTTGCCATTAGAACCAGCAGACACTATGTTGCCTAAACACATATAATGTGTGTTCCAGATGGGTCCACAGATTACGTGTCATTTACAACGCTTCATTAATAAATGCAATTTTCCAAGCAGACTGCACAGTGAGGGTCAAAAAGACAATACCATTCATCTTGCAAATTTATCTGACAGGCAAACACTTTGTCAAAAGTAAAATGTAAGATTATTGCTTATGTTCAGGTTTCGGTGCCAGTCAGAATAGGAATAACAATCAGGAAACTGTAGGTAAATTTGTATAGAATCAGATGCGCACATATCAATGGTTTAGTGAATTTCTTACAAATCAAAAGCTTCACTGAAATAGCCTGAGATTTTAACAGCCAGATAATCTTCTCTTATATGTAATTTTTGACAAGAGTTACAGTTACTGTGTCTCTGTACCTAATAGAGTTATCTTTAGTATAAAGTGAGCATTGTAAAAATATAATACAATGTAATATAATATATAATATAATATAATATAATATAAGCTTGATATGCTGTCTGGTATCACATACTGAATTATGCCTCAACAGTTTCAAAAGTGAAGGAAAGACAAGAAATCCAACAACCTATTAGTAGTTTCTGAATTACATATAATAGACAGGAACAGTGGTGGGCTGGGTGTCATATGGGCTGATCACAAGTGCCTTGGGGAAGGACACTCACCTGAGCTTGAAAGACTGAATGGGAAAACTTATCTTAGATTTTACAACTTACCCCAAGGTTTGGTGACCTTAAAGTTAGTTATATTACATATTAGTCATATTACATAGAGGGGTGAGAGGTGACAGTCTTCCTCATGAGAAGTGTGGAGAGTTTTGCCCCATGTAAAAAAAAAGGAAAATCTTCACTGAGTTGTCTTTTTAGACTATTAGGCTTGAAAATAAGATATGACATATCATACATTGATGAATCTCCTACAACTGATGTGCCCCCTTGATTAGGGAGACTTGCTGCTCTAATACAGTGCCTAATGTGGAGGATTAAGGATACGGTGTTTAATTTGGTGACTGGGGATACAGTGGTTAATGTGGATGGATGGGGACACAGTGGTTAATGTGGATGATTGGAGATCCAGTGGTAATGTGGATGATTGGGGATACAGTGGCTAATGTGGATGATTACAGTGTTTAATTTGGTGGCTGCGGATACAGTGATTAATGTAGATGATGTGGGACACAGTGGTTAATGTGGATGATTATGGACACAGTGGTTAATGTGGATGATTGTAGATACAATGGCTAATGTGAATGTTTGGGGATACAGTGGCTAATGTGGATTATTGGGACTACAGTGTTTAATTTGGTGGCTGGGGATACAGTGATTAATGTGGATGACTGGGAATACAGTGCTTAATGTGGATGATTGGGGATACAGTGGCTAATGTGGATGATTGGGAATACAGTGTTTAATTTGGTTGCTAGGGATACAGTGGCTAATGTGGATGCTTGTTTCAACTTTCATAGGCAGTGAACTGATAAAGCAAAAACAGAGCAGGAAATGAAAAATAAATAGTCACCATACAGTATTCTTACATTTATTAGCATTATTTATCTTTATGTCACATACTCATTAAAAATAATGTCTGTATCAGAAGATGAGAAACTACTAAAATGTGTTGATTTACTGTAGCATGAATTTTGCAGGATTCCTAATTCTCACTATTGACTCATATCCTGGCTCAATAACTATTAGAATAACATCTAGTATAAATAAGCACCTGTGTGACTTCCACTGCAAAAAGCAGTTATTCTAGCACTTGAGGATAATTCTTTAAGGGTACTAGAAAAAAAAAGCATACTGACTGTTGGAATACAACATATTTAAGCTGTCTTAACGATATGGCCTTGGACAAAGATATGACAATTTCTGAATCAGAAGTGCAAGAAGATCCATTTGTTCAAGGTTCCTTCTCCTCTCACACCAACCTAGTAAATGCAGTCTTGTGGGATGCAACGTATATTACTTAAGTACCAGCTGCTAGTGAAACTGAAACTTGAACTGAAAGCAAGTGAGAAGGCAGTAAAGGGACGAGCATCTGAAATCTGACAGAATAAGACCTTTGCTTCATCTTACTACCAATAAGCAAGAAATGAGCCCACCCAATAGATTTTTATCATGTAGCAAATTGACAGTTTCTTAACATTGAAGAAATTATTCTTCTGAAGAAGGTCCACAGAATTATTCTCCAAATAATTTATGCTAATTTGACCACAAATGTTATTTTTAAGGTGTGTCAGTCTGGAATAAAGAATGGAGTTTAACAGAAAATTAGTTCTTCACTAAACAAGCACATAATTGCTGATTGCCTTGTACAAATATCCCAAGATTACTGCACTTATTTACATAATTTATTTATTCTGAATTTCTTACATTTGTTAAGTAGAAATATCCAGTTATGAAATTTTATTTCCAGAGAATTTCCAGAGAAGCCTCAGGAAGAAAGCCTGTATTACAACGATACTACAAGGAGCAAACGATAACAATGCATAAAGATGGTTATGAGTGCACAGTAATGAGTGCTATATGGATTTGTCATCATGACAGTGTGATATTTTACACTACTGATAACAGTATCTATTTATATATATATATATATATATATATATATATATATATATATATATAGGTCCCCTTCAAATGGTCGTCTCTTCAGAAAGTCGACTTTCGTATGACCAAGACTATACGATCGACTTTCAAAAAGCTAACCATGGGGAATCGCTATCTCCATACAGTGCAGAATGGGAAAACTTCCCTCTTCCGCACTGTAGTGCAATCTCAAAGTTGGTATATTTAAGTTACGGGGGTTGGGGGGGTGGAGCCCCCCTGCTAATAGTTTAAGGTAAGTGTTTGTTGTTTCATGTGTTTATTTTACATGGTTGGCTTTTCGAAAGTCGATCATATGGTCTCAGCCATATGAAAGTCGACTTTCTGAAAAGTCGACCATGTAAAGTAGACCCATATATATATATATATATATATATATATATATATATATATATATATATATATATATTTATATATGTGTGTGTGTGTGTATATATATATATATATATATATATATATATATATATATATATATATATATATATATATATATATATATATATATATATATATATATATATATATATATATATATATATATATATATATACATATATATATATATACAAAGAATATAGTGAAGATGTAAATTATACTGCATTATGGGTGATATAGCAGAAAAAGACGTTATCTTATATAGGGAGACAAAGAGAAGTAGCACACATCACAGTGTTCTGCACCATAGCTGTGGCTAAGTATAGAGTGCGAACTAACATTATCTAATGTTTTAAATAATTCTATACTAATGGCTGAATTCCAGTTGTAAATCATTTTTGTAACTAAGAAATGCAGTCTTTTTTTCATCAGGGATGTACCCGATATTAAAAAAGAGGAGATTCCAGAATATTCCAATCAAAACATTATAGTAAGCATTCTCAGATTTGATTTTGGTCTGTGGAACACTAACAAGCTCATGAGTCACTGAACAGAGTTAATGAAAAGGTGGTCTATCATATGAGACTGTCGTACAGTTAGGTGCAATCAGGAGAGCATAAGAATTTTAGGTCAAACTTTTTGTACCTGCAAATTACAATTCACTCTCTGGCATAGAAGGAACTTTAGGTTACTATATTTCAAAAGCTCAAACACACTTTCTTTCCAGATTACAACATTATGTACTGCCTGAACCTTGTTGGACAATCAGAGAACAAAAAAGACCAACTTAGATTCATCCATATCATCTGGGGTATCACCAGATACGCTACATATGTCATGGCATACACTTTTTTATTAACATATTTAACTTGGGCAATGAGATGTGCTACAATTATTTTTAAAACTCCAAAGTTTTTGCAACTATATCTGCCTGGCTTTTTTTTTTTTTTTTGCTTAAGCTTGCCAATTTCATTCTGTTTTTATTTTTCAATATGCTGTTCAGAAACATATAACATTGTCACTGGTAAGGGGCTACTTGTCTTATCTGCGGTATGAGTTAAATTTTGTTAGATGGAGTAAACTTTCAGGAATTCTGGTTAGACATCTAAATACCACCTAGGCTGCCCAGTGAAAAGATGCTAAAGTGATATACTAACGTGTAGCACTCCAGGACTTGCCCTCTAGAATGATGCATACTCAAGACACATCTATTGGGTTAACATTCTGCTGAAGGAACAAGGTTTACTAGACAATGATGATGCTTTATTCTGACTGACTTTTATTCCCACCATACATGAAACTGATAAAACTGAACAAAAAGACATATTACATGCATCAACCAGTTTAGCAACATTTGTTCTTATTCCAAAAATAGAAAAAATGTCACTTAGAAGACAGCAACTATAGGCCTACCCTGTTAATCCCTTTGGACAACCAGATTTTAACCAGAATATTAACCCTTATATTGCTGCCTTTAATGACAGAACTAACCCACATGACTCAAGTTTGGGTTATGAAGATGAAAGTTAGTACTGATCTAATCTACTTATCACAAATATGGGCTATATGGTAAGTGTATTTTGTTTACTCTCTGTCCTTAATCTCAACCTTATGGCCAAAATTCCACTAATGGAATCCTCTCTCTACCAGATAAATTGAAAAGAGGCATACAACCAAGTCACCCCTCTGTCTCACCATCCCTGTTTATAGTAGCAGTAGAGACCATGACAAGCCATTTAAGATAACATCACCAGAAGGCATATTCACAATACAGACTGTACTCCTTAGAGCTGTAACAAGAGAGACAGGTCCCTACAGTGACATACCCTTATTTCCAGACCCACACATGTAAACACACACACACACACACACACACACACACACACACACACACACACACTGAATGAGACAAAACTATTAGATGTACATATTTTGATTTTCCTTTAATGTAATCAGAACAACTGAGGTCTGCAAAAAGCCTGACCCAGAACATATTTAGGGCTGAATATACTTGTCAAGTTACAGCCCCCTTAGCAATTTTTTAATTCCTCCAAATAACTGGTAAGACATAAAGTGTGCTAGCCAATTGTCTTCTCAATTATTTAAAGCACAGTTTACAAGTTAAAAAGTAATGATATGAACTACATTGACACATGTCAAAATTTGGCCCAAACTTATCAGATGTACACTGAGGAAACAGAGACAATAGGTCAGCAAATCTCTCAGTCTGCAATAAAAAAAACAGCAGGCAAGACAAACAGGTGTACAGGTCAGAGCAGCCTCTCCCCTTTCCAGCCACAAGATTCCACAACAGTGGGATTTGCTATTATGCATTACATCTCATTTATATGTGAGGCAAAACATTTTAACTATAACATGTAAAGCAAACAAAATCATGACATCAACAAATTGCTATACTAAACAACAAAAACACTAAAAAAAATCAGCATTTTTGTAGGAAGATGTCCATCTAAATCCATGAGTCCCAAACACCCACAAGCAATACATATATATATATATATGGACAGACTCAAAAAAACTCCAGTTATTCTCTGTCTCATATCGCCTACTTAGAGGCGATCTCTGCTTGACATACAAAGCCATGTCTGATCCAGCCCTGTTAGAAATGTTACATCTAAAGAAATCCCAATCCCTCAGCACCACATATTCCAGTGACCTCAACCTCATTACCACAATCAACAGAACGTGCTGGAGGGACAGGTTCATAAGCCAGAGACTGCCCTTGCTATGGAATAGACTTATCATACATATCAAACAGAGCACCTCACTGGTCCTCTTCAAAAGAAACCTTGATGAGTGGATGGGAAATAGAAAATTCACCCCGGGGAATCACTACAGTGGCTCTACTTGACAGAGGCACTGGGAACTAAGGTCGGGTGGCACGATGTCAGGGTAATCCTATGGGCTAGGTATGTAAAGGCTCCAGGGCCATTAACCTAGTACACACCTATGAATCTATGAACCTATATATATATATATATATATATATATATATATATATATACATATACATATATGTTACACCTCCAAGATCACACAAACTCAGAGAAGGGGGAATGTGTTAAAAATATGAAACCCATTTCTACTCTGTTCACTGAGTCACACAACCTCACAACACAGTACATAACAAAGGAAGCTCTAACATATCAACAATATGCAGTTGTGACTTTGTATATGTGACATTTTAAGGTATGACCAGACAGTGCACAATTAACTATAGTAATCCCTGGCAGCAAGTAAATAATAGATCGATTTTCCATGTTTTATTAGAGAAGATGATACACTAGAACTTAATGACTGCTCCCCTTCTCTCACTTATAGACCATTGCTAGCCATGTCAGTCAGAATATCCGAAAATAGTGTCCCCGTCTCAAAGGAAAAGCTATGTACACAGCAATAATACTATTCCCAGACCTGAATTTGCTTAAAACAATTTAACTTTGTTGTGAGAAACTCACAAGCTATAATGCTCAATATCGGAACAGGTTGAATAGGTCTAAAGTACTATGTATATATATATATATATATATATATATATATATATATATATTTCAAAGTTGTCCATGGGCATATATTAAACAGGAAAGCTTCGCTTCCAGAGTGGCAATGCAGTGGCACAACAGAAAACACGATTGTTTACTTTATAATACATATATTAAATAAGACACATTTTCAACCTAGCAGCTGAGTCAAGCATAGTATATATTGGTGGAAAATCTAACAAACTATTTAGCCCTATACTAGTAAAAAACATTATTTTTCATTTAAGTAAAATGTAAATGTGTATTAAATCAGGCATCAGAATTTGTTTGTATACTACAGTAGTTACCAAGCCATTATGTAGTTGAACTGCAATGCTGCTTACCACAAAGAGGTTAGGGCTGTGTTGATTTAACTGAGAACTCTGCTGGTAATGTACAAGAGGCACATATTCAACTGACTGATCGTTCCATTACTACAAGGATATAAGATACTATTAATGAAAAAAAATGAAAGAATAGTGAACAATATGCGAGACTAAAGGGAAAGGAATGTTAATTATTTCACAAATCTGATTTATGAACTGAGTGTTAATTATAAAGCACATTACCACTCATGCTGCACTTTGAAGTGGCAGACACCATGAGAGCTGTCAAAACCAATCAATAATAAGGCTTCATGTCTTGAGAAGGAATCCATAGAAGACAGCTGCTACCCAGCGTGTGGCCTGGAAACAAAACAAAAATGGGTTATGAATGCACTCTGTAAACAGAAAATAAAGTGCTTAACCTAGTTTTCATTTTATATAATTGTTGCAAAGCTTTAGCCCTCTCAGACAGCTACATCAACTAACATGGGATCTGTGTAAACTATATATCTTTCATCATTATAAATTTTAGCTCAGAACCTTGACTAAGTACCTTATAAAGGAATGAAACTATTAGTAATACAAAATTATTGATAAACAAAATAGAAAACTAGCAAATGGTTTATGTTCTTCAGAGATTAGACGTTTTGAAGAAATACATAGACTCCATCCAGGAAACCATCTTGAATACAGAATAGTAAAGGATGGCAGGCATGTTTCAGAACAAAGGTATGACAAGGGCTGCACATCCTACAGAATATATGCCTCATAAAGGGGATTATGACTTAATTAATAATGAATAATGACATTATAAAAATGCAACAACTGCAAGGTGTGACATTCGTAGACAGGCCAACGCTTTTAAATGACTGTCTAAAAACCGCACCTTTTCTAATTTCACATATGTTGGACATTTGTCACTTAGGCCAGTACTGATCCATATGAGTAACTGTTAGTTACATGGTAGGGATATGCCTAATAAGGAACCATGTATCTCATGTTTCTTTTCTACATCTAGGAGAGTACTGGGGTGTTGCAGGATTGTGTGTCCAGTCACTCAAGTTGCTCTTTTTAATTAGTTGTTAAAAACGTAAATGAAATATGAAAGGTTAACTGTTTATAAAATAAAATTATATTATGTATATTCACTTCACAATTCAATATTTTTTAATTTATTACTGTCAAACATTTATTTATTTATTTATTTATTTGTTTGTTTATTTATTTATTTATTTATTCATTTATTTATTTTACATTTGTTGACCGGGCTACTCTAGCTGGATATGTGTCCATTTTCAGTAGAGGCCCGGGGAGAAAAGCTCCAAGATAAACTAAGTGAAAAACTTACAAATCATTTTAACATAGGACTAGAAGAAGAATAAGACATATTAAGATATACATTGCAAATTACAAAATAAAACCTTGGAAGGATAAAAAGTAATGAGATAACTATGTAGCTACATACATTATGTACTATTCTTCTAGCAGGTTATAATGTAAAAATCCGAGAGGACAAAGCAAAGAGCTTTAGTGCTAGAATATTATAACAAAACAGTGCGAAATGCAGGTAATTATACAATAAAGAAGGACAAGTGATGAAAGAGTAATTATGTAAAATGTGCAACTAGAGTATAGAAGAAAGAAAATCATCTGTAAAGAGAATTTAGTGAGACAGAGGATAGTATGGCTAGAGAGAGAAACTTTGTGTAATAGTAAAGAACTTTGTTTACTAGAAAAGAAAATGTCTTTGTTCTTGAGTAGTATAAAAGGTGGTATTTATAAGTTAAGAATATAAAATAGTACATATGTAGTCAATAATGGCAGAAACTTAGGTAAATCTGTTGGCTAGATGCCTAGTCTGGTTTAGAACAGGGGCACAGCCAGTGTGTTGTTAGGTAAAGTTTCAGTTTGTTTTTGAAAAGTGAGGGAGAGGGGAGAGAGGAAAGATCACTGGGGAGAAGATTCCAAGTTTTTCCAATAGCATTAGAAAAGAGAGATTCTCCAGCCTTGTTGTTGGGTTTAGAGGTATGTACAAGGTTTTTGTGAGAGGAACGTAGGGATTTCAGATTTATATATGGTGTGATGAGGGTGGATAGAATAGGAGTAGAGGATGGTTTATAAAGGGTTTTATGGGAAATGGTTAGTTGGTGGAGTTTAATCATGTTTTGTAGTTCCAGCCATACAAGCTGTTTTATATTTATACAATGGTGGGTTCTGTAGGGGTTACCTGTAGCAAACCTAGCAATATTGTTATAGGAAGTTTCCAGTTTGCTAAGGTTCTTTTTTGAAAGGTTAGTAAAAATTGGTGATGCATAGAGGAGAGTAGAGATTAGATGAGTGTGCGCTATAGTTGTTCTAGCAGTGGGGGAGAGGAAAGGTCTAATCCTATATAGGGAGCCTAGTTTTTTGTTGACAGTTTTTATTGTATTATTGATATGGGTGTCAAAATTCAGGTTGTTATCTATGATAATGCCCAGAAGTTTGGTGGTTGGGTCTGGTGATATAATGGTACCATTGGTGGATGTAATTGAGAAATCCAATGAAGAGGAATTATGAGTTGGAGTAAAGAGGAGGAGTTTAGTTTTATTAGGGTTCAAAAGAAGGCAACGCTGTGTAAACCATTGTTCAACTATGTTAAATGTGTTCTGGGTAAGAGAGAGAAGTTCAGATTTGGATTTGGCTGAACATAAAAGTGTGGAGTCGTCAGCATATTGTATGCAAGTGGCTTAGGGGATGGCTAGATGAAGGTCATTAATGAAAATTGAAAAGAGGAGAGGCCCTAGTATGGACCCATGAGGGACACCTATGGTAACTGGTTGAAGGGTAGAAAGTGTCTTATCCCAGATTACTGCTTGTTGTCTTTTATCGAGGTAGGACTGGAACCATTTTATGGAAGGTGTATCTAAAGAGAGGGATTTGAGTATGTTGATGAGAATCTGGTGATTGACCATGTCAAAAGCTTTAGACAGGTCAATGAAGAGTGCAGAGGAAAGGTAATTAAGGTTGCAGTTTTTATTTATACAATCTGTAAAGGACAGGAGGGCAGTGGTAGTGCTATGTGAGGGTCTAAAACCATGTTGACAGCTGGAAAGTAAGTTATTTTGGGTTAAGTGTTCAAGTAGTTGCTTATGGACGCATTTCTCCATGATCTTTGCCAGAGGTGAAAGAAGGACAATAGGACGGTAATTAGAGAGTTCATTGGATTGTCCGCCTTTATGAAGAGGTATGATATGAGATACTTTCCATAGGCTGGGTATTTGACCTTCAGTGAGAGTCCTATTGATCAGAATAGAAATGGGATAAGCTATAGCTTTGGCTGATAGTCATAGAAAGTCGGCAGGTAGTTGGTCTGCTGAAGGAGAGCATGGTTTAAGTTTTAGTAAAACGGTCAGAATATATGAAGTTGGGATGGGTTGCAAATGAAAAGGAGGAGGCGGGGTAAAGTTATAGGAAGGGAGATTAAAGATATTGGGTGATAGCTGAGAAGCTAGAGTTTGGATTGTATTAGTAAAATAGGTATTAAATATGTTGGCTGTATTAATGGGGCTATTATGGTCAGTATTTTGAGGGTTAGGAGTGGACGATTTACCTGGATGGAGTAATTGGTTAATGCTAGTCCAGAATTTATGAGGGTTGTTTTGATGTGGTTGTTGGAATTGTAGGTAGTAATTTTGTTTTATCTGAGATTATAGCTTTCTTAGTGTCATTTCTTAGTTGTCTATAGGTTAGGTGGTTGGCAGGGTTTTTAGTCATTCTCCATTTTGCCCAATATTTATTTCTAAGGTGCATTTTGTGTTTAGTTAATTTAGAAAGCCATGGGGCAGACTTGGTTTTAACTCTAATAGATCTGGTTGGTGCATGTTGCTTAAGAATGGCTAGGAAGTTAGAGTTGAAGTAATTGATGGCTTCTTCTAAAGGGAGATGTTTTAAAGGAGACCAATTACAAGTTCTTAGTTCTTTTTCAAATAGCTCAGAGTTAAAGTTCTTTTTGGTCCTGATATTTTTAACAGATGTTGAGTTGGGAGTGAAGGTTTTGTGCCTAATAATATAGGTGAGTGAGTAGCCACTTATATTATCAGGGAGGGTTCCTGAGTCATAGTTATTGGGGTGATTGTTGATAAGAATCCAGTCTAATATACTTGATTTTTGGCTAACTTTATTGGTCCTGGTAGGGTATGTAATGGTTTGTGAAAAGCCATATAGGTTAACATGGGTTGTAGGGAGGCTGCTACAGTAGCAATTCTAGTCAATGTTCATATCTCCCAGGATTATGGTTTCTTGGGGTAAGTATTGGGATAGCCAACAAATAATATGTTCCATAGTGGCAATGTTATTGCCAGGAGGAAGATACATACAGATGATATTGATAGATTTAGCATTGTTAATATGAAGTTTGGCGATGAGAATTTCAGCATTAGTATCTAGCGGTAATTGACAGTTATAGGTGGATAGCTGTAGGCCTGATTTAAATAGAATAGCTACTTCTCCACCCTTCTTAGCTGCTCGGTCAAGTCTTAGTATGTTATAACATATACATGAAAAACATTTACCCATTGATAGAACATAATTTTTTACGTTAGCTTTTGGAAATGTGGTTTTACATTCACCTCCTTTTTTATTTACAACAGCAGGAACTTTGAACCTCTTTTTTGTGTGTGTTTGCTTTTAATGTATCTAGTTTTATGTTATGCAAATAAAAAAACAATTACATATATATACTGTCTAAGGCATACAAGCATACCGAACAGATGCCCAAGCCCAAAGGCCTTTCATCTCACATTTCCCAGCTCAGCTTTTGGATTCACTGAATGCATCCTGTTTCTTATCAGTGGCAATGTTACTTTTGCTATAACCACTTTATGAGAAAAGCACACCAGAGAAGGGAAGGGAACTGTTTCAGTTATTGTAGGCTTGTGAGCTAACTGGGTGTATATTTCTAGTATGCCCCCACACCTGTGACTTGCCACACTTGCACCTCAGTAAAAGCATTGAAAAACATTTGTTAGTCTGAAAAGGTAGGCAGAAACTATCAGAATTATTTAGTGACATTTTGTTTAGGAAAATAATCCTCACCTTACAAGATTTTTGGATTCAACTTGACCTAGTTTGAGCAGACCTAGTTTCACAAAACACATATAACTGTGCATACAAAAAAAGAAAAGAAAAAAAAAACAGAACCACAAAATTATCAATATTTTGTAGAGAAGTAGGGTCAGTTTCTAGCCCCACCTCCCTGAACTTGCCAGAGCTGCCACCTTTGAAAGCTGTCAGTATTAGATAAATTAGACAAACACTCCTATATAACCTAACTTTGCCCCTCCATATGACATAGCTCACCAGCAACTCAAACATTTAATGATCATGACACCAAATGTTCCATAATGCAACACAGCAAAAAATCTGCAGCTCTTTAACAATGTGAATTTTAAACATTGAAGGGGTGTTTATTTCAATATGAAAAAGCAAAAGAAGTAACTTAGATATCATAACAGACTTTTCATGAATAAAATTGTCAGTTCCATGTCTGAATGCATTATTATCTGAGAAAGAAATTTCTCAGAGAAGCCATAACAATCGTGTACACACAGGAAAAATAAGAGTCTATCTGCAATTCACAACAACAGGTAAATCTGGTCTTTTTCATGTATGTCCAAATAGTCAGTAATGTGGTCATTGACCTACACATACTAACACCACAGACGCATATCATGAACACAATCATAGTCTACCAGCACACCACTAACACACACAAAAAAAAAAAAAAAAAAAAAAAAAAACACAGGAAATGCACTTTGCAATTGGGTCAAGACCCACCCCCACAGAGAACTTCATCACCCAAAACTAATATAAGCAAATCCAAGACTGCACTTACCTTGAAACAAGTGCTGCTCACTGTACAGAGTCACACAATTACCTGTCTTGAGCAACACCTTTTGCATAGTCCTTATACTTCAAAAAACACTTCCAAACTTGTAAGATTGTGCAAGGGTTGTAAGATGGAGAAGTCAAAAATAAATTACTGTCTAAAATTTCAACCATATTTTCCCTTTCCAACATCTGCAGCCACCATGCTCACAGTGGGGTGGATGGGACCTTAAAGCAGCTAGCACCGGCAGGTACATCTCTCAGTAACCTTTTTGAATTCAGCTCCTACTGTTGGATACCTGTGGATACAAAATGATTGTTACATTATAGTAGTTGCCATCCCTTCCACATTAAAAAGAAATGCCCAAAGGGTTATTTGTACATTTATATAGTAATACAAGTGACAAGAAGATGTTGATAGTCCAGCTCTGTACATGAGGATGGCTTTATTTTACATGTTATCCCAGTGATTTGACTAATACAGCCTTTTGGAAGTGAAAAATGCTGTAATTTCTGGAACTCGGAGTAACAGTGTCAACAATGTTAATAACAATATTATTGTGGTTAGACTCAGTTGTACTTTTTAATGAAATATATGTCCAATGTAAGTTGATCAACAGTTTGACTGAATACTGGTCAATGTTCTTTGGAGACATTAGCATTAAAGGTATAGTAAGTGGAGATCCAGGACTGATTTTCAGGAAAAAAATATTTTGCCTAACATATTCAGCCTTTGGGATGACATTCTTTTATCTGGAACTGTTAGTGTGTCAAATGAGAGTATTCAAGAATGTTCTAATGTACAACAGAACAATAGTGAAAAAGTATTTTTATTTTGTAATAGAAAGTATGCTGCTGTACATAAAAGTATTCAGACTTATAAACAAAATTGGAGCATACTTTTACTAAATACAGTATTAAAAAAGTTTTCTTTAAAAGTCTTACACAGATAAATTCCACATAAGAAAACAAAAAAGTGTGTTAGATTGCTTAGTTTGAAAACCTTTAAAAAACATGTGTGTGTGTGGCAGGAGATGGAGGAAAGACAGCATGGCCTGATGGAAATGGAACTATCCCTAAGTATATGCAGAAGACTGAAAGGCTCTCTTTGTATAAGGATGTGATACCAAAAGGTATTTTGCTTGTAGAAATTATAGTGTAGCAGAGCCAGATTAAGCTTTTGGGAGCCCAAATCACTCAAGTCATATGTTCCCTATATTGGCCATTAAAGTCATGTGACCACTGGGTACTTGCATCATGTGAGTGAGCAAAAATGCCCAAATAAATTATATTATTTACTTAAGGGCATGGAATATGAATCCAGAGGAAATATGTTTCATGAAAACTCACCTATCAGTGTTTCTAAACACTACTGAAGAGGATTCACTCTAATGAACAGAATCTCTTCTGATACGTGACTGCTACTACTGAAAACCAACAAAGCACCAGGTGAAGTTTGTTCTGTTCTTTATTTGGTTTGTTGTAGGATCCATGTTAATGACACAGTTTATGGGCTCAAGCAACTTTAGGAATAGAATACATCAAACAGCCAGTATCCCCCAACACATATGAAATACATTATTATTTTACGATGCACTTAAAGCCCCAAGTCATACCAACCCAGCTCTTGATTTTCCTAAGCTGTTTTCTAGACACTGAGGCACATCAGGCATTTCCCTGAGTGAAAGACAGGCAATGTCTCTACTGTTCAGCTTCCTTTGTCAACAGATCTTCATTTTTCCAGCCTATGATTTAGAGGTGTTAAATCCATTAATGACTTATAACATAAGCCACATAAGGATCATTCAGTAGGCCACTAGAGTTCAATGGATCCAAGAAGCAGATCCCTTGAATCCACCTATCAAGAATTCTGTATCATGCAATAGACATATGGATTGGTGGATTCTTATTCACCCTCTTCTAAAAGGCAAACCCTATGTTCCCATGCCTTCTAAAATTACAGTGTGACTAGATGATTCCTTGCTGGGATGGGAAGGCCACTGCCCAGGTTATCCAACACAAGGTCTGGGTTCCAGACAAGAACCAAAAATTCACAGCAATAACTTGACGGATCAGAGCAGTTCTCCTTTCCATACAAGTTGAGTAGAACTAGATTCCACAAGGCTTCATTCCCATTTATTCAGGTAATATAGCCACATTGCACTACCTCAGTATGGAAGGAAAGGTTGATTCCTACCTTCTCTGCAGAAAGACCATAAGTATCTGGGAGTGGGCCTTCAAAAGCAAAATACTGTTATCTGCAATTCAGATTCCAGGGCAACAACTGTCTGGCAGACATGCTGAACAAGTAGTTTGTGATGCTCCATGAGTCCTCCCTAATACCCTTGAGTGGAAAAAGTAATAATGGAAAGGAGAGTTGCCCAGTCAAAGGTCCCTTTTCCTACCGCACAAGCAATACATTTTGGAGGCACATCTTAATTATTCTCCATAAGGCAAGAACAAAGATACACTGATGCGAATGTGACAAAAAGCATCTTCTATCCCTTTCTTCTGCTTTTGCTCATAAAAATGTTTATTCTTAAAGCCAGCGATTCAAAACTGACAGGAATCCTGGCTGCTCCATTCCGCCCCACACAAATGTAACAACCCATATTTTAGCAGTTTTATGTAGCCATTCCATTTTGACTGCAGCATCACACATTGCTGTTGATTAACCCAGATTTCTATTTCCTCAGACGGACACCATGACTACTCCAGTTCTGCTGGCTGATAGTGTGAAATAATTTTCAGCTAAAGTGGTTACTCTTACCTTTTCTTCCCAAAAACCTTCCTATCAGATTTACAGAGACAAACTGAAAACATATTCTATATGGGCTTCTGCTAGGAACACGTATCCCTTTTCCTCACCAATGTTTCTGGCCTTTCATTTCCTCTCTGAACTTTTCTTTATGTATTCATTTTTTCTGTCCTCTTTGCCTGTCAGCTATGAAACTACTACTGTTACTGCTCATCCATTATTTTTCTAGCCTAACCACGCCCATCTTGCCTGTTGTGAGAGCCTGGTACATTTTACCCTATGGGTATGCCTGTTCTCACTGATGCCCCACAAAGGCTGCCTTGTGGGCATGGCTTGACAGAGTTAATTGCATGTCTCATAGGTTCATAGGTAGATTCATAGGTTCATAGGTAGGTACTCAGCTATCGGCCCAAGGGCCTAAGTAAGCCTAGCCAACAAGGTTCCCTGGCTTACGCCACCCAAGAAAGTAAAGTTCCTGTGCCCCTGTCGAACAGAGCCACAGAAGTGATCTCTGGGGTGTATTTCCAATTTTCCATCCACTCATCAAGATTTTTCTTAAAGAGTGCTAATGAAGAACTTTGATTGACATAGATGGGTAGCTTGTTCCAGAGTATAGGAAGTCTCTGGGACAGGAATCTATCCCTCCAGCATGTCCTGTTTATTGTGGTCATCAGGTTTAGGTCCCTGGAGCGTGTAGTTCAGAGGGATTGGGATTACTTTAGGTGTAGCATCTCCAACAGCTCTGGGTTTACATAGCTTTACGTGTTAGGCAGAGATCTCCTTGGGGTAGGCAATATGCTACAGAGTAAAGCTGGATTTTTTGAGACGGTCACTGTAGGGCATCTATTTGAGGCCAGTAATCCTCTTTGTGAGGTACGTCTGTGGCCTTTCCAGCTGCTGCAGCTGTCTTGTGAGGTACATACCAAAAGGGGCGTTGTACTCTATAATAGGTCTAATGAGTGATGAGTATAGAAGAACAATGACCTCTTTTTTCCTGGATAAGAACCCTTTTGTGATGAGTTGTGCCATCAAGAAGGATTTCCTGACTGCTGTGGCAATGTGTGTGGTAGTTTATGGGTACAGAGTTTTTACCAAAGGGAATGACAATGCACTTTTTGGCATTGAGCTTGAGGCCATGCCTCTGACACCAGGCATCTGTCTCAGTGAGGTCCTTCTGTAGGATGTCCACATCATTTGGGGACTCACTATGGCTCCTAGTTTGCAGTCATCTGCGAACTTCATTAGCCAGAGGCCTTCTGTGTTAGCCTGTACTTCAGAGAAGTAGATATCAAACAGAAGAGGTCCCAGGACTGAACCCTGTGGTACTCCCCTTGTCACTGGTTTGAAGTCATATTGAAGTCTGCAACTTTTACAGTGTGGGTGCTGTCAGTGAGCCAGTTGACAACCCATCTTGTGACATAGGGATTTATACCTAGTTTACTGAGTTTAGCTATAATTCCAGAATGGGGAATGGTGTTGAAAGCCTTGGCGAGGTCAAGATAGGCTGTGTGAACTGCTTTACCCTCATCTATGGCTTTGGTGACTGCCTCAAAGAAGTCGATCAGGTTCAGAAGGCATGATCTGCCTTTCACAAACCTGAACTGGGTGGGGTCCAGAGTTTGGAGGTTACCAATGTCTTTGTTTATGAGATCCATAATGATACGTTCCATGGCTCTCTTACCCATAGTGCTACATTCAGTCCACTTCTCTGTGCAGAAGGTGGGGACACTGCAGCAGGATAACCCACCAACCTCTTTGCCAGAGCTGACATTGACTTCTAGCTCTAACTCTCCTGCATTAGCCTCCTCCAGTGCCCAGTCTATAGCGTCATCTCCGGTCATCTGGGTCATAGTTATCGATTCTTACATTTACATCATAGAGCTGGGCCTTCCTCTTCTAACATTTTTGACACTGGTCTTAGTTATTCCTCTGTGTATGTCCACTGAGTTTTTATTTCTAATGTTCATTTAAGTCAAAACTTTAAGCCCTTAGCTATGTTGTCTTTAAGAACTTCCTCTGTGGTAATTTCCTTCTTTAGTCTCCAGTTATGGAGCCAGCATCCCCTTAGGACATATATTTTATGCAGAAGAAGTACATTCTCTCTCTCCCTCTATCTGAGCCCACTGCTTCAGCAGAATTAAATTTTTTGTCTTAGAAGATACTGTTTCTGGTAGCAATTACCTTTGCTAGATGAATGTCTACATATCAGGCCTTGTCTACTACATCCTCCTAGTTTGTGTTTCATAAAGAAATAAATTAATTCCATGCCTATCCCCTTCATGCATAAGATGACTACAGACATTAACTTAAATCACTCAATTCCTGTGCCACTCTTCTTTTCACAATGGTTGACCCCAACCTGGATCCAGCACAATGTGGCCAAAGCAGCCAGGCTTTAAAAAATAGACTTGTTTTTCCAATGCACTCTTTACCTTAGAAGAAGTAGTCTGTTTTCCTGTAAAAAAGCTGCTCAGTGTAAGTCACATTGTATATAAGGAGACATCACGTGGGAATTGCAGCACAACACCTCTTGATTTTCCTTTCTGTGTGCCTTATGAGAGATTTAGAATGGCACTTCAGGAGTTAACAGCAGGGACTGAAGATTAGGACAGTACCTCAGTACTTTACAGTACAGGCAGCAGCAACAGGAGATTAAAAAACAGCACCTCAGATTGTCAGAAGTAGCATGTTGGGAGACATCACACTTCAACAGGCAGCATCAAACTCGGAAACCTCACATCAGTGTGGGTACTAACATTGCATAGGTTGGTAGCAGTATGTTGTTTACATGCAGGAGGGAGAGACTGTGATTTTTGTGTGTGTATAACACCCTAGTTAGGGGGTACTATTTAGTTAGGTGATGTTGTTCAGAGTCAAACCCTCAGCCTTGCCTTTTGAAAGGTAAGGGCCTTATTCCTCCACACCAACTGTCAGGGCTCTTTAACTTTTTTATCTGTAAATCACTGAGGATTACAGTCTGTCAGCATTAGTCATACAGTTTCATAGCTTCATAACTTGCGGTTAATGTCAGTGGTACAACAGGTAGCACACTTCCCTTGGGTGTATAAGCCTATGGGTTCTGTTCCCACACCAGCTACATTGAAAGTTGACACAGCACCTCAACAAAAGGGGTGCTGCCCTTTGGGAGACAGGGTAAACCTTTGTACCTGTTGCTTGAGTTAGTAGTAGTTCAGTTGTATGTAAAGGATTCCACAGCATCTATTGAAAAGGGTAAGGGAAGTTCCCTGATGCCCTGGACAAATTTGCCCTAGTAGTATACATACTGCCTTGGGTGGTCTCCCCTGAAAAGAAGCTATTAGCCTAGTGGGACTAACACAGTCAATAAAGCATAAATGCAAAAAATATTAAAATTCATATTCTCTTAACAGTTTAATTGATTTAACATAGTCTGCTCTTATCTGCCTCCAGTTTTGCAGAATATCACTGATTTTGCCTCATATTTATGCCTTTTTCCTGAGCAAGTCACTTGGTAAATTTGGGCAACTGGAAATTTAGGCTAGGCTCCTTAATGATCCCCTGGACAACAAGTCTAATAACTCTCTATGAATCAGAGTACTTGTGGTATAAAGGAATTAAACTCATTGTAGTAAATAGCAAAGCATTGTAACCTTTTGAAATGTCAGGTCCTGAAACACAGAGACTACATTGCTGATTTCATTTACTAAGCCTGAGATGCCATTTCTTAGAGTTGGTATATACAAGTTTGAGGGATGCAGAGACGGATTGCCGCACTCCACCCTGCAAAAACAAGTTTAAAGGAGAAGAGCAATTTTCTGGATTTTCTTTTTTTTTTTGGCTTTTTGGCACTCAGCATTTTGAGTAGCGACATTTCAATAGGGAGTAGGCATCATCATATGAGCCATGTTCTGTGTATCTGATCCTTGGCTTCCTTCTTCTGTTGCACATTGATGACTTGTGCTTATTAGTTACCTGTGAACACACTGAACAGCATGAAGTCGATGTGTTTAATGTTAATATTTTAACTATGAATGTATTTTTAAAATAGATTGTTTTTTTTTTGTTTGTTTTTTTGCAGGCACACAGGTATGAAAGGCAGTATGTCTCAGATACAGCAGGTTATTTAGCACTTAGTGTAGAGGTGTAAAACTATGATTTCTTAAACAGCTGTTTCTTGTAGTACATAGTTTGATTCCCATAGCCTTCATTTGTCTTCTATGTGACTCTACCAAGTTACTTTTCCAGACAGTACTCCTGAAAAGGGACACGTTTGTCCAGTGTGGCATCCCAGGCTGTTAACAAACATGTTACACATTTGTCTTATGAATTCCTGCACCAATTACTTAGACACAAATTAGTACTTTATTATATGTATGAATCCTAAGATGTCTGCTCATAGTTTAATGGGTTACCATATGCATTTTCACTAAATGTGAGTTTCAAGGGAAAAAAAAAGCTTACTGTTTCTCATGTTGTCTGTTTTCATTGTGAGAATGTTTTCCTTAGAAAACAGATGTCAGTATTTTTTCTGTAAAATTTTAAAGTTTAACATCAAATATAAATCTCTGTGGTCATTGTAAAGGTAAAAAAAGAAAATGTGTATACTGACAGGTTTGAACAGTGTTTATGATGCATGGGAGAAGACAGCTAAGTAACGGGATATCGTTCTGGCTAGGAAGAGTGTATGTTGCAACAATACAGCATTACTAGACGCTCATGTTGGTCAGACCTGTACTGAGTGATGTTAGATGGAACAGTTATTCATAGGGAAGTCAAACATTAGATGTAGGTGTAATGCAAGTATGTAAGCACCCCTCCCTAGAAAAAAACAGTATGGTATAATATTTCTGATTTGTGAGTTGTTGAACAAAACCTTTGGCAGAGTTTATATTGCCTTTAATAGTATTCCTTTATTCATTGCAATTAAGAATCAAATAATTCATGAACAGGCCTGGATTGTGTAATATATTCTAATCATGTTGCATTTTATTTATTTATTTTATTTAACATTTGTTGACTGGGAAAGTCCGACTAGGTTCCACAAATCCTGTTTTCAGCGGAGGCCCGGGGAGAAATGCTCCATTTTAGTAATATATTTCACAGTACCTTCTTTACAACCTCCAGCAACTGCAAAGGGGTTGACATTTGTCAGATAATATGGTCTCCATTGTTTGGAGTGACAATCAGAACAGTCAGATCTCCAGCTTCCATTATGTAGTCATTGTTGTATATTACTGTGATACAATCCTCTGTAAAAGAATAGATAGTAAAGGATTTCAGCATTTATTTAGATTAAAGCCCCTGCTCTGGCAATTAGCACAGAGGACTAAAGCTCCAACCTATTTATGCACTACTTCCTGTTGGAACAGTACAAGGTTTGAATCTTTTCACCTTCATTTACCGTCTGTGTTACATTGAGCAAGTCACTTAACCAGACAATGCTTTAAAGCAATTGGGAATTTGGGCCAGACTCCTTAATGGCCTGCATGCCTACTAGCTATGAACCTATTGTTATTGTTTTCCAGCAATTTCCGATTGCATCAGTAATCAAGTTTCTAATTGCATAGTTTATCTAGTTAAGAAATGGTATGATGGTGGTGTGTGGCCAAGATGCAGAGGGGATAGGAGCAGAATTCTTTCGCTCTGCTGTATTTGTCATATCTCTGACAGGAAATTTTATTTCTAAGTTATCTTTTTTTTTTTAATTTTGGCAAAAAGTAATAATAGAAGCTTTTCTCTACACTAACATAGAAAAATTCTTAAATATTCCTATATTTTCCTGTCAAACAACTAATTGGAAGATATTTCTTCAGATAAGATGAGTTACTCAAAGGCAAACTCTCAAGACACTCTACTTAAGAAAGAACTTCAAATACTTTTGACTAATATACAGGAATTGTCAACAAAAATGGACAAAACGGATATTAAGATAGATAACTTCAAGGACAAAAGTACAAAACAGATGGAACAAATTCAGGAGACTCTCAACCAACAAAAACTGCAAATAACAGAAATAGAAGATGCCCTGAATTATGTAGAAAAAAGACTGTCAGAAGAATAAAACAACAATCACTATTTATTAAAACAGAATTCACTCTTATCAAATAAAATAGATGATCTGGAAAACAGATCTCGAAGAAATAATATTTGCATTTTTGGTTTACCGGAGAAAATTGAAAGTTATAATTTAGTTAGTTTCTTGACATCTTGGCTTTCTAGTACACTTGAAATGTCGGAGGCTATGTCATATGGGCTTGAGAGAGCACATAGGTCCCTTGCTGTTATGCCATTATCAGATAAAAACTCTGGTCCGAGATCTGTCATAGTCAAATTCTTCTTTTCACAAGACAAAGAACTAATTCTTAAAACTTCATAGGCAAAATCTCCCATCAAAGTAAGTGAAAGCACAATAAGATTTGATAATGATTATTCTTTGACTGTAATTTCAAAAATAAAATGTTTTCTGCCACTAATCAAAGAACTAAAGAAGAAACAGATCATAGTCTATTTATTTTTTCCAGCAAGACTAAAAATGTTTCTTTCTGATGAGGCAAAAATCTTTAAAGATCTAGACTCTGCAGTAACCTTTATAAAATACAAAACAATAATTGATCAATCTGAAGAAATGGAATGGAATACCAGCTCCTTGAAAAGAATGGCAGGAATAAATGGATGGAAAAATGTAAAGAAGAAGAAGAAATTAAAGGAAAAATGACTTTTTATTTAACAACATATATATGTTCACTAACTTCTAACCAGGGGTCTCTTACAAATCTAATTGTAGATGTACATGATTCAATCTTCACATTGTAAAATGTGTGAAAAAAAAGGGGGAAACCAAACATGTAATACTTTCAATCCTCTAAAGGGAATGTGTTTCAAAAGGTCTCACTCTCACTTATTTCATGTATCATTATGTTAATACTTCGTATGTGAATGCTAAAATGTACAGTTTTACTTGACTACTAAATATTTGATTATTCATAATATAAGGGATTATTTCAAGGGATGTATTATTAATACTGTACCTGAATATATGACGTAAAATAATGCTGCAGTAGCTGAGAGCCTGAGTATCAGTGAGAATAACATAAAAATGAATGCAAATAGTATGAGTGAAAAGCTCTGCTGCTCAGACTGTCATGGATCTTTTCTGGCTAGATATAATGCTGGTTACGAGTGCTAGTATGAGAGATTTTGAATAGAGTGATGAGAGCAATACATCTGTCGCGTTTTTTTTATTAGCATGATCTGGATCTTCTCGTGTATATGGCTAGCTTTAGATTGTTGTGATCCTGTCTAAAAGATTAGTAAAATGGCTCTAATTTTAGTTTGTTGGACACGAGATGGGAGCTGAGCTTTTCGGCAGTTGTGAATGGATTTGGATACTTTCATTCCATATTTCAGATGTTTGTGCATTGACAGAGTGGTGGCGATCTTGAGAGGTGGGAATTTGAGTTCTGCTATCAAATTCCAAATGAAAATACTTCACCTATAACTCTGAGTCATTTGGTTCTAGTGTGCATGTGCAGCTAGCCTAGAGATGATACTATGCACCACTTGCTGTTTCAATTATTTCTTTTTCTTTTTTTCTGATTATTGAAAGCAATGGGTGCTGAACGTACTTAATAAATGGGGTAAGTCAACCAACATGATGATATGAATGGAGGACAAGTCTTCTTGCAGCATGTGTTATTGTGTAATCCTCTTTTACATATTAAAAAGCCTGAATCTCACTAAACTGGAGAGATAACTTTGACGTGATTCCTTGGTTTAACTGCCAAGATAATTTAAGATGAAAAGCAAGGCTATTAAATGGATCCATTTTCATTGAGTTGGGCAGAGGGAGAAGACGAATGTGAACGCTAATAACAGCGTTAACTTTTTGTTTGTTTTATTTGGTTCTGGATATATGGGTGGACAGTCTTTAAATGTGTGCTGAGCTGTTGACATACTGTGAATGACTATAAATAATAAAGATAGGCACAGAGGTTGCAGACAGATTATCCAGATGATACTGGAGGATGTGAAGACTGGGGAAGAGATGGGGAATTGGTTAAATGAGTTTGTGACGATAGTCATTAACAATAACTGTAAAAATTTGGTGGTATTTGCTCAAAGTAGTAAACAGATGGCAATGAGAAAGAGCATTTAGGGGATTTATATAGGTTTGTGAAGGACCAATGCTTTAATAAAGATTTTTGGTACAACTCGTGCTGGCTTCCTATGTAGTTTCCTGCCTTTGGATATGCTATGTGAGACAATGGACTGCTTATTTAAAATTGAATGTAGTAAAATGATCATATTAAAGGGAATATTTAACAATGAAACTGCTTAACTCAAAGCCAATAAACAGAATATGGCTGTTGTAGTTGTCCTTAAATAGAAAATATGTTAGATGTGATGATAAAGTCTACTAGTTTTGTGTGTAGCCTAGTAACATAAATTATCAATGTATTAAAAACCTGGAACAATAAAAAAGTCAAGGTAAATTTAAACAAAGTAGTCATTAGCTCCCATACTATTTCTCTTTCATTTTACAGCTGTGATTCCATCACATGAAAAAGAATGTTTGTGCTGTTAAATAATTATATTAGCATTCTCAAATTCTTCAGCAGTCCATGTTGGTGTTGCCCTTTTTTGAAGCTGAAGAGAACAATATGGTTTATTGGCAAGTTAGTAAATGTATTAAAAGATATCATAATAGAATAACATGTACATAGCAAAGCATGTAGTGATAGTACTGCAGACAAATACTAAGGACTGAATAGTTTGTGATGTTTACATACGTTAATGTTTAATTCTTGGAGACATATTGGTCGCTTTTTGAATAAGTGATAACAGTTATACATAGATTAATGAGTTAATGTGGATTGACTAGATGTTGGGAGATGTGCATTATCAAACACAGTAATGCTTCAAATAATAGATTTATATTAACTTCTAATCTTATATTTAAAATGGATATCTCTGTGAATTCTTGATATTTATCTTTTGAACTGGTAGTTGTATGGAACATATGGAAACCTTAAAGACAGTAATTGAAATAACAGTCTCTCATGGACTGATGCACTAAGAAAGTTTCTCATGGGTTGACAGATCAACAAACTGAACTATGTTGTAGATAAGGGATGTAGACCTACATAGATAGTGCATTACATATGCTTTTATGATTGCAAACTTTAAAAAGGTGCCTAATTTTGATATTAGAAATAATATCTATGTTGCATATGACCAAGTCATAAATATCATGGCTCGATATTAACTTTAATTTACAGGTATTGTCAATAATAAATACACAATAACATTCACAGTCACAAACGGATTACATAAATGCAGCATATCGCAGCAGATACCACATACTGCATTGTATTGAGAAGGATCATTACAAGTGTGCATAGAATTTGAGATGGGACCTGGAAAGATGTTGTGACAGGTGATAATGTTACTGCCCCATTCTAAGAGACGTGGATAACTGCATTATTGAAAATGATAAATGTTGTCACTCAAGAGATTGACAAGAAAAACTATAGAAATTATTCGGAATGTCATTGTTACATAATACTATAAAAGTAATACATGCAGTTAAAGGGGGAAATATGTAATAATTATTGATTAAGTTAGAAGACTGATTTCAGAGTCTCTGTTAATAGAGATTGAAGTCTGTCAATATTGATGCAATGTTTGTTGATACTCAGATGGAATTTACTTAAACACTGAACTCATATAGCAACAAAATCATTCATGCTACATAAACATCAGTGTCAAATTTATGCAAAAGTTCTCTCTAGATATAGTTAACTATATGCACACGGGTATGTATGTTGTTTCATATATGTTCACATATGTTAAAAGTTGTCAGTGTTTTTTGACAGACATTGAGAATATTATAATTTAAAGGCTTACTATAATGTTAAATTTATAAGTACTTAATCATTCTGAGAGTTGTTATAACACTTAAATTATCTAATTATCACACTAAAGGTATTAGAATAATTTAATTACTACAGTTGAACTGAACTAATTTTGTTTCTACTGTTTTGTAGAATGACTTGGATAGATTCACTATTCAAGTATGGAGTTTTATACTCCATGGGGGAAAGATAAATAGACCTGTTTTATGTTACTTCCATTTTGAATTATTTATTATTACTCAGGTGTCTACGAAATCATTTAAATTGAACTACAATACCATTATAAATTTCTTGAGTTTTAAAATTATTAATACAAAAATCTTCCTTAGAAATAGATGCATAATCATACTATTTGCCTCAAGAAAGCCTTAAACTATCTCTTTTCTAAGTTAAAAAATGACAAATCTAAAATGTATTTCATTTAATATAAATGGGTTAAATAATGGTTGCAAAAGGAATAATTTCTACAAATATATAAAACTATTTTCTTCACAGGTAACATTTATTCAAGAAACACATTTATTACAGATGATATAGGCAGACTTAATAATAAACAGTATACAGTTATAGCTAATTTACAATTTACTCAGAAAAGAAGAGGAGTAGATATTCTTTGGAAAAATAAACTACCATTATACAATAACCCCCCATTAATATTCAAAAACGTGCATGCTGATTGGTCAGTGTGCACGTTGTAAATCAGACTTACACTAATGGAAAAAGGTCTAGTCGCCCGGACTTTTTCCATTAGTATAAGTCTTTTTTTACAGCAACGGAGAACGCAAGATCTCCGTTGCTTTTTAGACACTGTCTTGCTATGTTAAAGGAGTTTAACACAGTGAGACAGCTTTAAAAAAGTAACAGAGGTCTTCCTTTCTCCGTTGCTTTTTTTAAAGCTGTTTCGCTATGTTAAAGGGGTTTAACATAGCGAGATGGCTTTAAAAAAAGCAACGGAGATTCTCTGTTGCTTTTTTTAAAGCTGTCTCACTATGTTAAACTTCTTTAACATAGGGAGACACTTTGTAAACAGCAACGGAGATCTTGCTTTCGCCGTTGCTTCCACCCACAGTTCTGATGTACTGCATAAGCATACACATGTGCAGTACATCAGAACTGCCACAGAATACCAGACAGCTGTGGAAGGGCAGCCCGGAGGCATTATATAATGCCATTATTTAAGAAAAGTAAGTATGTTTTCTTAAATAATGTCATTGTAAAATAGCAATAACCCACTTCTGGGCATGGGTAATGCTGGACTTACCCACAGTTGTCTTTGTTTGGCCACTTGGGCTTCAC
This sequence comes from Protopterus annectens, assembly GCF_019279795.1. Taxonomy (NCBI): domain Eukaryota; kingdom Metazoa; phylum Chordata; order Ceratodontiformes; family Protopteridae; genus Protopterus; species Protopterus annectens. The sequence continues at coordinate 1,162,007,571 of NC_056731.1, forward strand.
CCTTGTGACCAAACCACACCAACCATGGGTAAATCCAGAATTACCCACACCCAGGCGTGGGTTATTGCTTAATTATTACATATGTATATTATTATTACATGCATATAGTGATGATAAAGGAATGTTTTGTTTAGCAAATCTACAAATCAATTCAAAAATATTTTCATTTGACAATATTTACTGGATACCAGGAAAGGGTGTTAAAACCACCAAACTTATGTCGGATAAGATACACAATACTCAGAGGGAAGCGTTAATTGTATTCTTAATAGTAAAGACACAAATGCTATAGGGAAGTGAAAAACATCAGCCACAGCAAAGCTTTAATAAACTTTAATAATCTACTCAATATTAAGGATACTAATGACTTTTTAGCCAGTGGCTCTCTCTGTCTTACACACCACTCAAATAGACGTTACTAACTCAAAAATAGATAGAATTTTTGTTTCTAATGATTTAATTACTAGTTTAAACAGTGTTAGTTAAAATAGTTTCTTGTTCAATCTCAGACCATAAAGACATAACTTTTGAATTTACTTTGAACAATAATAAAAATGTTGATATTAAAAGAATTCCAGCCTATATTACTAACATAAAAGATTTTAAAGAATGCTTTAACAAAGAAATTGAAACATATATGGAATTCAATAATACAAAGGAGATATCAGAAGTATATATATATATATATATATATATATATATATATATATATATATAGGATGCTCTTAAATCCGCCTTAAATGGGATAATCTTAAATTGGTACTCATTCAGAAAAAAAACAATGGAACAAGGATTTAATAAACTTACAATAAAAAATTTCTAGATTAAAATTAGAACAACAAACTGGTAAAAATAACCTGTCAAATAAAATAAATATTCTGCAAAATAAATACTTAGAAATTCTAAACCATAAAACTAAAATAAATTTAGAAAAAATAAAACTAGTAAATCATAAGATAAATCCAAAATACTTACATAAAATAGCTACTAGAACGAAAACAATGATCAAAACAAGACACTAAAAGAATGATATAGTGAAGACAAAAAGAGGAAAGTCACTGCAATTGAAGATATTCTCAATGAATTTAGAAAACATTTTATTAAAATTAACCAAAACAATCCAACAATGGGCCAACAAGAAACAATAAAAGCATTTACTAAAAAAAATACTAAAAGTAGGATAACAAAACAACAATTGAACTTAATAGATAAACTCATATTGATGACTGAACTCACAAATCAAATTAATAAACTAAAACTAAATAAACCCCCAGGTAAGGATGGTATAATTCCCAAACTTTATAAACTAATGCCCAAAACTGCATTAAATTTATTACTACAAACTTTTCAACCAGTCAAAAATTAGTAAAAGTTCCTCCATCCTGAAGGTACACACTTATTTCACCCATACTGAACACGGATAAGGATCCTTTAAAATGTACCTCTTACAGGCCAGTTTCACTATTAAATGTTTACTACAAATTATTCACATCTATATTAGCAGATAGAATTCAACAATTTCTACCTAGCCTAATTCAAAACAATCAAACTGGTTTTATAAGAAACAGAACCACTTATGATAATATCAAAATAATTTTAACTACAATTAACTACACCAACAATATAAAGGAAAATTTAACATTAGTAAGTTTAGACATCAACAGTTAATTGGAATAATTTTATGTTAATATTACAGGAATATAATTTTTCTAAGGATTTTCAACAACTTATACAAAACCTTTATAATAGCTCATTAGCTTATATAAAAATAGGATCTTATGTTTCACAATCAATACAGATAACTAAAGGAACAAAACAGGGTTGCTCACTATCTTCCCTGTCATTTACTCTAGTCATGGAAACCTTTGTGAATTATATAAGATCAAGTACAGATATAGTAGGAGTACAATATGACAAAAATCTAAATTCAAAAATATTCCTATTCACTGATATTTTATTGACATTAAAAGATGACAAAACTCTCTTAATTATCTTTTCAAGTTTATTAAAATATTCTAGTCTAAATCAGGTCTTTCATTTAATGAGGATAAAACTAAAATCTTATGTATAAATGCCAATATTTCAGATATATTGAAGAGCTTTTCTAAATATATAGTCAGAGAATACTAAAAACATATATTGGAATCATATTAACTGAGTATGTAAAGGAAATCATTAACATAAACTATACCTCCTGTTTAGATAAAATTAAATCTATTATAATTATTACCAAAAATACTATATACAGTATAATCCAGTCATTGGCTTTGCCCATACCAAAACAATATCTAAAAGAATTCAATACATTGATACTCAAATTTCTCTGTCATCCCTACAAACCCAGACTAGCACTTAATCATTGCTTATGAACTTGGACACATGGAGGAATAGATATACCTACATAGAATTATATTCTCTCATAAGTGTTATAAATACTATTATTTGTTGGACAATCAAAAACTACCATGCTAAATGGAAAGATATACATGAAAGTATCTATCTAAAAAGTAATTTCAGAAAATATGAATGTTACAATAATATAAACAACAACAACTTTCTTTGGATTTTAAAATACTTTATTTTAAATCATCAAAACTTAGTGATAAATTCACACATTATTACATCAACAATGAAAAACTTCAGAAATATTATATATAAAGATCCAGAACATAAAGCAGTGTTATTTTTGACATTTCCTATAGCATACACACAAAGCAATATTAACACATTTAATACATACATAATGAGAGCTTTCAAACAGAAACAACTAATATACTGGTATCAGTTTATGAATAAAGAAAAGTTAAATACCTTACAATATATTATGAATAAATTTAACATACAGAATGAGATGTGGCTGGAGGTGCAAAATTGTAGGTCTTATATTGAGAAAAAAATAAACTTGATGCATGCTTCAATTAAAAAATAAATATCTAAATTTGTAGAATTTTTAATATTAATGATGCATCAAGATATCACAGAAAAAGGACTACTATCTAAACTATACAAGATCAACAAGAGTAAGACTAACAAATGTAAGGATAATTATTGGAATTATTTTAGAACAATTAATACTTATTACCCTAGTAGCAGTGAGAAAAATATGATCTTCCTTCGACACCGTAAACCACAATGTCTTTGAAATGGACATTTTTTCTTGGAAATTTCTTCATAAAACTTGTATTAGTCCACACAAGGTTGAACTTATGTTTAATAAGAAAACTAAATGTGGAGGTGTGTATTAGAACTTACAGCAGACTGGGTGCATATGGTTTATGAATGTAATATAGTTAATACATTTTGGAAAGATGTTAATTTATTCTTACAGGCATTATTCACTGATAACATTACATTAAACAAATCTTTAATACTTTTCAACACACCAATTCTGTCATGTGTCAAGAAAAAATAATAGCCTCTTCTTTGGAGCCTTTTGACTTTTGCCAGAAAAGTGATTGCAAAAAACTGGAAAAACATCTCCATGCCCTCAGTGAAGGAATTTATGAACATTGCAACCAAAGCTTGACAACTAGAGATATTATCGATCAAAGGAAGAACCACCAGAACAACATCAGCACTTAAGGCTTGGCTCAAACTCAGGAATTTATAAAACAAACAAACAAGTAATTACTAAAGAAGCATAAACTGAAATAACGAACAAGATGATTATAAATATCAGTCTTCTTATATGTGTAGACACCTTGTAAATAGTTGAGGTTGTTTTTATTGTTCAATGAAATATTTGTTTTTATTTAATAATGTAAAATTCATATTTATGGTTATTAGATTCTTAACAACTTATATTCATTAATAAAACAATTTTTTGAGGAAAAATGAAATATTATTGCAATATCACCAGCACACCAATTTACTTAATGTAAAATAGGCAATTTATTCTTCAAAGGGCAGCAGACACTGCATTTGTAGATGAAGCACTAAAATGCAAAGTTGTTTGCTCACAGCAACTGACACATAAGTAACGATTCTCTTTAATGTGGAATTATTCAGATGGCTTTTACTTCTGCAGAGATTGTGCAAATTGGCTAATATTGGTAGATGCTAGCAGTGGATATCATGCTTGGTTATAAGTAATAACTTTTCTAAGTTTATGGCCATAATCATTTCCACAATTTTCTGAATCCCTCCTCACCACATGTCATTTTTAAGTTGTCTAGTACATGGAAAACCATACTACATGATCAAAATACTAGTGGCAACAGTAATTTAAAGAAAGAGGACACACATTTTAAATCTCCCTTTTTCTAAATAAAAAGTAAACAACTGTCTGTGGAAGAATGTTGCAATACACTTCAATAAAGTCTACAGATATTACACTGTCTCTTTGATAAGGTGCTTATATTTTTCCATCATTTTTGTCATACATTTTTTTTAAACGTGTTTCTTTGTAGTATTTCACATTCCTACTGGAAGTGTAAAGAGTTATGTGCTATTTGTTACTCAGATTTTATGCTAAGTTGATATCCAGATTTCTAGCTGAATGTACCAACATTTCAGGGGCCTTTGTTTGTATTTTCAATGCCCACAGGTTGAGAAGTATACACCATCCTAGGTGATGTGGGAAGCTAGATCAGGTAGTAGGCAACAAATCTGCTGCACAGGTTAGGCATCAAAGCTGGTGATGGCTAAAAAAGAAGTCCAGGTTCTCATAGACTTTTATGTTTTTGTTTTATTCATCACAGAAGAGAGACTCCTGTTACAACAGAATGTGCTTTTACATTTTGACAGTACTGTAGGTCTGCGTACATACCATGAAGTTTGATTCTTTATAAACAGGTTCATGCTGGTTGAGTTCAGTTTTTTAACAGCTGTACAAGCCATTTATTGCAGACCCATTACCAAATATGTTGTACTAGTGTTTATGATTCTAGAATAGTTATTCATTTATTTGCATATTTTCTTACTGTTCTCTGGTCTTGTGCTTCCTCATTGTTTTTCTTCTATTATTTTTTTTCTTACACCCTTAATTTTATGATTCCCCTTATTCTACTACAGTTTCCCCCATATCAGTAAAAGCTACATTCTCCATATGTAAGCAACACCACTGATTTTGCAAAATTCATAAAAGTTTTAAATCTAAAATAATTTTCTTCTTCTTCTTTCCCATGTACTCTCTGCTGTCTTCCCCCTCCCCCACTGAGCAATCTGATGGGAAGCATAGCTCCAGCTCCCTAATCACTGGTCCAAATGTTGTGTGTCTTTCAAACCAAGCTTTCTCTGGTACTCAGTTACCAACTATCTGATGGAATGTTTACATATCTGATCTAATGTTAATCCAACTCAGCATAAAAGGCACTGCTACCAGCTGACTTAGCACACATGTTGCAGCCCTGACTGTAATGCAGACAGCTGAGATATCCAAGGATTAAGCATTTGGCCTGACAGCCAAGAAGCTAGCCAGAACAGATAGGACTGAGTAGCCAAAGGCCAGTTCTCACATCTTGGACAATAACTGCATCCCTTGATGGATAGTTCCGAGTATAAAATACAATTAAATGCAGTCTAACTGTAGACAATACATGTAAAATGGTCATGAAGTACTTATGTGCCAAACAGAAATAAGTTACATGCATTGGGCAAACTCTATACAGACCAAACAGATGGTTACAGTACAACCAGAAAATCCTGACTACCTGCATAATATGGCCAGTCAATATCCAGCACAGACATCCCACTATTTCAGAAACTGTTTGAGCTTCTGAAAGGCTAATTCTCCCAGTAAATGAAGGTCACCCTTGTGGGGTGAAGAGGGGTGCTACCTCAAATACTATATGCAAAATGAACAAGTCAATAAGGTAGTGTAGTAGCTAGAGGGTCAAAGCTGGGCATCACCAAAAAAGTGATGCTTCTCTTTGACATTTTTACTTTTATCTTTTTAACAACTTCTAGTAATTCCATTGGTACATGACAGTGCATGTGTAGTTCATCACTTGATGTCTATCAAAATGGAAGAACAGTAGCTATATTCTGCAATCCTTCAGATTACAGAGATCTTCCGTGATGAGGAGTAAAACCCAGAGTGACCAGTATAATTTAGAGCTCTGTCCTATGATTTATTTCAATTAACCACAATAGTCCAGTACTTTATCTGCACTACTCCTGCCACTGCACAGATCTGCTGGTCAGTCACCTGAGCCCACATCTTCATTTATGAAGATGAGCCCAAGATACTTAACTGTCTCCACCTGAGATAGCTGCCACTGCCCTTACTCGCAGACAGAAATACAGTCTTTTCTGAAGATATCCATTGCCTCTGATTTAGAGATGCTGAGTTTCATCCTAACTGCTTCACATTAAACAGTGAGTTTCTCACAAAACAATGGAAATCCTGCTAACCTGAGGCTAACAGGACAACTTTATATGTCAACAACAAAGCCATAACTCTCAAATCTGCAAATCTGAGTACATTTCAGATCTTGACTTCGCCTTGATAATTGATCCATGAAAATCACAAATGGGCAGGATTCTTAACACATCCTTGGTAAGGTCATAGATCTATCATGAACAGCTTTCACTTAATGTTAAGAATATAGACAAATCTCTCTCTCTGTCTCTGTCTCTGTCTCTGTCTGTTTAAATGCAGGAACAAAATGACACACAGCAGTGGATTTGAGACTCCATACTGTTGCACCACCTGCTCACAAAACTTTCTAGGGTACATAATCATATGCCTTCTCCATGACAACAGAGCACATGTATACAGTGCAGACAAACTCCCATTACTTTCCCAAAATCTGTGCAAAGGCAAAGAAAAGATCAACTGGTCTATAGTCAGGATGAAATCTGCATTGCTCTTCCTGAGTGAAAGGAAGTCTCTCTTCCAGCCTACTAGCATATACTTTTCCATGGAGGCCAAACAGTGTGATTCTTGTATACCTTAAACAAACCCTCTTGTTCCCACATTTTGAAAATGTGGACTACTGCCACAGTCTGCTAATCCATAGGTACTGTCTCAGCCTTCCACACAACTGCTATTTGTAATTTAACTCTAGTGTTAAACTTCCTTCATCCACAAAGTCCACGCTTCAGTACCATACTTCCACTTGCACGTGTCTTCTGTGAATTACTCACATGCCAAACTCTGGCTGCCTCCAAGAACCATTCAGCTTTGTCTAAATATATAAATTCCTAATCCACTAATCAGAATATAGGTCTGTCACACAGCACCCATCTCAAGCATAAGCTGCAAAACTGCATGTTATGAGTTATAATGCAGAACTCCAAAAAGCAACTCACACTTGCACTGCACTTTACAGTCTGCCATTGCTCCTGCTGGCAGTGAAAACACCACTTCTGATTCCTTCCAAAATTCTCTGCGCTCATGTTTTGTGCCTTACTGTTTTACTCTTAGTACCACATTGTGCATGTAACACACTGCATGGTGTTGGCAATGTTTACAACACCTCCCCTGTTGGCTACTTTACACAATGCCATCACTGTTATACATGCCAGTACGCACCTCATGGTATCCTCATGTGGATCGTGCTATATCTGCACATAATGATATCCGACATGATCTGTTCAAATTCTTTTCAAATAAATATGATGGGAAATAATGCAAAAAGTCATTATGGCAGTTAAATTATTATATAAATATGCATTGCACACCTTGCTATTAAGACTTTGAATTGCTGTAGTGTTTGCTACAGCTGCAGCATTCTCATTACCGATATAAGAAGATTAAACATAGGTTTATAAAATATTTGTCACACAATAAATGCAGCTTGTAGTGGAAGAAATCTCTGCTGGACAAGTCATATTTTAGAAAGTTAATGGTCACTGCAACTGTGGTATAATCATCACCTTTATCAACAGTTTAAACAGAAGTTTGTGATGAATTTCCCATTCAGTGTGTTGCTTCTAATGGAATAAGCTCTACAAGACTAGTCATATTTTTGAGGTCTTTCTTATTAAAAACACCACTTCAAATGGTGACTCTCAGGCATTTTGAACTCCACTTGCTTATCTATCCCAGTCTTCCATTTTCTTTATTTTACTGATACAATAGCTTCTGCAGCTATGATGTTATTTTCTGCTACACTCCTTTATTATAGCTGTCTTACAGTTTAAATTTACTGAGAATAACACTTGCCTTATTAGTGTTAGTTACCTCCATCTGGGCTTATTTTCAATTTTCCACCCTAGCAATGCATTACCAATGTACTAGATAGCAGATGTTTTTGTCTCAGAAGCTCAGTTGATTTAGTTTGTTGATATAGTTGTCGCTCACTCTTATTCATGTGTTCAGCTTGTGATACTATTTTTTTCAGATCTCATACTGCTTCAGAACTGCTGATAATATTTAAAGTAGCCCAATAATGGTGAAACATGGTAGTGTTCATGTTGCTGCACTGCTTTATTATCTCAAAATTGTTTCTGCTTTACCTTTCCCACTCTAGCCTCTAACTAATCCTGCTGTGTGGCCACATTGTTGTCCTATTTCTTCCTTTTCCATATGTTAATATTACTCTTCCCTTGTCTCTCAGCTTTCTCTTGCTAACTGTATCTCTATGAACTCTTTTCCACAGAGCTAATGCAGCAACCCTGCAACTCCTTCCATCTAGCTCCCCTCTGTCTTTCCTATCCCTTCCTGTTACAATAACTGCTAGAAAACTCTAAACTATTCTGTATAAATATCTCTGAGCAACTATGTGTCTTCTGACCTTTGACCTTAGTTATGTGATAGCAATCTCAGTCTTTGATCCCCTTGCATTGCTAAACATCTTTTTCCTCCCACAGGTTATGGGTGTCTATCTGCTGAATACTTACTCCTAGACAAGACATTCATCCCTGCTTAGCCTTTGCTACATTCATGAGACTACCCCACCACCAGACCAGAAACTTCCTCTGAAATCTCCTATAAGAGGAATTCAGTTTCACTGCATTGCAGCATCCATTGCTGCACTAGGGATCACAACTGCAGTTTGCTGTACCCTTCAATATTTGCTCAATAAGAATTGAACTCCCTTCAATAGTTCCTATAATTAGAGGCTGAAATGTGGAACTGTGGAATCTGTTCTGCTGCTAATTACCCACAAAGCTCCCCATTGTATTTGGCAGCTTTACCCAACCAGCCTTATTCTACTTGGGGATATAGTAATTGAGAGTAAATTGACTTCACTTGCGTGGTGGCTTCATTCACTGGGTTTATTGCTGCAGCATAAAGACCCCACAGATCCCTACACCAACAGATTGATTTTTGCTGTTCATGTGTGCCCCATTTCAGTCTTGTCTGACTCCCATTCCCCAGCCACCCCATTTTAACTAACCCCCTCCCAACTTGTCATAATTGCCCATCTACACACTGTACATTCATATACAACTCCTAGACCCCATTCCATAAAATACACTACTCACCAGCTTTCCCTTCAAATCTATACACCATGTTCCGCATCATGAAACTATATCTAACCTTGCTAATTCTGCTCCTCTTCCTAGTATCCATAATCTCTTTCTTCTCCAGAACTAACTGTCCCTATCTAAATATTCCTCTCTGGTAGACCTCACACATAACTACATCCTGCAAATGCTCAACTAAATGTTTTTCACCTATTTATATTACCTGCACTGCCACCAACCTTCTTACCAGACATTATGACATCAGTTCCTATACTATTATAACATCTCTTCTCTTCTCTTCCTACAATCTGGTTATGTCTACCTTAACCCAGGAACCTTCTATTTTTCAATATCCAGCCTAAATGCCTGCAGCCAGAACAACAAATGGCCTCAGCTAGTGCTCTGGGAAAACCAACACAATCAAACCGAAGTTGGAATCACAGAATTCTGGATATAGGATGACTCTTCGGTTCATCTTCTTCAGTCTCAAAGCTACACTCTATACTGGCAACTGACTTGGTAGTAGATCTGGGCAGACAAAATTTGTACCCGTGTTAAAAATTATACAATTATATATACTTGTCTCATAAAGAAAAATCTCCTGTCTACATTTTAATTCATACTTAACTCCATTATCACTCACTCAAAGCATCATAAAATAATTTTAGGTGACTTTAATTTTGATTTTTCTAACCCACTGTCATCACATCTAGAATAATCCCCATTATACTTAATCATATAATTCCTGATGGCACCAGATTTCTCAGTTTTTGTATTACCCTTTGTTTAGTCTCTTTCTACATATCCTTAGCTACCTTAACAAAATCCTTTTTAATCCATACTCCTAAGTACTTAATTTTATCATGTCCCTATAAATATGGGTATTGCTGAACCAATTTATGTGCGGGCAGATAGTTTACAGCAATTACTTTTATTTTATATTCACTAATTTTGTATTCTGAAAAGACTTGAAACTGTCTCAGAATGTTCCATAACAGTCAAATGTCCTTTTCTGGTTTTATCAGGTACAAAAAATATCTGCAAATAAAGCCAACTTTTCTTGATTACAATACTAATTATATCCTTGAATTTCTGAGTCCCTTATTTTCTTGGCCATTGGGTCTAAATACAACATGAATAGCAAAGAGGGAAGAGGACAACCCTGCCTTATTCCCCTGCTTAAACAGAACTTATCAGAGAAGAACCTCCCACTTTAATTTTTGTCTCTGATTCCTCACATCCTCCTAATCGACCTTATTATTTTATCAGGGAATGCATATGCTTCCATTGTCCTACTCATAAATTCCCTGCTTACTCTATTGAATGCTTTTTCCTGCATCAAGACCCTCCAACAACAATGGTATTTTCTTACATTCTGCTTCCCTCTGGATCATTGTCATACTATCGATGTTCGGATTTACCAAAGTAGATCAAAAGTTTATACAATGCATGGAGGGATTGCTAAAGCAAGTCCAACAATTAGGCCAACTTTGATACCTAGAGCTTCCTCCACAAGTCTACCAAAACAGAAACCAACTTAACTAAAATAACCTACTGTAGAGCACACTGGCACCCATACTTCAGCCAACCCAAACAGTTCTGGAACTCATTTAAAAACTTAGGCCTAGATAAAATATTTCATATTTCTAAATCTAAAACCTCAATCCCTACTGGTACTCTTAAGGTCCAGCACTATATCTGAAACACACCTGATCCCCATCAGATCCTTGCACAGATGCATACTCCCCCCACTTCACAGGTCCCACTTGGAGAATCTTCAGTTCTGCCCTCAAACCATAATTAAAAAAACAAATCAAGGTAGTGATCAACAAACTCCCTATCCACTCTAACTATTAACTCTACAACATTCATCACAGAATTTGAAAATGGGCTCCCATTTCCTTGCAGCCATCCTCCTCATATACTCAACTTTACACCGACTGCTAGGATAATTTTCTCACTCTACCCAAATATACACCATCATGCCACTCCCAAAGGTTTCTATCCCTAAACCTGTAGATGACTGTGATCCAATGAATAATACTGACCCTTTGGCCAAACTGCTTGAAAGTCTAATCTACAACCAAACTCTGGAATACTTCAGCAAATATGACATTCTGTCAGATAGGCAGCATGGCTTCCAGCCTAAATACCGCACAACCACTGCTATCCCCTCTCTAATCAGATAGATCTGCTCTAAAATGGAAGGTGGCATCCTTACTGCTGCCTTTTTCATAGATCTTGGAATCTTTCCAATTTCAACTGCCTGCTTTGTGTTGATGACATTGGCATGAGGAACTGATTAGTTTCAAGCCAATTAACTCGGAAAACTAAGAAAACCACTGTAATACTTTTGGTACTAAAAACTATATTAGAAGTCTGGTCCCACCATTATAGACACACCTGGACATGCCTTGCCTGTTGTTATAATCCAGAAATATCTAGGACTTAACCTATATCCCTCTTTATCCTGTCTACCCCACACTGAATTTCAGTATCAATTAGTCCTCAATCAGCTTGAGATTGCCTGTTTATTCTCACATTTCCTAATTCTTGAAGCCAGATGAGTTATTGCTATTAATGTTCTTCTCCATAGATTAGAATATGGTTTACCAAAAATTGCTTTCAGTTCTGTCCAGAATTTTATTAGCCTTCAAAAGACTGAACACACAATACACAATACACAATACTAAGATTTACCAGACTTCACCATATTACAATCTCTGCATACAATTTGCTTTCTACACTCTACAGAGACTCCCTACTTCTTACACAGCACACTCACATTTAAACTTAGCAGTGAACACTATTACGTACCCCTAGCTAATCTACTATAGTTTCATGGCAGCTCCTTGACCCTTTATAACTCAGACAATCTCCTCTTGCTCTGACCACACTTTACACTCACTGCTGCAGAAAATCTCTTCTAGAAAGTAACACCTATTTTCTGGAACCTAGTCCCTAGGGAAATCATGCAAGCCTCCTCTTCCCAAGAATTTAAGACATTTAAGAATCTGCGCAGGGACTACCTTAAGCAATATTTTCAGTATAAATGCTTTGATACTCCTGGTTGTCGACTTCCACCCTCCAACCTTTACCTTTATCACACACTCCTCATACCTCATAAGCCCACTTCTAAGTAGCTTATTATCCCTCTCCTTTCAAAACTGCTGGCTTTTCAATCTTTTCTGACCTTAATCATCCCAACCTGCCTACTTACTGCCCCCTCCATTTTACCTTCTCCTTTCTTTCTCACTCCCTGAAGAATTGCACTTAAATCAAACATTCAATATTGCTTTTTTCTAGCATTAGAAACCTAATCACACCAAGGCATCATAAATTTTGAATTATAGTGTGTTATATGTCAGACTCTTTAAAACTACTTCCTGGTTTATTTAATGTTTGAATAATTGTTTTGTGTGTGATTTGTTTGTAATAAGTGTCTTTCTTGATGCTTAACTTTGTATAATTTCTAAGCAACTGCTAAGTATTTTATTTTTATAACAAAAACAATTGCCTTTTGCCTGCTGAGGTCTGGTGATGACTGAAAAGGGTGTTCAGAACAATGCACTTTTCTGGTTAACAAATACAAATAAATAAATTGACTGTGGAAAAGTATTCTGTGGATACATATAGTAGCCAATATGCAAATGTCTGAAAAACTGAGCCAGTGGTTTAAATATATTCATCTCCATCTCTGTCTTGTGCTATATGCTGTATGTAGCCAACATATATTGCTCTGTGATACAACGTCAGACTGCATGTGAAAACTGGTTTGTATTAATGCCAATCAGCATACTTATTACTAAATAAATCTAGTCAGAAATGTTACTGTTTGGGTATTCTTGAGTAGATGTGGTTATAATTATTGTTGGAAACCCTAACACCGTTTCTATGCTTTAGGAAGAAACAAAATAATAAAAAAATATACAGTAGAGAAAACTGAGGGAAAAATATACAATTCCTAGACTATTCAGTAAAATGTGTTATCTACGTTTGCATTTTCTGTTTCATATAGGAACGCTTATCTTTGCTAGTAATTCTTAAGTGGCAAACTGCCACCATTTTTTGTAAGTTAATATAAATTACAAGATAATCCCATCTGTCAACATAATAGGTGAGCTTAATTAAATATAACCTTTACTTAACAAACACAAGCTGACATTCTTTTATTATGGCATGCTATTTTAATTGTTCATGTATGTGTAGTTTCTTAAAATGGACAGTATAATACATGAGTAGTAATGTGACAGAGAGCATGGTAAAGATGCTTATTTGCTGGAAATGTCACTTACACTTTTTGCAGAAAGCAGGTGTGCAGCCTCAAGGCATGTAAAATGGGCATTCACTTCAGGAAAATGACATTTGCATGGCCACAGAAATGTCATCATGTGGGAGTCTGCAAACTAACTGATAAAGCTATTTAAGGTGCTGATAAATGGATTGTGCAGTATTGTCTTTCACTCAATTTTCTTGTTTGATTCAATTAAAACAAAAAATACACAGAAATGGTGTCTCATAACTAGGGCTATTATAACTGATTAATTTGTAGTTGTAAACATACAAACTAGAAAGCTAATTTTAAATGAGAAATGTGTATACCTCCATACCGAGTTATGCAAATGACAATAAGTTAAATATTAGTGGTGAGTATATTTTGGCATGGGCTGATTTCATTAAATATTATTGTAACAAACAATTTTAACAGCACTGCTAAACACCAGAATGGATTCTGTTATCAAAGACAGTATTTTTCCTTGAAGAAATGCATATGGGTTTGACAGGTACTTTTTAATAGAGTAGAACTCATTTACTAAAACATTGTTTTTTTCTTCTGTAATATGCTTGAAAATTTGATTTCATAATTATACTTTACTAAGATACTTCCCTGAACAACAGAGAACAGCATTGTCTAAATTTGCCATTTCTGTGGTATGTTTATGGGACAATTAGAACAGCTGTTTGGAGCCAGCGGACAAAACAGTGATAGCATGAATAGCATGCAATAACATATCTTATCATTTCTTCTAGTAGTTTTGTGTCATGCAGGAGTTATATTTGACTCACTAAAGGTGCAAAGGGCCAAATGTCTGGAAAAAAAAATAATAACTTATTTTTGTCTCATATTGTTGTTTTGGCCAGCTTGCCTTCCACCTAAGTAGTAAACTGGTAACTATTGTACTGTCATGGTTAGTAGCAAAGTAATAAATTACAAAGGAGCTAAACACTGCAGACATTGACCCATGTTCTGATAGCTATTTGTAAACTGTGCGACAATAAGGAAGTTATGGTGTCCTAGGTCACTTTACCAGCCCCAAACAGGCCCTACTGTGTCATCAAAGTTACCTGGTAAACAAGGACTAAATAATTATCTAGCTATCATTTTGTATCATGTGACACACAATGTAGTAAAAAAGGAAGAAATGTCATAGGTTCATCGATGTTTACTAGGCTACTTACCCAAGAGCCATTTTAAGATCAGTCAAGCACACTCCAAATTTACCAAAATATTGCTGACATGTAGCAATATCCCAAGGATTCTTACAGTTATGATATAGGCTTGTACACATCAAATATTCACAGACTGCCCTTCTTCATTAGGGAAATAGGTGACAAACTGGGGTTAAATTTATGATCTCCCATTCATTGGTCCAAGATATATCTGAATAGGATTAGGGATGAGCTTTGTCTCACATGGATGTTCCAGAGAAGGGGTAATCTTTGGTATACATAACTTTCCCTCCAGCATGTACTGTTTATGCTGCAGACAAGATTTAGGTCCTCAGTGAGGATATTTCTAATACCATTTGTTTTGCAGATGGGCAACAAATCCATCAGTGTAGAATCAGAGGATGTCTTGCAGACTAGGCATAGATCACCACACAGCAGTCTGTAGTAGACTGAGTACAGGGATAGGCCTCAGAGATGGTCCGCATAGGACTTGTTTATTGCCTGTATTTTTTTTTGAGAGCCTCTATGGTCTCTCAGGCTGTTGCAAGTGCTTGGTCAAGTACATACCAAAGGGTTCGGTTCATTATACTCGACTGGTCTGATGAGAGCCAAGTACAGCAGGACAATGACCTTCTTGGGCCTGGATTCCATGCCCTTAATTATAAGTTGTGCAACACAGAATGATTTTCTCACCACAGTAGATATATGGTGGTCAAAGGTCAGGTTACTGTCAATATGCAATCTCAGATCCTTGATCACTGGGTATACTTTTAGGG
This sequence comes from Protopterus annectens, assembly GCF_019279795.1. Lineage (NCBI taxonomy): Eukaryota > Metazoa > Chordata > Ceratodontiformes > Protopteridae > Protopterus > Protopterus annectens. The sequence continues at coordinate 1,162,023,155 of NC_056731.1, forward strand.
TTGTATTTCAATGTGGTAATTTCCAGCAGTAGCCATCATTCCAAAGCATACTATTATGCATTTTTTCACATTGAGTTTTAGTCCATTGCTCAGGCACCAGTTTTTTGTCTGCATCAGGCCCTTTTGAAGAGTATCTTTGTCTTTGAGGAATTCAGCAACCACACCTAGTTTGCAGTCATTTGCAAACTTGGTCAGCCAAAGGCCCTTGAATTTTTGCCTTGACTTCAGAGAAGAAGATGCCAAAAAATAGAGGCCCCAGCACTGATCACTGTGTTACTTTGCTAATGACTGACTTCTTTGTGGAATTGGATTCTCCTATCCTAACTTCTTGTATCCTGTTGGAGAGCCAGCTGACTATCCATTGGGTAGCATGTGAGTTTATGCTTAATTTTGAAGGTTTATCTACAATGCCCGAATGAGGTATTGTGCTGGACACCTTGGCCACATTGAAGTAGGCAGTATCTATTGTTTTCCTTTGTCCATAGTTTTAGTGGCCTTTTTGATGATGTCCACCTGATTAATTAGGCATCACCTGCGTTTGGCAAAACCGAATTTGGAAGGGTCCAGTGTCTGCAGATTTCATAGGTTCACAGGTTCAGAGGTGTTTATTAGGTTAATGACTACAAGGGCCTTTTTAAGCCTAGCCATGCATCCCAAATCTCTGATAAGTTCTGACACCCTTGATAGGTATAAGCAAGGGCCTGGGATATAAACCATTTACAGTTTGTCTGTGTCCATTAGAGACATAGGTGCCAAACCAGTGATGAATTTTTGGTCCCCTATCCAATTGTCCAAGTTGCACTTGAATTGGGTTAGGGAGGAACTCTGCTCAAACATGGATAGTGAGCCTGTTCCACAGAAGAAGTAGCCTCTGGAATACATACCTGTCTCTCCAGCAGGTCCTATTTATATCACAGGTAAGGTTTAAGTCTTTAGAATGGGTAATTTTGCTGCTGTTTGTTTTGTGGATATGCAGGAGGTCTGTCAGCATGAGGTTGACAATGCCCTGTATGCCAGGCATAGATCTCCCCTCAAAAGCCTGTAGGAGACAGAATACAGGGATAGGGCCTTGAGGAGGTCTGCATAGGACATTTTACTTATGCCCTGTATTCTTTTAGTGAGGAACCTCTGTGGGCATTCCAGTTGTTGGATATGCCTGCTTACCAGAGGAGGCATTGTACTCAGTCTGATGAATGCCAAACACAGTGGAACAATGACTTCCTCGTACTTAGATGTCATACCATTGTTTATAAGTTGCGCAACATAGAATGATTTCCTCACTACAGTAGACACGTGATGGTCAAAGGCTAGATTACTATCTATGTGTGTCCCTAAGTTTCTGACTACTGGGTCAATTCTAAGGGGTGTGTTTTCAATATGGTTGTTACTAGGGATGGATGACTTCCCAAAGGATACTATTATGCATTTCTTGGCATTTATTTTTAGTCCATGGCTTTGACACCAGTCGTTTGTATGAGTCAGCCCCTCCTGGACAACACTTGTGTCAGTGTGGGATTGAATGACAGCTAATTTTCAATCTTTCTGCAAATTTAGTCAGTCAGAGACCACTGACATTGGCCTTGACTTCTGAGAAGTAAATGCCAAAAAGGAGTGGTCCAAGGACTGATATCTGAGGGACTCCACTTATGACTGGCCTCTTTGTAGAGGTGGATTCCCCAATTTTAACTTCCTGGGTCCTGTCTGTGAGCCAGTTGGCTATCCACTGAGTGACATATGAGTTTGTACCTAACCTCCTGAGTTTGTCAACAATGCCTGAGTGGTATATTGTGTCAAATGCTTTGGCCAGATCAAGGTATGCAATGTGGACCTTTTTTCCCTCATCCATTGCTTTGGTTACTTTCTCAAAGAAGTCCACCAGGTTGAGTAGGCATGATCTGCCCTTGACAAAACCAAATGGGTTGGGTCCAGCATCTGGAGGTTTACTATATCTCTACTGATCATCTCCATGATAATTCTTTCCATGGCTTTAAATATAAGACTAGTGAGACTTATGGGTCTGTAGTTTCTCGGTTCTCTAGATGGCCCACCTTTGTGCAGAGTGATGGCTGTTGCTGTTCTGTATTCATGAGGCATGAAGCTTGTTTGGAGGCTACAGTTAAATAGTAATTCCAGAGGCCCTGATAGGTCATGTTTTATGCTATGTAGAAGGCATCCTGGGATATTGTCTGGACCCATTGATGGAGTGTTCTTGGTCTTAGACAGAGCATTAAAGACCTGTTCCCTAGTGATAGTAGAGGGAGTTATATTTGATGGTATTTCCTGAGGGAAGGTTGAGGGGGAGAGAGGGGTAAAGTTGGAGCTGAATTTATCAGCCAGGAGGTTTGCTATATCTCCTGGCTCAGTATAGGTGGCTTCATTTACAATGAGCTCTGCACAGAAATGCGTATTGTCCTTGAGGTTGCAGACGTAGCTAAATAATGCTTTGTGGTTGTCCTTGGCCTGGGAGGCCAAACTTACCTCACATTTGGCTTTGGTAGACTTTATTTGTCCTCTGAGTTGTTTGTTTAGTTTGATGAGAGTGCTTTTATCCTGCTGGGTGCTGCACCTCCTAATTTTTGCCATGATTTTCTTGCTTGTCTTATACAGCATATTGATTGTGTGATTCCATGAACGTGGCTTGTTTTTGAGTTAGTTCTGTACTTCTTCCTGGTGGGTACAGCTGCCTCTATGCAGCTATTAACATGCTTGTACAGGGTTTCTGTGAACAGTTCTGCATAGGCAGCAGTGTTCTCGGGGTTTATGGGGGCTTGAAATTTTGTCAGGTTATCACTTAATAGCAGGAGGTTAGCCATAGACTAGTTCCTGAATATTCCAGGTTTTGCTAGGAGTCCAGGTTTTATTTTTACTTCAAAGGATGCCATTTTGCGGTCTGACCTTACCAGGAAAGACATTACAGTAGGGGAGTGTGCAGCACTCTCCCATATTGGTGAGGACCAGATCCAATGTGGTTGTACCCCTGGTTGGTGTACTGACTATCTGGTTCAGGGAGCTTGCAAGAGCAGTCAGCCTAGTACTAACCTATGAACATATATACCATAGCTAGTGGGGTTTGGCTTTATTGGCCTGAAATTGTCCATTAAAATGACTTCAAACGTAAAAGTCATGGGCATTCAGAATTGCCATATAGCTGAAACACCTGATGTTCATAAGGGTCATTTGCATATATCCCATGGGCCTCTGTTACAGGAGGTTTGGGAGGTCACTCTTTGAAAGTTCTAGCTTGGCTGGAGTTTTCATTTAGTTTTTTTTTCTCATTGGTTTTTCAGTGTGACCTTTTAACTCTTTGTTTTTATTTGTTTTAATTTGTTATTTGGGATATTTTGCAATCACCCTAATGAAAATGGACATCAGCTGGGTATAACAACCTCGTGTTTCTTAAGCTTAGTCAAACACTCTTCTTATGCTATGCTGAAGAGGTCATAACAAGGCTGAAATATGCATAGGGTTGGGAGGGTGGCCTAATGGTTAAAGTGTTTGCCTTACAAACACAAGGTGCAGGGTTTGAGTCTCACAAGGGATAATTGGCTAGGCTTAAAATGGCTCGCAAGGGCAGCTAGCCTAGTACTAATCTATTTCTATTTCACAAAATCCAAGAATCTCTGTACATGTACATTTGGTGCAATATTGAATTCCTAGTTAATAGTGGGGTAATTAAAGTCAACCATGAATATGGTATTTGGTTGGATGGTTAGTGTTTCTAATAAGTTTAAATACATGGTATGGGCTTTCTGGGTCATAGATGGGACCTATAGCTTAAAAGAAAATGTATTGGATTTTGCCTATGGTGATTTGAACATGGAGTAGCTCAAGTACATTGTCCTGTTTGACCACCCTTGTATCATGTATTGTTTATCAGATACATAATAATTCTTTCCATGGCCTTGCATCTGAAACTACTCAGACTTATGGGTTTGTAGTTCCCCAAGTCCATGAAAGGTCCCACACCTTGTGTAGAACATCAGCTATGGATCAGATATATGTTGTCAAGATGGTGAACCTATGGCTTTTAGCTATGATACAATATCACAGCCACTATGGTGGTGTAGAGGGCTGAAGTCATGACTAAGACCCAGGCAACCTGGGCTCAATTATCAGTTGGGGTGGCTAACTGACTGACTGAGCAGCTGGAAGGGATGGGCATTATCATCACAGCAGGGTGGGTGGGGACATAGAGTTTCTCATGATGATCTCTGGTGGAGACTGAAGATGTCATGGTTTGAGAGGCATAGTCCTGATGGTGGGTGAGAGGATGGGTGCATTGACTGAGCTGCTGGAAGATGAGGCAATGCACCATAACATCTCCATTGCTCACTCACCTAGGGAAATATCACCAAGTCACCAAGCAAAGGGAGATTGCAGGTAGATCAAATAATAATAAAAGAATGGATTGATGATATGGACAACATGACTCACCATGATGTCCTTAAGTTCCTTGCTAGCTCTGGAAGCATTTTAGCATTGACCAGGGGTAAGATTGGTTTGCTAGTAAACCCAGAGTAGGATGTGGGGCACTGGGACGGTGGTCAAAAATGAGAGAAGGGGACCAAAACAATGACAGAAGAGGACTAAAAAAAAAGAATTATAATACAATTTTGCAAAGAAGATAAAGAACTCTGTAACATAGAGATGCAAGCACTCCAGTCAAGCTGTCCATTTCTACATATTCTAGCATGAATCAGTAGCAATTATTGCAATTAAATAGCAGGTGGAAATTACAGAAAACATTGCAGGGTATTTCATCTTATGACCTTGTATCTTCTGAAAGTAATGTAGGATAAGTGGAGTTAATACTGTTATAATTAAAATAATATTGATGCACAGTTTTCTCAAGCAATCATTCTAATTAATTGACTCTTTTCCTAGTTCAAACAATTATCCTCCTCTGTCTGATACCTAGAGCAAGTTATTATATGTTCATAGGTTGGTACTAGGCTATTGACCCTAGGGCCTATACAAGCCTAGTCATAACAATTCCCTGGCTATTTCTTCCCACAGTATTTACTTCCATGGACCCCTGTCTAGCAGGGCGACTGACGTGATCCCCGAGGTGAATTTCCTATCTCCCATCCAATCATCAAGGTTCCTTTTAAAGAGGGCCAAAAACTATATTGTTGTTTTATACTGCTTCATCTGTACTGACAAATGTGAAATCTCTGTCAGCTTCTGACACTTTATAGCCAGCCTGAAAGCACTAGGTATTTTGAAGTAGTGTATTACTATCTCATAATGATTCAGTATGCGAGAGGTGTAAGCATTTGCTTAACTTGGAGGTGACCTTCTCACCTCAGAACACATTCAGAAAGTACTACACAGATGGACACACAGCACAGAGCACCTCCACTAAATCAGCTTACTCTGAGATTGTTAAGAGAGCATTGTGTAAACCTTCCAGGCTTAAGACTAAGGAACCTCAGCCATTAGTTCACAAAGCAACATGCCCTCCTTAACCCTTCACACCCATAGCAAGTACGCATATCTGTAAGAGTCACAAGGGTGCAGACTCAAGCTCTTATAGCCCAGTGAAACAGCATCTAACCACAATAATATTTTAGTAATAGGTGACTATTGTCAGGCATATGGAAACCACCCTCAGCAGGCTGGATAAGAACAGGGTCACAGTTAACCATCCTTCTGGAGCCAGGATCTGGGACATAGCAAGGGCTATTAGAGTCCTTTATCCTGACAAATATTATTATGACCTTATAGTGGTCCATGGGGATGAGGAGTATTGAACAACCTTAGGTTCTCTACCTAGAGAGATATACAGGAGAATATGGTTGAGCTTGCTGTGCATGTATTTGAGGCAGAAAAGGCACTGGTCTTGCCATCACACAGATTGGTTTCAAGATTCAAATACAAACTTGAATTTTTGACTTGAATAATTTACTATGTAGCTAGTGTCCTTCTAGGGGGAATCCAGTATGTTTCAGTTTGGGATTAGATGGCTAACAAGCCTTCCTGACTTGCCAGGGATGGTCTGTACCTCTTTTACGAAGGATTTTGTCTACTGACTAAAAAAACCTGACTCAAAGTAAATAAAATAATATCCAAGCTGACAAATACAGTGTACATAGGTTCATAGGTTCATAGGTAGGTACTAGGCTATCTGCCCGAGGGCATTTATAAGCCTAGCCAGAGTGTGTCGGCTTTCACCGCCCCACTCATTAATTAATTGATCCTCTGTCAAGCAGAGCCAATGAATGATCCCAGGGGTGTATTTTCTGTTACCCATCCACTCATCAAAGTTTCTCTTGAAGAGTGTTAGTGAGGGGCTCTGCCTGATCTAATTTGTAATTTTGTTCCAAAGCATGGGGAGTCTCTGTGACAGGAATCTATTCCTCCAGCATGTTCTATTTATTGTTGTGGTGAGGTTTAGCTCACTAGAGCATGTGGCTTGCAGTGACTTGGATTTCTTTAGGTGGAGCTTGTCCATCAATTCTGATTTGGACATGGCTTTGTAAGTCAGGCAGAGATCACCTCTGAGTAAGCGATATGCCACTGAGTACAGCCGAAGTTTTTTCAGTCGGGCTGCATAGGACATATGCTTGAGACCAGTAATCCTCTTGGTGAGGTACTATTGTGGTCTTTCCAGCTGTTGGAAGTGTCTTGTGAGGTACATCCCAAATGGGGCATTGTAATTTATGATGGGTCTAATGAGTGACGAGTAGAGGGGCACTATAACCTCTTTATTTCTAGATGCGAACCCTTTAGTAATTAGATGGACCACATAGAAGGATTTCCTAACTTCTTTGCCAATATGATTGTCAAAGGAGAGATTACTATCTACCTGGGTCCCCAGATCTCTTATTACCCCTTCTGTATTAAGGAAGCTGCCACCTATGTGGTAATTCCTGGGTGTTTTGTTTTTCCCCAAACAGGATGACTATGCATTTGTCATTTAGCTTGAGGCCATGACTTTGACACCAGGTGTCTGTCTCAGTAAGGACCTTTTGGAGGATGTCTGTCAGCCGGAGAGTCAATTATGGCTCCCAGTTTTCAGTCATCGGCGAACTTGGTTAGCCATAGTCCTCCTGTGTTTGCCTGTACTTCTGAGAAGTATATGCTGAACAGTAGGGGTCCCAGGTCCGAGCCTTGCAGGACACCACTTGTGACTGGTTTAGAGTCAGACCTGGAGCCTGCTATTCTTACCGTGTGAGTTCTGTCTGTAAGCCAGTTGGCAACCCATCTTGTGACGTAGGGGTTTATGTTCAGTCTGGTAAGTTTTTCTGTAATACCTGTATGGCCTATCTTGAAAGCCTTGGCGAGGTCAAGGTAGGCTGTGTGAACCACCTTTCCCTCATCTATGGCCTTGGTGACTGTCTCGAAGAAGTCAACCAGGTTTAGTAGGCATGCTCTGCCATTAACAAAGCCAAACTGGGTCGGGTCAAGTGTTTGGAGGTTCCCAATGTCTTTGTTAATGAGTTCCACGATGATGCACTCCATAGCCTTGCAGACCAGGCTAGTCAGGCTTATGAGGCGATAGTTACCAGGGTCAGTTGTGGCCCCTCCTTTGTGGACAGGAATAACCATTGCTGTGCACCATTCTATGGGCACATAGCTTGCAGAGAGGCTGAGGTTGAACAGCGTGTTTAGGTGGGGGCTTAGTTCGTTCTGTAGTTTGTGCAAGACGTAGCCTGGGGCACCATCTAGTCCCATTGTCACTGTACTTTTGGCTTTTGAAAGGGCTGCTTTCACCTGTGCGTCTGTGATTTTTGGAACACTACTCCTCTCCACATTTTACTCCACTCACAGTTATACTACTCCTTATATCATGCTCCACATTTTACTCCACTCACAGTTATAGCTATTCCGCAGATTCCAAAATCCTAGCTACCCCTTTAATTATCATGGAACAAGTTCTCTAAGCCCTTTCAAAAGTTAAGAATACCTTATTCTGTTTTTGGCTGTTGATAATATACTAGTTTGCCTGACTACCAGAGTCAGGTTTGGCCTATCTCAACCCCCTACTTAACCTCTTTATTCATAGCCTCTTCACTGGCTGCATTCCCAAATCCCAGGAGATAGCCACTGTAATGCCATTTTACAGGGGTGGCCCAGCCATGAACATTAGTAATTATGCACTTATTACTCTTGCTAGCCTCATATGTAAAGCTTTGAAATGTATTATATTAGGTCTCTTTAATCTGAACCATGAAAATCTTTTAACCCTGGGCTGCCATCAATTTAACTTTGTCAAAGGAAGGTCCTGCCTCTTTAATCTTGTTAATTTCTTTGAAAAAGTCACTGAAATAGTAGATAGGGGTTATGCAATACATGCAGCATATCTGGACTTGGAAAACGCTTTTGACACTATTCCCCATGCATGCAGGCATTATTGACAGACTTGTAAATTTGAAAATAAGTCCTTCTGTTTTGCAGTGAATAGCTAACTGTCTGTCTAACAGAACCCATGTAATTAGAGTTGCAGGTGTCTCTTCTGAAAGCAGAAGTCACCATTTCTATGCTGTAGGGCTCAGTGATGGGCCTCTCCTATTTGGCTTGTACTTCTCAGACCTTCAGGCTAACACTTCTGGCTTATGGCTGTCTAAGTTTTAAGAGGACTGCAAAATGGCTGTTGTTGTTCAAACTTCATCTGGCTCATTGTTACTCCAGCATGGATTAGACCATGTTAACAATTAGTGTAAGAGCAATGATCCCAAATTAAATATAAAAAAAGTAGTATTGCTAATTTTTCTAAACAAAATATTTCCCATACTGTACCGGTGACATACCTCTTCAATCTAACACTGTTGTAAGGGATCTAGGCACTCTTATTAATAATTCCTTATCTAAGCTTCCTTATAAGCTACCTTGGCTAAGTTTACCTTATTCAAAGTATTTTTATGTGTATTTTAACAGTTAGCATTTTTATAAATAATTTTTTTCTATGCTAAGGATTTAAATACCCAAGTCTTTTTTACATGTTAAACTAGTAGGATATGATGCCAGTGCTTGGTTTCTCATTTAAATGCATTTTGAACAACACAAGTATGACTCTGATGATGCCTGTCTGTTAGCAGGCGAAAGTGCTCAGTCTGAGGTGCTTTGTGCATGTTTATTTTTTTATGTGTCATTAAAGGATAATTTTTGTCTAGCTACGCATTGGTTTGGATTTCTTATTTCATCTTTGGAACTTACCTCTGTTTCTACTGAGGAACATTTTTTTGTCCTTCATGGAGATCCATGTCTATTCTTTCGAGACGTAAAAGACCCGACCCTCTTTGATATCCTATTTCTTCAAAGAGCAAATGGTACTTCAAGTACAAAATTAAAGGAACTAAACCTTCATCAACAGATAAAGAAGCCCCATTGGTGTGATGGATTTTATAACACAATGTATCCCTATGTCTAGGACAAATTCTACCACATGTCAAAAAAAAGTCACACCCTTGCCATCTTCAAGGTAAACCTAGATATTTGGATGTGCAGCTTCAGATTTGCCCTTGGTTTATTTTGCTTTGTCTTTCTTGAGGCTAGAGTGAACTTTTGAATAGGGTTATTGACTAACCTGTAATGGTCTGCAGACTGCTTGCCTAATACCTACTAACAAACCTATCAGATAAATGTATCAAATCTTAAAGTGCCATCCATTCAGCTTTACTCAAGTTGTAGGAAATGCTTTGAGAATTCAGAAATGGTTATTCTATTTGTTGTAACAACATACTCTCAAACACAAACACAACTGATTTGTTTTACATACACAAATGTCACTTATCTATCTTTTGAACTCATGAATCGATGTAAGTGACTTTCAATGCCCTGTGTAGGACTTACATTAAGTTGTACAGCAGCCATACTTATATGATCACTATTAAACTCAGTTATGTTGATATGTCACTTTGTTGTGATAGCAATTTATTTTGTATTGCCCCTCCCCTATATCAAAAGTGTTAAGGTCTGTCAGAAAAATGTCCCTATACCAGGTAAATACATCACATTACAGGCAAAAGTTCTGAAAAAAATGAAATAGTCAGCCTTTCCCCTTACATTTCGTCATCCTGTTGGAAAGTCTAAATCTGAGTCCTTTTTAAAGAACAAATAGTTCAATCCACGGTGGTGCAGCAGTAGCGTTGTTGTCTCACAGCAAGAGGTTCTCCCGTTCAATTCTCGGCTGGAGTGCCTTATGTGTGGAGTCTGTATGTCCTCCCCATGGTCGAGTGGCACTTGAAAGAAAAGGCATGCGTAGAATGTGGTTGTGCCCTCGTTGAAGGTTGGGTGTCGAGCTGGCACCTCGGCACCTGTAGAAAATCTACTGCCAATCATTAGCAGACCGGAGTTCTGCTGTGGCGACCCCTAACTGGGAAAAGCCGAAAGAAAAACAACTTGGTATATAATCAAAATAACTTCAGATAAATTAATAATAATGAAATCTTTCATTTCATTTTTACTACAAGGTATACCTGACGAAAGAGTTGTAATTTATAACATTAATGGTACTTACATATCTCTCACTTCTTGTAGTTTGAGTTTCCATTATTGGATCCAGTTTTCATGGTCTTGGTATTCCAAAGCTGTTGGTGGTTATTTGGAGTGAAGGTCTTTGGGCAATCTCTCTTTTTAGGTTACTGGTTCTAATGCTGGTATACCTTTACATGAAGTGCTCCTTTGTGTCCTCTATTTGTGTTGTAGCTACATCCAAAATGCACTCATTTCTATTTTCATTCACAGTCTTGACACAGGTTTATATTTATTTTGATACTTTGATTGGCTATGACCATCATTTGACCATTGCTATTAGAGGATAGCCCCACTTTCATAATCAGTAAGGCTGTGTATCAGTTTTAACGTTTCTGCATTCCTTGAACAGCTTCCCATGTTTTCCAAATCCTGATATAAATCCTGGTATAAACTGTTTAGACATTCTTGTAATTGTCGTCGGACAAGTTATCCCTCAGCTGATTCTGTATGCCCCCAAAATGTCCTCCACTATTTTAACACTCTTGTGGTTGTCTAGGTATTACTAATCATAAGTGAATCTGTCCAACTCTCTCTTTAAGTTCATTTTCTTCTACTCCAAAGGGTGCTGAGGGCAATCTGTCTGCACAAAAGCCCCTCAGCGAAAGGTTCATCTCCAGATATTTTAAAGCATAGTTTTCTTATAAAATGTATATAACCCATTGTCATTCAGATGTTGCAAATTGTTCTGTTTCAGGAACAATGTTAATATACATGCATGGGGAACACACAAATTATCAGTCCAAGTGTCTGTGCATTATTGTAAATGATTACTTACCCAATGATTCACAGGGATTGTATGATTGCTTCACAGCATTTCTAAATGCACCAATCAAAATAAAGTCCTGTTTCTTAATGTAGCTTTAATACAAAATACAAAAGTATGCAGGTCATAGTGATGCAAGACCTGTTGTTCTATTAACATTTTAATTGACTTCGAGTAAAGTCTCCCTAGTGTCATCTAGTATTCCTCTTAACTTTATGCAGTAGTCTTGAGTATGGTTGCTGAGAAGTATGGCAGCCCTTCTTATACACATGGAGACATCCCTACCTCTTAGATGTCACTGATTTTACAGTACATCCCTGATTTTGCCTTTTATACCTGCTTGTAACTCATGAACCATTACAGTCAGTCAATAAAGCTAGACATTAGAGTTTCATACATCTTATTGTCCAGAATATGCTTCATGGTACAAAACCTACTGTTCTATTAATGTTTTCATGAGTTAGTGCAATATTTTAAAGTCCCTGGTGTCTAGTGTCCCCCAATTGCAGATTTTGCTCATTATTCTAGGGGCATTAGAGGTAATGTAGCCACCACCTCCACAAATATAGATACACATACACTTGCACACACATGCACACACACACACATAAAGTACATACACATGTTCACACAGTCCCTCACACACGTAGATACTCACCATAGATCAGACACCCTCCTCACCCTTCTCACTTGTGGACACACTCACTCATTCTGCTATACACATACCTACTCTACCTATCCTGTAACTAATACCTCTACTCAGACCACTCAGGCAGGCACACACTTACACACACACACACACACACACACACACACACACACACACACACACACACAAACCACACACACTCGCAAGCAGAGACTCACCATAGATCAGTCCACCCCCCCCACCCTTTCTCAGTCATGAATGCACTCACCCATTCAGCCAAATACATGCATATGCACACACACACACACACACACATATATATATATATATATATATATATATATATATATATATATATATGGTTTCACTTCACATACCCAAAATGCTGAAATCTCGAATTTCAGCATTTCGAGTCCATGAAGCCGAAACTTTAGAATAGCGAAAGTGCATAAGTGCAAATGCGAATATGTCGAATCCGCACTTATGCAGTGATGCTACATTATGGGAAGTGTTTGTTTGGGATGTTTGTGTTCGGACTTTCAGATGAGTGAGTGTATATGAGCATTTTTGTAACTTATGTGTATGTGTGTGTGTGTGTGTGTGTGTGTGTGTGTGTGTGTGTGTGTGAGGGACTGTAGAATGGGTGTGTGTGAGTTTTTTTATTTCTCGGTTTGTGCGATTCGGAGTTAGTATAGTTAAGTGGGGGTGTGTGGGGGGTGCAGCTTTGTTTAGTGTAGGTGTGTGTATGTGTGGTGTTTTGTTGTGTTTATGTTTTTTCACACACCTACTTAATCTATCCTCTAACTAACCCCCCTATTGCAACACCCAAGTTGGCACACACTCACACACACATGCACACTCACCAGAGATCGTTACAATGGACAACGTCAGCTTTTCAGCTGTGTTCATTAACATGGCTGTTTGCACTAATTAACCACTCAGCTACGCAAATCCCTTACTACAGGCATCTCCAAGAGAGAGCACATGGCTAATTAGTATAGCCCGCTCCTACAGAATGCTCATTAACACGTAGCACAGCCATGGAGATGGCCTAATATAATGACACCATGGACCATATAGAATCACTGAGGTAAGGCTACCTCTTAATCAGAATGGGACGTCATCTATGGTAGCAGCCCATGCTAGGGATTACCACTGGCAATGACCCTTTCTAAATTCCAGTCTTTGTGCTTTAAAGTTGGTTATGGTATTCTCTAAATCACTTGAACAACTTGAATCATAAATAGTTACTCTGTTTCAGAAGTTGCAAAATTATGCATATAATGTTTCTGTTCCTTTATAAACCAAAACCTTTCAATTTCTATGTTTACAGATGTTATATCCATGTCATTTATAGTCATGATTCATAGACACCAGCTACACGCCACTTGATAATGTCACTGCATGACGAGGCACAGAGCTAATCGGACATGAATTAGACACTGAATATAGCTGACAGTATGAGCAAAGGACTGCATGATTAATGAGATGGTTAGTAATAATGGGATAAACTGTGCTAGGCTACACTATAACAGAAGCAGTGCTGCAGTAGGAGACACAATTAACATGATGGACATCACAGCTAAGGCAAGCTGGTATGTCCAAGTCAACGTGTCTCACACACGTACACACACACACACACAAACACACACACACACACACACACACACACACACACACACACACACACACACACACACACACACACACACACATACACACACACACACACACACACACACACACACACACACACACACACACACACACACACACACACACACACACACACAGTGTAACTCCAAAGAGCTACATTTCACACTCATTTGCATAGGAAATGCATCACAGTAGCCACCAGACAGACCAATGTGCATGCACAGCAAAGTGCCTGTTCATCATATAAATGGAGAGGAGATGGGATAGACATGAAAGCAGTAAAGGAAAGTAGCATGCACAGTTAATCAAACAAGTGCAACTATAAAGTATGAAAGATGGGAGAAGGAAGTGTATTTTTTCATAGAGAAAAAGACTATTTTGTAAAATTTGCAAAAAAGATGGAAAAGTGGGTAGAGAAGTAGTTAGGGACAGCTATGGATGGGATAGAGGGAGAAGGGCAGATAACAGGGGCAGGAAAACATACACAGAACACAGATACAGGCAGACAAGAATGGTGCACATACAAATGGTAGGGAGGACAGTGGATATACTTAGACATACAGACGTTATTCAAGTGGTAAATAGGAGAGTTGTGCAATGAACAAGGTATGGGGAATGAAATTCCACAAAAGAGAAAAAATACCAGGATTGAGCAGAGTGGAATCCTGACATAGTTGCCAGAGGGCAATAATCAGAAATCACTCATCTAGCTGGCCAATGTCATGGACCAGCTAGGTGGTCAATGTCATGAGCCTGTTGTTTCCCAGTCTCCTGATGGACAGCGCATGCTGGTGGAGTCACTCCACTAACCATGCAAGTATACAGTCAACATTGCTCAGGCAAGTATCCACTTGCTGGAGCACCTCAGCAGCCCCCGGACTTGCATCCATGTTCATAAAAAGATCCTTTGCCTGTCCAACTGAGAAGCAGACATACAGGGCACCAGTAATCTGTCCAGATCACTTCCAACAGAGGAGCAATTAGGTAGACCAGGAGGCCATTGGTAACTCAGCACCAGAGGCAGAGGCTGGTGGACCCAGAGAGTATTGTGGCATTACCTCCTCTCCTTCCATAACTGGACTTGCAGAAGGATAGCACAATGGGAAAACATGATTACACATATTCTACAAATGAAGTTGTAGTTGTGGAGCGGACTAGCACAGATGTCATACAGTTCCTATTGTCTGGAGAGGCACTCTCCTGTTGTGGTACCTAACCATATCCAGCTGCTGCTCTTCCACTGCTGCTCTTCCACTGCTGGTAACAAAGCATGTACTCTTTTATATACATTTAAAATAGTTAAGATAATAGAAGGTAAAGGTACAGAAAAAATGCTTACATTCTGTTTTAGGATCCCAGTCTTGAGGCTCTATATCATATGAGTGAATCGCACAAATTGTGAACGCTCATAATATTGAACATACTGGACCTCAAAGTGCTTTTTCTGAGATTGAGGTACAGTGAAGAATGGGATATTTGCCCTTTCCTCACTGTAGTGCAATCTCGGAGTTGGAATATATATTTAGCGGGGGGTGTGGGGGGAGCATCCCCCCACAATAGGAAGTTTGAGATCCAGTATGTTCAATTTTATGAGCGTTCGCAATTTGTGCGATTCGCTCATATGATATAGACCCCAGTCTCAAACCTGTGCCATGCACTTTTGAAGAAGGTCAGGTTAGTGTCATTTTAGGTCACTGTCTCCATGCTAATATTGCTCAGCAAAAGGATTGGTGCAGCTAATATCATTCACCGCTCCAGTAAACACATGCCAGCCATCCACCTTCTATAACTGACTATCATAGTTGCTTAGCAGGTGCTCCCTGAAGTTCCTGTGCAGGAAGAATAGGAAAATCTCTCTCTGTCTGGCACTCCATATTGGATCCCTGCATTTACTAATGCCTGAAGTAGCCATGGCCACTCTACTGAAGGAGCAACAACATAGTAGCCCAACACACATGGATGCACATTTCTGAATAATGTGCCATGCAGTGTACCACAACCCATTATCAAATATGGTAACATTAACTACTCCCTGTATTGATAGCACGGCCTTCACTGACTAAGTCACAGTTGTTGCTGTTGTCTATTGTTTAGATTATTTTTGGCAATTTGTAATAATAGCCTACATATCAGAAATACATGGCTTCTTTAAAATGACACAAATCAGTGTCTGGCTGGCTCCATGAATGCAAATGCTCTTCACTGCTAGGATGCCCACAAAGCATGTCAGTTAACATATCTTCTTCCGAATTATCTATACTATGTGTGTTTTCTAAACGTCACAGCCTTAGTAGTTGTTTCATATACGATGGCATTCCTGGCCCCTATATTATATTTCTTTGGCCTTCTTTGTTCTTTATTCTCAGATCTGATGATATTCATTTATCCTCTCAAGAATTTGTCATCGCCATTGATTGGAAACTATTATTTTGCCAAGTTTGAATACTTAGCCCTAAAAAAAAATTATTTCTTACCTTAAAAGAAACATAGGACTGAAGTTCTTTCCTTACTGAAGTTTCTTTTTTTCCATCAGGACAACTTTTCAGTATGACCATTAACTTCATTTCTGCGTCAGTGTTAAGTACACCTCTGACATTTATTTCCTGTCATTGGTAACTGTTGTATTACCCAAAAATATCAACTTCTTTTTCGAATAAGATTTCATGCATCTCTGGTATATAAGCTCAACTCAACATAGCTGCTATGTGTAGTTTCTTGCGGGTCTATATTTTACTTTTAGATCACACGTCTGTAAATGAAGTAATGTCTGATGCAATCTCAAAGGAGTCTTATACAACATTTTTCTGAATATGCTTTCCAAAGGTTTGTAATCTGTGTATACATTAATGTCTTTATCATACAAATATTCATGGAATTTCTATACACTAACGCTAACAGTTACTTTTCTTTCTGACCATACTTCCTTGGTATATCTGTGAATGCTTTTGACCCATAGGCAACTGGTCTATTCTTCTGTAAGGTCACAGTTCCTGTATCTACTTGCAATGAAACTGTCTCATTCATATAATGGTTCTTTAGTGTTGGTACATCTCCTACTGGGTACTTGAGCATTTCAAAACTCTTTTCATGTTTATAGCTACATTCCCAGGTTATATATTTCTATAACACTTTACTTTCTTAGAAACATATTTATCTCCAACAGATTAGGTGCAAACATTGCAAAATAAGCATCATTCCTTGAAATTGTTGTATATCTGCATATCTTATGGTTTTAGCATTTGCAAAATCACATTAACTTAACAGATTTCATCCCACCAATGTTAGAATGTGATGTTTGTTTTCCAGACTTGTCACTTTGATTTTATAACGGGATAGTAAGTGGGAACTTTTGCAGTCTGAAATAATGCCTATGCGTCCAGGTTCGTCAGGCCAGTAGAATGAATGAATGGGGACAGATGTGGAGTGCAAGCACATGAACACATATATTAACAACCACACAACATTATGTAACTCAAGCATGGAGGACTGACAAGGTAAGGCATTACAAAATCTCTCATCCTATCCCATTATAATGACATTGGGGATCTACTGCACAACTCATGGCCCTGTGTGTGGGAAATGGAAATTAGCAGCTCTAGAGAGGATCTAAGACTAACAGGTGAGATGGGGGGAAACAAACATACTGGAGAGAATACAGTATGAATTAAATATAAAATAAGGGTGGTACTTTACTGCCTCTCACTTAGTTACTTCCAGATCAGAAGTTTTCTTCCATTGTCTTCCTAAATCAAAACACTCCCTAAGGAAAGACCATCCCTAGATGTAAGTCATCTGTCTTTACACTTAAAATAATCAGGTATGATGGACACATGAGAAGAAAGGTTAAATACTAAGTCATCTGAAGTTGTTTGGAAATTAATGACTTTCATTTTTTTTTTTTTTTGCTTTTTTTGGCATTGCTTCCAGATATACTTCTATATCCCCACTAAAGTTGCTATAATATCCTTAAATTCTAAGACTCTGTGCTAGATATCTCATTAAAGCACACATTTAAATATACATTGTGGATAAAGAGAAAAATCACACTCTTATTCACATTCAGTATAACAATCTTTTAATAAAGCCAAGCCTCGGAGAATTCACTAAAATCTCCCATGTACTTGTTTACTCTTTCTCTCTAGGACATGAAAAGCTGCATTAAAGCAGAAATCCATGAACATAACTGATATTGCTAGATGTCAAAAATGCAACAACTTCCTAGAGTACTGGAATACTGGAGGTACATAACACTGGGCACCATGATGGTAAAATAAAGTATTGAAAGTATTCAGGCTGTTTAAGAGTTATCAAGCAAAGGGAAATCCAAATACCAGCAGCCAGAATTCAGCTGTAACAGATGCTGCTACCTAAATTGTGAAAAATATATATATATATTGTGCATGCTAGTGGACTTACAACCTGAAGAATACAGGACTGGAAAGGTAAGACCAGAACTAACTTATTAAAGATATAGCTACCAGTAAATTATACAGTAACTAAGTGCAAAGTCAATGGGTGTGCATAATTCACGGTTATTTTGTTTACCATGATTACTGGTGATTATGATTACTGACTAGAAGCTGAGGGAATAAACCATGGATTTTTTTTGCTAATGTCTGACCACAGTTTGGGGGCACTTTGTATATAAGATGGCAGTATGCCGCTATGAATCAGTGCAGCAGTTTAGTGATAAAGTCTTCAGCGGCTGAGTTCATGGCTTTGTGCGTCTCAAGTTAATTTTGTATGGTGTGATGTGGATTAAGAGAATGCAAGAAGCTGACTACCATATGAGACAGAAGAACGTTGAGCTCGAAATGTAGAATAGTACTTTTGGGTGTGATGCAGCAAGATTAGCTGCAATGGCCTGGAATGGATGGGGCTGTGTCTGTTTAAAGAGGAGTGATGATTTGCACCATTAGATGTGTGATTTAAAGCAGACTATGAGTGAATTTTGTCATTTTTCAAGGTGGGACAAGGAGGTTCTACAGAGAGAAAATAGTTAAGAAGAAATCAGATTAAGAAATGTGCATCAGAGAGTATATGAGGGAAATGCGAGAGGAAACGTGAAGACAGGTATGGGGAAAGGAATCAGGATTCATCATTGTGTTGAATAAGAAGAAACAGAAGCGAGAAGATGGGTGATAAGTCAAAATGGGTATCAGCTAACAAGCTGGGCATAGGCTGTTGGTGTATTAAGAAGAAAAATAAGGATTAAAGTGAAGAATATGATGCATTTGTTATATATTTTGAAGAAACAAACACACACAGTCCAGCAAATAAATTTGAAGCCATTTTATTGCCAATGTATACAGCCATTGAACAGAATAAGCACAGACTGACCTTCTAAAGACTTACGCAATCAGTTAAGTTCAATAGCAATACACCTGCATTAACCACTTATTGAGTTTAAACCCAATCAGTAAATCACAGGAAAAATGGAGTATTAGTGTTCACAGAAAGATCATAGCTGGCATTGCTTGTATGGTACTGGGGCATACTCCAAGCCCCATTCATATGAAAGCTAAGAACTACTGAAAACGTGTTCATTTGTCAGAATGTCAGACACCACAGTAGTTTTCTACCTCTTGGTGAGTTTCTCAGTTGTGACACTGGTCCCTGGCTCACTGACACAGCAGGTTCACCTACAGCAGGTTCTTGCATTGAATCCAGTGACGTGTCAGGACTGGAAGCTAACTCATGACCCTTAATTGAAGCATCAGCACTGCAGCTGCCCCAGCCTGTAGACTCTGGATTCACTCCATCTGAAGTGACAGTATCCTTAGCTGCTACTACTCCTCTCTGGGCATTTTCAAGAGAAATAGGTTCATAGGTTCATACTAGGCTATCTGCCCTGGGGCAATTATAAGCCTAGCCCGATTCTGTATGGCTTACGCCACCCCTTGATTTGAGTATACTGTGCCCTTTTTAAGGTTTAGTTTACTGTGCCTCTGTCTAATAGTGACACTGGAGTAATCCCTGGGAGAAACCTATGATCCCCCATCCACCTATCGAGATTCTTCTTGAAGAGATTCAGTGAGGTGCTCTGCCTCACATGAACTGGAATTCTAGTCCAGAGCGAAGGGAGCCTCTGGGTTATGAACCTGTCCCTCCAGCAAGTTTTATTTATTTCTGTGCAGAGGTTCAAGTCCCTCGAGCGTGTGGCTCTAAGGGATTTAGATTTACTAAGGTGGAGCATGTCCATTAATTCTGGATTTGACATAGCTTTGTATGTCAGGCATAGATCGCCTCGAAGTAGGCGGTATGCAACTGAGTAGAGCTGGAGTTTTTTAACCGAGCAGCATATGGCATCTGTTTGAGACCCTTGATCCTCTTGGTGAGATACTTTTGGGGTCTTTCTAATTGCTGCAGGTGTTGGGTAAGGTACATCCCAAAAGGGGCATTGTATTCTATGATGGGCCTGATGAGGGATGAATAAAGGGGCACGATTACCTCTCTTGATCTAGATGTGAAACCCTTCATGGTGAGGTGGGCTATGTAGAAGGTCTTTCTAACCACTTTGGCAATGTGGTTTTCAAAGGAGAGATTGCTATCAACTTGGGTCCCCAGGTCCCTAATAACTTTCTCTGTACTTAATGGGTTTCCGCCTATGTGGTAATTTTTGGGCACATTGTTTTTGCCAAAGGGTATGACTATACATGTTTTGGCATTTAGCTTTAAACCATGGCACTGGCACCAGTTATCTGTCTCTGTGAGACCTTTTTGAAGGATGTTTGTGTCAGCTGGAGAGTTGATTATGGCGCCCATTTTGCAGTCGTCTGCGAACTTGGTGAGCCATAGTCCTCCCATGTTTGCCTGTACCTCGGAAAAGTATATACCGAACAAGAGTGGTCCCAGAACAGAACCCTGTGGGACACCACTTGTGACTGGTTTCGAGTCGGACATGGCTCCAGCAACTCTCACTCTGTGGGTTCTGTCTTTGAGCCAGTTTGCGACCCATCTTGTGACATAGGGGTTTATATTTAAGCTGGATAGCTTATCTATGATACCCGAGTGGGGTATTGTGTCAAATGCCTTTGCAAGGTCCAGATAGGCTGTGTGGACTACCTTCCCTTCATCTATGGTGTTGGTGACTGTTTTGAAGAAGTCAACCATGTTCAAAAGGTAGGATCTGCCCTTGACAAAGCCAAACTGGGTAGGATCTAGTGTCTGTAGGTCCCCAATGTCTTTGTTTATGAGCTCCATGATGATCATCTCCATAGCCTTGCAGACTAAGCTAGTCAGGCTTATGGGGCGATAGTTTCCAGGGTCCGTAGAGGCTCCACCTTTGTGGAGTGGGACCACTGTTGCTGTACGCCATTCTGTGGGCACATATCCTGTAGTGAGGCTGAGATTGTATAGCTGTTTTATTTGAGGGATTAGTTCCTCTTGGAGTTCATGTAGGATGCAACCTGGGACGCCATCTGGTCCCATGGAAGCAGTGTTTTTTGCTTTGGAGAGGGCAGCCTTCACCTGAGCATCACAGATGTTTGGGAGGCAGCCCTCTGCCGGGATAGATACTTGCTCTTTTTGGGGGGAGGGGGTGGAGAAGTTTGCACTGAACCTGTCTGCCAAGACATTGGCGATGTCTGTGGGTTCAGTGTATTTTTTGTCATTTAGAATCAACTCAGAACAAGTCTGGGAGTTGCATCCCAGGTTTCTAACATAACTGAAAAAAGCCTTATGATTGTCTTTGGTGTCCTGTGCAATTTTTCTCTCGAAGCTGGCCTTGGAGGATTTTATGAGGGATCGTAATTTTTGCTAGTACTGATCAGAGATGCCTTCCCTATTAGGGATTTTGCTCTATCATGTAGTAGCTTCCTCCTTCTGTTGTACAGTTTATTTATGGCAGGGGTCCACCAGACTGGACGCCTGCCTTTGGATGATTGGGTCTTGGTTTTGTTTGGGATAGCATGATCCATGCATTCCTGGAGATGTCTGTAGAATGCATTTATATAGGATTCTGCAGTTTGGGCCATAGTTTCCACTGGCCCTGGGGCCTTGAAGGATTCCACTTCGGTTTTGAGAAGTGAGAAGTTCGCTTTTGAGAAGTTTTTCACTGTGGTTTTCTGGGCTGGGGTGGGGTCGGGATGTGGACATCCAGTGAAATTAATTTATGGTCTGATCTTACCAATGAGGGATATACTTCTGGTGTGGAGCATTGAGTCCCCTTGTTGGTAATGATCAGGTCTAGTATGTTGTCCCCTGTTGTGGGAGTGGTGACTAGTTGTTCCATAGCATTTGAGTTTATAATTTCCAG
Organism: Protopterus annectens; assembly: GCF_019279795.1. NCBI lineage: Eukaryota > Metazoa > Chordata > Ceratodontiformes > Protopteridae > Protopterus > Protopterus annectens. The sequence continues at coordinate 1,162,044,959 of NC_056731.1, forward strand.
GAACCTTTGGGCTAAGGTGCTGGGGCTTGAGTAGTGCTCCCAGTCAATGTTTGGGTAGTTGAAGTTGCCCAATATAATGGTGTTCGGAGAGATCTTCATGTTCTCCAATGTTTTCAGGAAAGCAGAGTGGGATTCCTGACTTTGAGAGGGTGGTCTGTAGGATGCTATAAACTGAAAAGCAGTCTTGCCCACCGTCAGCTGCACATGGATGGTCTCTGATACTTCATGCAATGCCACTAACCTGGATGTGTGGATATCCTTGATAAATATGGAAACTCCCCCTCCTTTTGTGGTTCGGTCCGGGTTTTGGGGCCGAAAAGCATGATATGAGGTATAGCCTGGTAGTGCTGGGGTGCTCTCTGAAGCTTTGAACTAGGTTTCTGTCACTGCACAGATATCGATGTTCTTCATACTGAGGAGAGCTTCGAGTGCATGCATCTTGAGGCTAAGACTTCTGGCATTTAGCAGCATTACCCTTAGTTTCTTGTTCCTTGTACTGTCTATGGGGGTGGGTTTGACTTTTGAGCCTTGCCTAAAAAAGGCACTATGGGGGTGGCAAGATCCTTTGCCATTATCCGAAAGCCCAGTGGTGACAGGTGCAAGCCATCCCTAGCAAAGCAACGTGGCTTGTCGAGCATGTCATCCCAGGCTGACAGACACTGGATCCCTTTTGAATGACACCAAAATTTTAGCCAGTTTTTAAAATCAATCATTTTGTCTTTGTACTGTGGCATCATTCTAGGTGAGGGTAAGATGCTGCTCAAGGTCAGGGTCATACCAGCCTGGGCTACATGATCAGAGAGCTCCTCTATGTCTCTTTTCATGTAGTCCAGGGAGGTACATCTCAGGTCATTCACACCAGCATGTACAATAACTGAGTCATACACCTGAAGAAGCTTAATTGTTAAAGCGCTTGTGTTTGCACCAAGTAAAGGCCTGTTCTGGATTCCAAAGCTGTCTCCGTCTCTTTTTTTCTTGAATAACTGAGTCATATTTGTATTTGCTTTGGAGTGACCTGAGTGCTTGCATTATGTGGCGGATCCTAGCACCTGTCAGGCAGCTCACCATGACCTTCTCTTTATTCAGCCTGGTGAGCGGGATGTCAGTGTGTCTGACAATAGAGTCACTTATTACAAGAGTATCAGGTGTGTTATTCAGCCTTAAGGGCTGTGGCTGCTTGGCACACTGACTTTGTGGGTTATGTGTTGTGCGTGTTTTGTTTTGAGGTAGCGTTTGCTTGGATGTCTGCTTTGGAGGTCTCTGTTGCTTAGGTAGGCACCAACATCAAAACAGGGATCGGGGGGGGGGTTCACTAGACAGACACCACGGATGAGATGTTAAAGTGCCATGACAGCACCATCATCAAGATGGGGATCAGGGTGAAGGAACCACTAGACACCACGACTTATTTTAAGTGCTGTGATAGGACAAACATTTCTATGGGGGGCAAATTGGTGTATCTAGGGAAATTATTTTTCTGAGCTATGATACAGAATCGGAATTGCCTAGACATATTAAGGCCCTGCTGAGATTAATTATGGTGGCTGCCAAAAAAGCAATAACTAGAAAATGGAAATTGTCGCTCGTCATTTTCTAACAAATAAGACAAGCAGGCAGGGGGGTTTGTTTAGATGCTTTAATATATAGAAACACATCAGGATGGACAGTAGCATCACAGAGTACAAACAAACTAGTTTACAGACAGACCTTGCATACATACACGCTTACACTCAAAAGCTTACTACAAAATGGCAGTCTAGCTTGCACATGCTCAGTATTTATACACTTGTGTAAGCCCTTGGATAGCTTCTTAAGGGTATATACAAATATATTGATCTACAGCCTCCCTCTTAAAAAGATTGCCCTTTGAAAAAACAATATCAGAATTAGACATACATTGCTATATACATTTGAAACAGAACACAATGTTCGTGTCTAAGCTGCATCATATCTACTACAAGGTTTAGAGATGTGGCCATATCTCATAACATAACAGTCTGGACCAAATTTAGCAACAGGGACAGTCTGGGGTGCACAGCTCGTATCAGGAATTTGTGGACTCGTCACAGGAATGGGAATGTCCTCTGGAACTTCTTCTGGAATTGGAACACCAGACAACTTTCTCTGAGATAAAGAATCTTTCTCACAGGCTATGTGCGGTGGTATAGGCTCAGACACTGGTCTCAAATGTTTCCAATCCTGCCTAAGAACTGCTCCTTGTGATTCCACAGTGTATGACCCTGACTCTGGGCAAATATTGTTCATTACACCAATCTGATCATAACCTTTGAAAGTTTGCATCCTTGCCACTTCTTATCCTAATGAATTGAGCGGTTTGCTGGTTTTATCATAGCAGGACTTCTGGGTTAAGTGCTTCTTCAACAGATTTTTTTTTACTGACCTGCTGTTCTTGACACATGGAACCAACAGTTGACTACTGATTGGTAATGTGGTTCTGGTTTGTCTCAACAGAATTCTCTGAGCAGGTAAACCAAGATGTTTATCACGAGGAACATTTCTGAGATTCAGGAAAACGTCACTATTATCTCATTTTGACTACTCAAGTAACTGTTTTGCACTTTGAACTGCATGTTCTGCCAAACCATTAGACTGTGGGTACTCTGGACTACTTGTAACATTAGTAAAGTCCCATTCTTCAGCAAATCTTTTGAACTGTTGGCTTGTAAACTGCGTACCATTGTCAGAAATAACTTTGTGTGGACTACTATGGACTGCAAAATTATGTTTCATCTTAATAATGACAGTACTGAATGCTAGGCTGGAAAGTAGGTCAATCTTGAACCAATTGGAGTAAGAGTCTACTAACACTAAATAATGTTGACCATTGCACTCGAAAATGTCTGAGGCTACTGTTGACCAAGGTAGTTCAGGAATTTTGTTTAGCTGAAGTGGTTCCTTGGGTTGATTTGGTTTTGTACTATTATATACTGAACAAGATAAAAGTGCTCTCTCAATATCTTGTGACATAGAAGGCCAAAATACTACTCCCCTCACCCTTCTTTTGGTAGATTTGGTTCCTGGGCAACCACGATGCAAGATAGTAATGTACTCTGGTTGCAGACTTTGGAGCAATTACGTTTGGACATTTCATAATGAGCTTTGTTAGACAAAATCTCATCATTTCTTGAGGTGAACTAGATTGCTTTGATGGTCAACCTTGATTGATAAAGTGGATGAGCCTCTGTAAAACTGTATCTGTGGCTGTATGATCTCTCAACTCTTCAAGACGTGTGGAAGAAAAATTCTCACTTCCATGACTTCAAAATCAAGGTTCTCATTTTCATGCTGTTCTGTGGTGTTTCTGGACGATCTGGATAACGTATCAGCAAGATAAAGATGTTTGCCTTTCTTGTAGACAACATTGAAATTGCATCATACATTACAGTCGGGCGCTGAATGCATAAGTTTTCTGATAATAGTGACTAAAGGTTGGTGGTCTGTTTCAATCTGGACAGGTCTACCATAAACATAATCATGGAACTTCAAACATGCAAACACAATTACCAAAAGCTCTTTCTTGATCTGGGCATACTGCATCTCCGTTTGGGTAAGAGATCCCGATGCATAGGCACAGGTTGATCCTCTTGTAGAATGACTGCACCAAGACCAAATTTTGAAGCATCACAGGAAAGTGTTACTAGTTTGTGAACATCACAGTATCTGAGAGTTGGTGGACTAGCAATTCTCTATTTCAGGACTTCAAATGCTCTTTGGCGTTCCTCTAACCAAGATCAGTGTACATCTTTATGTGTCAGCTCTCTCAGTGGTGCTGATAGTTGGCTCAAGTCTGGAATGAACTTGCCTAGGTAGTTGACCATGCCAAAATGTTGCAGGGCTTGAGCATTGTCTGGTGCTGGCATCTCAAGAATGGCTGTTTGTTTTGAAGGGTCTGGTCGCAGCCCTGTACTAGTAAATAAGTGAGCAACATAAGTAACTTCTTGTAGCCTGAATTTGCATTTGTGTGGATTAAGCTTAAGTTTCAATTGATGTGCTCTTTCTAGAATGTTTCCTGTCATGCTCTGCTTCATCATGACCTCCTACTTGTATGTTGTCTACTATAATAGCACAAGGATACCCAGAAAAAATTTGTTCCATTGCATGTTGAAAGACTTCACTTGCAGAATTTATCCCAAATGGCATTCTCAAAAATCTGTACCTGCCAAACGGAGTACTGACTGTAGTGAGCAATAATGATTTCCTGTCAAGCTGAATTTGCCAAAATGAACTCTTTGCATCTAAGACAGAAAAAATAGTGTCATTTGGCATCAAGGCCGTGACTTCTTTGTGCATATTGGATGTCTGGGTTTAATTTCATGAAGTACACAACTGGAAGTTTGCCTAGTTTGTCTTCGAAAAGATCAGCATAGGTAGAAAAAATGTACTGGGTGAAGTTAGAGTAGTGGTCTTTTAAGCTAACTTGGTGGACTTCCTTATTAAATGAAAGCAGTCCCATTTTCAAACTGTCTCTGAGCCCTAATAATGACTGGACGTGCCTCTTGACCACATAAGATAACAGGTTGTAGCTTCTGTCTACTGAGTAATATGAAAGTACTACTGAGCCTTTGGTTTGAATTTCTTCACCTCCATAAGCAACAAGCTTCGCACACCTTGCCAAATCAAGCCTTTCACCTTTACACACTCTTGCAAATGTTTCTGACATAACATTGCACTTGAAACCTGTATCAACTTTGAGCTCTGTGGGTTTCCCATTTATTGTAACAGTACAAAATACTTCATTCTTTGCCCTTAAATCTACTGCATAAACTGTTTTATGAAGCACTGACACACCATCAATATAAAGAGTTGGATTGCAGCTTTCTAATTGATCAATTCATTTCTTAAAATGTTCCTCTTAAATAAAATAATGTCAGCCTTTTGATTTACAAAACCTTTTGAAATGATTCAGTTTATTACATTTGTGGCATTGCTGACCAAAAGCTAAACATTTTTCACTTTTAGATTCATAACTTCCAACCAGGGTTGCCAGATGTCCCTATTTGGGCGGGACTGTCCCGAGATCAGCAGCCTGATCCCGAGTGCCGCCCTGCCGGTTTAAATCCCGGCCAGCCTCTGCTTTTTTTTTTGATTGGACCGTATACCTGGCATACAGGCCAATCAAAAATCGCTAAACACGGAACTTCTTGTGTTCCACATTAAACAGAAGTAGCTCCGTGTTTAACAATTTTTGATTGGCCCGTATGCCGGTATCACTAATCAAAATAAACACGGAGCTACTTCTGTTGAATGCGGAACTGCAATGTTCCGCATTAAACACGAGAAGCTCCATGTTTAGCGATTTTTGATTGGCCCGTATGCCAGTATACGGGCCAATCAAAAATTGCTAAACATGGAGCTACTTGTGTTGAATGCGGAACTGCAATGCATTAAACACTAGAAGCTCCGTGGTTTTTTTTTTTTTTTTTTTTTTTTTTTTTGCTCTTCATTTGCCGTGGAAGACTTTTTTTTTTGTCGTCCCTACCTGGTTGGTTGGAAATCTGGCAACCCTGCTTCCAACACAGTTACGACAGTTGGCAATGAAACTAGGTCGGGGCCCATGCTTTGAGATTGCTGACTCACTCTTATGCTTCACTGTACGAACTCTGGAATTTGCTTGAAAGCTCTGGTGTTTACTAGTGAGTGCTGCAGGGGTTACAGTTCCTGACATGTCCTTGGAGCTGTTTCTTTTAACTATGTGCTGCATACTATCAACATAATATTTGCTACTGTGCTTTCTAGAGCTGTTCTCATTTGTGAGCATACTTGTGTGCTTTTCTGTAAACTCGTATATCTGGTAAATCTCAATGGCTTTATCCAAAGTTAAATCACTATTACGAAGCAAAATCTTTCTCACAGCAACATCTTTTATACCACACACAAGTCTGTCCTTTATCAACTCATCACTTAAATCACCGAATATGCACTTTTTTTATTCTCAGGTCAGTCATATATGCTGCAGAAATTTCATCAGGCTTTTGATCCCTTGTGTAAAATAAGTACCTTTCCACTGCAGCATTTGTCTGGAGGTTACACAATTCTCTAATTTTACGTTTTAAGCACTCAGGGTCCTCCCTTGACTCAGCCTGTACAACAATATGATGTTTTTTCCCCTCTCCTGTATAGATAGCAGGTGCATACATAAATGAACGTTTCTTTTCTATGGCCTCTGACCCAGCTAAATTAAGTAGAATAAATGTCTTTGTACGGTCATCTTTATCAGAAAATGCAGCCTGTATGAAATTGTCATACTCTTGCTCACTCTCCAGTTCTCAGCAATACTACTGTACACTGGGCTTTCGAAATCCATCTGCTATGCCCACAAAGTATACACAAACACAATAAAAATATGGCCCTTGTAATTATGTACGAACAAACTGTTCCGTGAGCTTTTAATAACAATCAAATGCGCAATAAATTCTTCGAAATACTGTACTTTGTGAAATATGCAAATATCTGTAATGGCTGTACTCTGTGAAATATGCCCTGTAATGGCTGTACTTTTACGAAATAGCTTTACTGTAACACTGCACAAACATGCGGACACTTTTATACACTTCTGATAACTCAGATATCTTTGCTTAATACAAAAAATATATGCTTTGCAAAAATGCGGTCATTTCCTTTTATTTTATTCATTTTATGCAGTTTTGGCTTTATTTCAAACATTTTCCATAGTAATTCAAACATTTTTACCAATATTGTACATATTGGTTTGTACAAATATCATTTAGAACGTTCTGCATTCCTCGTTTCATATTATATGAAAAGAAATAGTGCTGAGCAAGTTTTAATATCTGAAACCTGTTTCTGACCTGTTTTATGAAGTTTGCACATTTTAGGGATGAATCTTTCCTGTATATTCTACCAGTTCCTAGCAAGTGCTTTAAGTCATTTTAGCCAAGCTGCCTCTAAGTTCATGCCCCTTGGATATGCTGCTTCTGATTCCATGTCCTTTAGACATGCCGCTTCTGGCACCATGTCACTCGTCCTTCTCTAATACATAAGAAAAGCATGCGGCGGGTGTTGTTTAGATGCTTTATTACATAGAAACACATCAGGATGGACAGTGGCATCTTAAAGTACAAATGAACTAGTTAATAGACAGAATTTACATACATCCATACTTACATCTCAATGGCTTACTACAAAATGGCAGTCTAACTTGCACGTGCTCAGTATTTATACACTTGTGCAACCTCTTGGATAGCTTCTTAAAGGTATACACATATATTGATCTACAGAAGTCAAAGTATAAACCAACTGTACTAGAAGTAGTGAAGATAGTACCAGAGATAAAAATAATAAAATAACTGGAATTGGGATCCTTAGAAAAGAGTAGGAGCAAATTGCATAGAAAAAATGGGATGTATGGGAACAATACATACAGAGAAGGAATGAGGTTTAAAAGGAGGCAGGATTTGAATGAGCTATGTAATGTTTGACTGACAATGATTGGGTAGATTATAAGTCATGTAAAACGTTTACAACTAAAATTATGTTAATATGGATTTTGATGTGTAATGCTTGCAGCTAAGATTATGTCAATGTGGTTTGTTTTCATTTATATAAATGTATGATTGCCTATGTCATAAGTGATAATCTAATGAAGATGTTTCTTTAAAAAAAACATTTCTATGGGGATCAGGGAGTGGGGAGATATACTAAACACCAAGGGTGATTCTGTAAAGTGCCATACCAGCACCGACATCATAACAGGAATCAGGGTGAGGGGATACACAAGTCCACCAGGGACTCATACATATGTGCCATAATGGCAGCAAAACATTATAGATGTGGAGGAACCACAGAAGGGTAGTAGGGACAGGTATAGGGGTTGTGATGTGTGTGTGTGTGTGTGTGTGTGTGTGTGTGTGTGTGTGTGTGTGTGTGTGTGTGTGTGTGTGTGTGTGTGTGTGTGTCTGACTGGGTCTATGTACTTGTGTGTGTGTGAAAGGGAGAGACGTGGTGGTATGCCACTGCCTACATAAACAACATGTTGCTACCATGATATTCTAATCAGCCTTGATCTGTACATTGCAGTAACGACTCTGACTCTAGAAACATGCATATTAGCTGGTAATGAGGGCTTACCTCAGCATGCCTAGCATCTTTCCAATCAGAAATTAACATGTTGTGGTGGAATGGCCTTTCTAGCAAGAGCTGTACATCTTGTGCTTGCAATTTTAATGAATCCCTGGGTAAATATTTTTTATTTTTATCCCTCGCATCCTTTCATTGCGGGAACTTCTCAAAGTACTCTTTCTTTTTAACATTTTCACTAAAATCTGATTTCTATCAAGTTCAATTTAATTCTAAAATGTTTACTTAAGAGCAGTGCAGTCCTATAGTACAGTGTGGAGCTGTTCTGGACTGCAAGAGGAACATGAAATGAATCTTCAGTTTCCAACATGGTATTTGATCATTTCTTTATGCCAGCCTATTAATCAATCATTAATCCGTTAATCAATTAACCTATTTGCTCTAAGATTATTTCATTTTGCATTACAAAACAATAAAACTGGTTTGGATAATTTGAAGCAATAAAACTAGTTCAAGATGGGTAATTATAGCCTGAGATTAAATTCAGACATATTAAATACATCTACCCATGTGGTTATTCTGATTATGTATCTATCACTGTCATTAATAATTTATTCATAAATAGTCCTCTGAAATCACTGTGTAATATTTTCCAGCATCTATATGGTAATTTGCATGAGACTAATGGCAATTGTGTTGGTATTTTCTCATCCACCTGTCATGGTGCATTAGCCTTACATGCATCATAATCAGCTTAACCTTCTAGGCTAGTACATTCATTTTAACAATGCCAGGGCAACCTCTATGGAATTCTTCTATACAGTTTTTTTCAATGTATGGGGAACTATAACTGGACAACCCCATAAATAAACTTTTCTCCTTTGATAGTTCATATTTCTTTCTATAAAATATGTTTAGCTGTCAGCAGCAGTACTTGGGGGTTGAGGTTGGTAAGAGGGGTTGGGAGTTGGCATAATGGCTAGGGTGTTTACCTCACAGACAGGAGGAACAGCGTTTGATTCTCACCGATGGAAGTTGGCTAGGCTTATGTAGCCTAGAAGGGCAGCTAGCCTAGTACTTACCTATAAATCTATGAACTTGTTGGTGAAGCTGTATTCGATCAACCTTCTATCACAAAGTGTATCATTCGTAACAGTCCATGGTCAGTTCTTGTTACCTGTGCCTTGAAAATGATCTTCAGTCAAACTGTCCAGGTACTCTGCAATTCATTCTGTAGTGTTAACTGACATTACAGGTAAAATAATTCAAGAGGATCCAGCAGCATAGCAAGGTTTCTAGAAAACTTTGCACTCTATTTGGAATTCATAGGCTGACAATATTGTAGTGTCTCTTTATTCTTCCCTATGTCGTGGCAGGCAATCTCTGGTCCCCACCAAATAATCTTAATAAAAGTCTAGAGTCACTAGCCAACTTGAATTTTCTTCCCCAGAAAACGTTATGAGATTCCATTACTCTGAAAATTAAAGCAAGTGCTTCCTTCTTGATTTAAGAATACTTTCTGTCAGCAGATGAAATGATTCTTGGCTCAGCAACAACTGGACTTTCATCCCCAAAATGCAGGTCAGTGACTAAGGAATTGCAAGTGACTGTAACAAACTCTTGTGCACCAACATATCATCACAAGTCACCGTGTCTTTGCATTTTCTGATAGTATTTCGCTGAAGTTTTTTCCATGGCAATGACACATTACCTTTCTACAGCCTATACAGTGCTGATAACATTGTTCTTTTGTCAGACATGAACTTTCTGTAATAACTATTCAAGCCAAAAAATGTCAGTAATTCTTTCATACATGTCATAGGAAGGACAGTTCATTGATGGCTTTTACCTTCCCTCCTGAAGAGCATATTCTCTTTCTAACCAGAATATGTCCCAGATATTCAGTATGAGTTTAGCAAGCTCACATTTTGATTTTTAACTCTCAGTTCATAACCTTATAAACAATATAATGCTCTATGTACATAGGATCATAGGATCATAGGAGGTTGCTAGGCTAATGGCCCTGGGGCCCTTAAGCCTAGCCAAGAGTTTATATATAAAAAAACAACCTCAGTCAGCACCTGCACCCTCCTGTCAATGAGGAACACAGGTGGAACCCCTGGTACAAACTTGTAAACTTGTAGTTTCTCATCCACTCATCAGAGTTGTGCTTGAAGATGGTCAGCGAGGTACTTTGTTTAACGTATATGGGAAGTCTATTCCAGAGATGAGGAAGCCTGTGGGAGACAAGCCTGTCTCTCCAGCAAGTTTTGTTAATGTCACATATTAGATTTAGGCCTTTTGAGTGGGTAATGCATGAGGACTTAAACTTACATATATGGAGCATCTCTAGTTGGGCAGGGTCCGAGATTGCCTTGTAGGCAATTCACAGTTCACCTCTGAGTAATCTGTACAATACCGAGTAGAGTGATAGTGATTTGAGCCTATCTACATAGGGCAGGTGTTGGAGACCATGGCTTCTCTTTGTGAGGTATTTCTGTGGCCTTTCCAGTTGGTGCAAGTGTTTGGAGAGGTACATACCAGACAGGGTGCTATACTCAATTATTGGCCTAATGAGGGAGGAGTACAGAGAGGTGATAACCTCCTTTTTTTCTGGATGTAATCTCTTTACTTATAAGATGAGCCAAGTAAAAGGCTTATCTGACCACATGATGGTCGAATGTGAGATTGTTATCAACCTGTGTGCTCAGGTCTCTCACCACAAGTTGTGTGCTTAGGGAGTTGCCATTGATGTAGCAATCAGTAGGGGCTGTATTTTTGCCATATGGTATGATAATACATTTTTTTGCATTTAACTTAAGGCCATGACTTTGGCAACAGTCATTTGTTGCTGTGAGACCCTCTTGCAGTATGTTAACATCATTTGGGGAGTCAATGACAGCACTCAACTTACAATCATCCACAAACTTGGTCAGCCACAAGCCTTTTTCCTTGGCCTGGACCTCTGAGAAGTAGATGCCAAATGGAAGGGGTCCCAGGACAGATCCCTGGGGAATACCATTAGTGACAGGTCTGCTGTCAGAGTTGAAAGCACTTATTTTGATCTTGTGGGTCCTATCAGTGAGCCAGTTGGCCACCCACCTGATGAGATAAGGATTTATGCCAAGTTGTGTTACCCTTTCGATGATGCCTGAGTGGGGGATTGTGTCAAAGGCTTTGGCCAAGTCAAGGTAAGCTGTGTGTGCTGACTTTCTCTCATCCAGGGCTTTGGTGATAGTCTCAAAGAAGTCAACCAGGTTCAACAGACATGATCTGCCCTTGACAAATCCGAACTGGGTGGGGTTAAGTGCTTGGAAATTGCCTATGTCCTTGCTTATGAGATCCATAATAATATGCTCCATAGCTTTACAGATCAGACTTGTCAAGCTAATGGGGCGATAGTCTCCAGGGTCAGTAGTGGCACGACCTTTGTGCAAGGGGATGACAATGGCAGTTCTCCACTCTGCTGGAATGAAGCCTGTACTTAAGTTATGGTTGAATAGGGTATTCAGTGGCAAAGCTAGTTCTTGCTGGAGATGGTGCAGAAAACAGCCTGGGATACTATCAAGTCCCATGGAAGCTGTGTTCTTTGCCTTGGATAGGGCCTTTAACACTTGATCTATGGAGATGTGAGATGCAGGTCAAGTATCAGGGTGCCGATTGGGCCATTGGGGTCAGGGGGATGAAGTTTGCTCTGAACCTTTCTTCTAGCAGGCTGGCTAAGTCAACAGGATCAGTGTAAGTGGTACAATTAAGCACTAGTTCAGAACAAACCCGGGCTTTGCCATGGAGGTTCTTGATGTAACTGAAGAAGGCTTTGTGGTTTCCCTTTGTTTCGGAGGCTAGTTTCAATTCATAATTGGCTTTGGAGATTTTCCCTAATGATCTAATTTGCTTGTTGAGGCTAAGGAGGGAGTTTTTCCAATCTGGAATGTGTTACTTTTTACCCTTAGCAACAGTTTCTTCCTTTTGTTGTAACGCCTGTTGATAGAGAATGTCCACCAGACAGATTTGTGTTTCCTTGAGGAGCAGGTTTTAGTTCTGTTGGGTATGGCTGAGTCCATATAGTTGTACAGGTGCCTGTATACTGCTTTGGTGTATTGTTCAGCATAGCTGTCTGCATCCTCTGAGGGGGGCAGTGGTGTGAAGCTACTGATAACCTCCCATAAGAGGTTGTAGTCAGCTTTTGAGAAGTTCTTTAGCCTGGTTATGGCTGGTGGGGGTTGGGCAGGATAGAAACTTCGAATGAGACAGACCGATGATCTGACCTCACCAGGAAAGAACCTACTATGGGAATGGTGCAGTGGTCTCCCATGCTGGTAAGAACCAAGTCCAGAATGTTATCTCCCCTTGAGGGGGGTGAGACAAGCTGGTCTTGTGTGCTAGAATTGATGAAGTCAAGGAATCATTGGTTGAGTGCATTAGTGCAGGAATACTTCACCAAGTCTATGATGGGGTAGTTGAAGTCATCAAGGATCAGGGTGTTAGAGGGTACCTTGATGGAGTCAAGTAGGTCCAGGTAGGAGGAGTGGGTGTCCTGAGTCATGGAGGGGGGGTCTATAGCTAGCTATAACTTTGATAGGTGTTTTGCTGACTCTCAGTTGCACCTGGAGTAGTTCTAGTGCATCATGCTGGCAAACCAATCTGGAGGTGTGCTTGTCTTTAATGAAGCTAGAGACTCCACCACCTGTAGTCTTCCAGATCTCATTTTGGGGTTGGAATGTGTGGAGTGAGGTATAGCCTGGTAAGGCAGGGGTGCTCTCCGCAGCCTTGAACCAAGTTTCTGTGACTGCACAGATATCAGCATCTTCCAGTGCAAGAACAGCCTTCAGTGAGTGCATTTTCAGGTTAAGGCTCCTAGCGTTAAGCAGCATGACCTTCAATTTGCTTTTTGACAGATCTTTTATGTTGGAAGATTTGTCTTTGGGGCATTGTCTAAAAAAGGCACAATGGGGGAGGCAAGAGCCTTGGCCAGAATCCAGAATCCCGAGGAAGACAGGTGGAGGCCATCTCTGGCAAAGTATTGAGGCCTGTCAACCATGTCATACCAGGCAGACAGATATTGGATGCCCTTGGAATGACACCAGAAACTAAGCCAATTGTTGAAGTCAATTATTTTTTCTTGGTATTGTGATATCATTCTTGGTGAAGGTAGGATGCTGCTTCACTGAGATGCCCAATTTTTGTCTTCCTAGTAATTAACAAATTATACAATTACACAAATAAATTAAAATTGCATAATAAGATAAACATTAAAATAGATGGTACAGAGCTCAAAACAAATTGCAGTTTTTTCTATACAAACACATTTCAGTGTACTAATTATCAGATTATTTTTCAAAATCAAGTTAGACTTGTTGATAAGCTAGGCTGGAACCGTATTGATTTTAGAAAACACTATTCCACCATGTAGCTCATCCCGTCAAGGGAATAGATAGGCCTTTGGGATTACAGCCACATTAACTGTCACTCTATAACCACCACAAATATGATTGGCATTATCATTTTATAAAACAGAAATAATATGGGATTTCCATTCACAGTCCTTCACTGGACTGACAATACCTTCGGCTGCAGGCCTTTCTAACCATTTATCAAGTCTTTCCTTTCCTGCAAATGGCAGCTGTGTAGTTCTGCAAATAAACTTTGATATGATATCCTGCTTGACCAAATTATCAACTTTAATGCAGTTTTCCAACCTTCACATGAAACACCACTTTATACAAACCAAGCATTAAGACTCATGATTATTTTGACTCACAAATTAAATTTGCTTCCAGTTTAACACCTAATTCTGCAACCTAGTTGGCTCCAAAGCATAGAGAGAGAGATAAAGCCCAGACAATGATCCAGATGACCTGGTTAGATTAGCAGTCAAGGTACTGATGGAGCCATCAGAGAGACTGGGGATTGATGAGGTAAATGTCTGCATGCTTTTCTCAATGGAAGGTATATAGGATGCTAGAAAGTGTCTTTACACCATGATTCCCAGAGGAGACTGTGAATGATCAGTAAGGATGACAGTGGTCATAAGAGTGGAGTAGGCTATCTTAGCAATGTGCCAGTGAAGAGGAGGGGATACATCTACTTCTGGAATGTCCATCACATGCTCCTCCAGATAACTCTCCCAGCACACAGGTGCAGTTACAGACTCCGCCTTCTTACACTAACCAGGTTAATTTCCCTGGAGGTAGAACTTATGGTACTGCAGATCATTTCCCCTTATCACCTCCCAGCTTCCTTGACCCAACTCACTGATACAGTGACAGGAGGGGCAGCTTAGGCTGAACATGTCAAGTGAGGGAGGAGAGGTAACTGAGCTGGAAATAGAGACCAATGACAGATGCCTTGCTCCCTGTGGACACTATTCAAACCCACTTGCAAAAATAGCACATCTAGTTCCTCCATCAGTAAGCTCATCATTCACCTTTTACTATGACTAAACACAAACATTCTCTTTACTTTTGTGCCATACAGTAAGAGCACGCATTCATTTTGTTTTTATACCATATTGCAGCCATTGGTTCACCCATAACAAATTTTCATCTGTGTACAATTTAAGGTTTACAGTAGTACTTTGTAATCTTTCCTTAAGAAACAACATGAGAAGAACTCCTTCAGATATAATAGATACTGTATCATCTGTATCAATTTCCAAGTCTAGTGTTAGAATTTATAAAAACTCACCAGTCAGAAAACTTATGAAAGACATTGGTAATTTAGCATTGTTTTCTCATGGTTCTTCATTTGTGCATGTATATGTTTGCAGTGATGTATTGGGATTGCAGTTATGGAGACAGATGTACCTTTGATGGGTGTAACTGAAACATTGGCTTGTAATAGATAACAATAGGCTATAAATATTACTGGCTATAAGTTGTTTGGGAATTATGCACATATAGATTTGGATAACGTGGTACATATAAGTAGGGTTTGTGTTGTGAAATTGTGGAGGGATTTGAAGCTGTAGTATGTAATGGTAAAAAAACAAACAAAAAAAAACAAGGAAGTAAAAGGGGACAAAATGGGTGTTATAACAATTAAAATTATAAAGCAGGGTTAGAATACTGAGCATCTATATTCAAGATCGAATGCTTAGGTGATCAAACACCTAAACATCAAACTTGTAATATCGAACCTAAAAACATTGAACAGCGGAGGAAAACATGTCGGTTGGACATGAAAATAAAATGTTCAATCACCTAAGAATTCGCTCTTATAATATAGACCCGACTGAAATAAGTATAAAGGAAATTTAGCTGCTGGAAAGAAGGATTTGGAGGTGGAAGAAAAACAATATTAGTAAGCCTGGCATAGTTAGTTAGTTAGTTGGTTGGTGGGTTGGTTGGTTGGTTGGTTGGTTGGTTGGTTGGTTGGTTGGTTGGTTGGTTGGTTGGTTGGTTGGTTGGTTAGTTGGTTAGTTAGTTAGTTAGTTAGTTAGTTAGTTAGTTAGTTAGTTAGTTAGTTAGTTAGTTAGTTAGTTAGTTAGATTTATCTGAGGAGGAACACTAATCATAAATGACCAATTTTAGTCTCAGCCTGAGAAAGCAATAAAGTTTGACAATTACAAAGATATATTGCAGGAAGTAAAATGCATATAATTATAGAGTTCTTGGGAATATACAGGAATTATATATAGCAACAGACATAAACATACATAAACACAATTTCTGTTGAGTCACAGAGACAGATGAGCAGGTTTATAAAACATGTGTTGTATTGCTGCATGTAGTTATATATAAATTAATATATCTTTTACTAGAAGGTTATATAAAGATGGCTGAGATCACTTACAATACAGAACTAGAGTTTGAAGTACTTTAGCAGTGCATTAGTATAACAAGGGTCTTAAGAGTGGAGGGATTAAAACAGAGGAAATAAGAAAAGTGTCAGTAAGTAAGTGAGAGCTTATAACTTGATTAGGTTATATGATCTGAGCTTACACTGCCATTTTACCTTTTCAAGGATGTATATTTTTAGCTAAGAGTAGAATTTTGAGTAAGATGATATGTTTTATAGGTTCATAGATTCATAGGTGTGTACTAGGCTAACTATCACTGGAGTCTTTTTAAACCTAGTCATGCATCCCAAATCTCTGACTAGTTTTGGTACCCATGGTAGTGTAAGCAGGGTTTAGGAGATAAAACATTTATAAGTAGTGGCCTAGGAGATGAAACACTCACAGGGTGTCTGTGTCCATTAGAGATATAGTTGCCAAACCAGGGCTGAATTTCCAGATCCCCGTCCAGTTGTCAAAGTTACAGTCAAATTGGTTTGGAAAGTAACCGCTTCACACTGATGGGGAGTCTGTTGTAGAGAAGAGTAGTCTCTGAGATACAAATCTGTCTCTCCAGTAAGCCCTATTTATGTGGCAGGCAAGGTTTAAGTTTTTAGAAAGGGTAATTCTGGTGTAGTTTGTTTTGCAGATATGCAGCAGGTCCATCACAGTGGGGTCTGAAGATGCCTTTATGCCAGGCATAAATCTCCTCTCAACAACCTGTAAGAGACAGAATACAGGGATAGGATTTTGAGGCAGTCTGCATAGGACATGTTATTTAAGCCCTGTAATCTTTTAGTGAGAAACTTCTGTGGATGTTGCAGTTGTTGGATTTGCCTGATCAGGTAAATACCAAAGGGGACATGGTACTCAGTGATAGGTCTGATGAGCACTGAATACAATGGAACAATGACTTCTTGGACCTAGATGACAAAACTTTGTTTGTAAGTTGCCCAGCATAAAACTAATTCCACAGAACCATAGACACATGATGGCCAAATACTAGATTACTGTGTACATTTGTCACCAAGTCACTGACAACTGGGTCAACTGTTATGGGTGCATTGTCAATATGGTAGTCATTGTGGTGGCCAGCCTCCCAACGGGTACTATTATACATTTCTTGACATTTAGTTTTAGTCCATGACTCTGAAACCAGTTATTTGTCTGTGTCAGCCTTTCTTGGAGAACATTAGTGTCTGTGGGGGATTCTATGACTGCTCCTAATTTGCAATCATCTGCAAACTTGATATGCTAGAGGCCCTTGACATTAGCCTTGATTGTCAGAGAAGTAGATGCCAAAAGGAGTGCTCCAGGACCAATTCCTGAGAGACTCAACTGGTGACTGGTCTCCCTGTAGAGGTGGACTACACAATTCTAACTTCCTTGATCCTCTCTGTGAGCCAGCTGGCTATCCTCCAGGTGACATAAGGGTTTATACCCAATCTGTTGAGTTTGTCAACAATGCTGGAGTGGGGTATTATGTCAAATGCTTTGGCCAGGTCAAGGTAGGCAGTGTAAATCATTTTGCCCTCATCCATTGCTTTGGTGACCTTCTCAAAAAAGCCCACCAAGCTGAGTAGGCATGACCTGCCTTTGATGAAATCAAAGTGGGTTGGGTCCAATGTCTGGAGGTTTTGTATGTTGTTATTGATTATTTTCATGATATTTTTTTCCACGACTTTGCATATGAAATTAGTGAGACTTATGGGTATGTACTTTCTAGGGTCCATAGATTCATAGTTTCATAGGTTCATACTAGGCTATCTGCCCTAGGGCATTTATAAGCCTAGCCAGAGTGTGTTTGGCTTTCGCCACCCATTTTAAATTAATTTTGCTATGCCCTTTTTCGAGGTTAGTATACTGTGCCTCTGTCTAACAGTGACACAGAAGTGATGCCCGGGGTAAACCTACGATCTCCCATCCACTTATCAAGATTTCTCCTAAAGAGAGTCAATGAGGGACTCTGCCTAACCTGGACTGGGATTTTATTCCAGAGTGAAGGGAGCCTCTGGGTTATGAATCTGTCCCTCCAGCATGTCCTATTTATTTCAGTGCTGAGGTTCAAGTCTCTCGAGCGCGTAGCTCGATGGGATTTGGATTTTCTGAGGTGCAGCATGTCCATTAATTCCGGGTTGGACATGGCTTTATACGTCAGGCACAGATCGCCTCTGAGCAGGCGGTATGCCACTGAGTAGAGCTGGAGTTTCTTTAACCGGGCAGCATATGGCATCTGTTTGAGCCCTTTGATCCTCTTGGTGAGGTACTTTTGGGGTCTTTCCAGTTGCTGCAGGTGTCTGGTAAGGTACATCCCAAAAGGGGCATTGTACTCAATTATGGGCCTGATGAGGGATGAGTAAAGAGGCACGATGACCTCCCCTGATCTAGATGTGAATCCCTTCATGATTAGGTGGGCTATATAAAATGTTTTTCTAACCACTTTGGCCACGTGGTTTTCAAATGAGAGATTGCTATCAACTTGGGTCCCCAGGTCCCTAATGACGTCTTCCATACTTAATGGATTACCACCTATGTGTTCATTTGTGGCCACTTTGTTTTTGCCAAAGGGGATGACTATACACTTTTTGGCATTTAGCTTGAGGCCATGGCTCTGGCACCAGTTGTCTGTTTCTATGAGGCCCTTTTGTAGGATGCTTGTGTCAGCTGGAGAGTTGATTATAGCACCTAGTTTGCAGTCATCTGCGAACTTGTTCAGCCACAGTCCTTCCGTGTTGGCCTGTACCTCTGAGAAATATATACCGAACAAGAGAGGTCCCAGGACTGAGCCTTGTGGGACGCCACTTGTAACTGGTTTTGAGTCTGACATGGCTCCAGCAATTCTAACCATGTGGGTTCTGTCCTTGAGCCAGTTTGCAACCCATCTAGTAACATAGGGGTTTATATTTAAGCTGGTGAGCTTATCTATAATGCCCGAGTGGAGTATTGTATCGAAGGCTTTTGCAAGGTCCAGGTAGGCTGTATGGACCACCTTCCCCTCGTTAATGGCTTTGGTGACTGTTTCAAAGAAATCGACCAAGTTTAAGAGGCAGGATCTGCCTTTAACAAAGCTGAACTGGGTAGGATCCAGTGTCTGTAGGTCCCCAATATCTTTATTTATGAGGTCCATGATGATCCTTTCCATAGCTTTGCAGACCAAGCTAGTCAGGCTTATGGGGCGATAGTTTCCAGGATCCGTTGAGGCACCACCTTTGTGGAGAGGGACCACTGTTGCTGTATGCCACCATAGATGGTCCACCTTTGTGCAGTAGCATGATAGTTGGTGCTCTCCATGTGTGATGCACAAAGCCTATTTGGAGGCTATGGGTAAATGTGATCCCAGACGGCCTGATAGGTCATTTTTTCATGCTATTTAGAAGGCAGCCTGGATATTATCACAGATTGATGCAGTGTTCTTGGCCTTAGAGAGAGCATTGTGGACCTGCTGCCTAGTTGAGGGAGTTGTATTTGATAGTATTTCCTGAGGGGAGGCTGGGGGCTGAAGTTGGAGATGAATTTGCCTACACATAGGTTTGCTATATCTACTGGCTCAGTGTAGGTGCTCCATTAATAACGTACTCTGCACACAAATGTGTATTGCCTTTGAGGTTGCAAACACAGCTAAAGAATGCTTTGTGATTGCTCTTGGCCTGGGAGGCTAAGAAGTTCTGTCTGTTGTTACTTGATTGTTGAGGTATTTAGAAAAATGTGAAAAATATGCCTATATAAATTGATATAATAAGAACAACAGTTAATATCTATTTACCTGCACAAGATAGAGGTCAGTTATTAATGCAGTTGAGTTTGCAATTGTGTAAGCTTTAAGATGAAACCTTTTAAAACCTTGTACATAGCACGGTTTTGGAATTATTGAGACAAATATGAACAAGCAATATTTGAAGCTTAGAAGAGTCAGTAGGAGTTAGCTGCAGATGCACCTGGAGGCATTACTCGGATGTAATGAGTTAAGAAGCTTATATAGCATTTCTGTGAATAGTTCTGCCTAGGCAGTGGTGTTTTTAGGGTTTATGCGGCTTCAGATTTTGCCAGGTTATCACTTAAAAGTAGGAAATTAGCCTGAATGTTCCAGTGTTAGCATTAGTTGTCTGATCTTACCAGGCAGAACATAGCAGTAGGGGATGTGCAGTGTTATCCCATACTAGTAAGGACTACATCCAGTATGTTTGCCCCCCTGTTCAGTGTACTGTCAATCAGGATGAGGGCATTTGTGTTTACAAACTCCAGGAATCTCCGTGTCTGCACATTTGATGTTGTATATGATTTCTAGTTAAGAGTGGAGCAATTAAAGTCTCCCATGAATATAATATTAGATTGGATAGCATGTACAGTAAGCTTAAATATATGTTATGAGTTTCCTGGGTCATAGAGAGGAACTTATAGCTTGCAAGGAATAGGTATGGGACTTTACGTATGGAGATATGAACGTAGGCAAGATTAATTGCATTGTCCTGCTTGACCAGCATTGAGGTGTATTTATTTTTGATTAAATCAAGATGCCTCCACCTTTATTCCCTGCCTGTGTAGTAACTGATCTATAGGTTTACCATTATATTACTGATATGCACAAGTTTGATCCCAAAAAGGTCAAAAGTGCATTTTCAAAATCACAGAATGTCAAAAAAATGGTCCGAATTTGCAATGAGCGAATGCACAATGGTATTCACTCATTGCAAATTCGGCATTTCAGTTGCAGATCGCACTATAGCGGGGATCAGGAAATGAACCCTTTCCCTCATTGTAGTGCAATCTCGGAGTTAGTATATTAAAGTAGGGGGTGTGGGAGGTGCAGGGGGGCTTGCTCCCGTGCATAATGATGTGTAGTGTAATTTGTAGTTCGAAAATCATCGAATCTGGTTTTCCAGATTTTGATTTTCGAACTTTAGTGACATTCGACGTTTGATTTTTTCCTGTTTAAATTTGCACAATAGTCTGTTCATAGTTGTCATTCTCAGTAATATAAAGGTAAATCACTCTATATCTGTGGAAGGTATTATAGCCTTCCACTGCTGGGATGCTATCCAATGCTTTAAACCATGTCCCAGTGACTGCACAAACATCAGCATTCTCTATAGTAAGGACAGCCAGTAGGGAATGGAGTTTCTTGTTTAAACTCCTGGCATTGAGCAGTAACACCTTTAGATGTTCTTGGTTTTGATTTGCTGTGTCAAAAAGATCATCAGGTTGCTTTTAGCTAATATTCAAAAACCTGGAGAGATTATATGCAGACCCTCCCTGGTATAGCAGCCTGGTCTGTTGATCATATTCTTTCATGGTGACAAATATCTCACCCCCTTAGAATGATACCATAACATAAGCCAATTATTAAAGTTAGTTACATTCTGTTAGTATTGTGGCATCTTACTTAGAGAAAGTAAAATGCTGCTCAATGCTAGGCTCATAGCAGCCTGCAACACATATTCCAAGAGCTCCCTCATGTCTCTCCTCATATAGTTTAGGAGGGTATATCTCAGGTCATTACACCCACATCGACTATGAATGAATCATACTAGTACTTGTGACCTGAGTGTGTGCATAATCTGATGGATACAGACCCCTGATAACCAATTGACCATGACTTTCTCCTTACTCAGCCTGGTGAAAGGGACATCAGTGAGTCTAACAATGCAAGGCTGCAATGACCAGAATGTTGAGTTATGTGGTGGCTTACCTTATGGGCTTAGAAGCAGAAACTCCATGAGATGTGGCTGCATGTGTTGATGTGTGCTGTTTTGAAAGAGTGTATTCCAGGCTGCCGAGGGCATTTATTATGTGTGCTTCATTTAGGAGGTCCTTGGGGTTTAAGAAGGTTATGTTTACAGTAAGTGCCTCAACATATATGGGTCTATGTGCCTGATTTCTGCTGTGTGTGAAGGGTGCAGATTGTGTGTACTGCTCAAAACCTGATTGACGTTAGGAGTGCTTTTATATGAGAGCTTTGCCTCCAATGACATTGCATAAACACATCTCTTGCATACCTTATTAGTTTCTTTGAGAATTAACTGGTTGTCAATGAATATTGTGACACCCGAGCCCTGGCCCAGTAATCAAGGAGACTCAATCCTCACCACTAACACCAGTGTGGGGCAAGCACATTGGGAAGGATAACAAATACACACACAGTAAAGTACAATTTCCCTAAGAGCACACAGAGATCACAGTCGGTCTGGAGTTGGTTTCTCCCTTTCTCTCCAGATCCCCAGTAAGACTCCCCACTGGCACAGCTATAGGGTGCTGATCTCAGCCTAGTGGTCAAGCTAAAACCTCCAGCACCCTCTCTGTCCAACCAGTGCTTCATGTCCCTTCCCAATAGCTGACACACACACACTTTGAGATAAGGGTTATATACAACCACACAGACACTCCTGGGGAAGTCTGGCACAGGTTCTCCAGCTATGCCCCTTCCTGCCAGTCTATAAGGTAGTACCAGCTACCACCAACCACTAATGTCAGCTACTAAAAGGCCCTTACCAAAGGGTGTCCAATTATTACTGTGCAATATTATTATCCAAATAGTAAGTGTGACCCAGGGCTAAAGCTATTGGAGTGGCTTGGACAGCATCACTATATACGTGCAATGTACTTTAGAGCTTAAATTATCTCTACACAAAACAGTCACAGTTGAAAGGTTTAAAAATATTTAATAATAAATACTAAAAACACAAGACAATACTTCTTACTACACAGTGCTAGTAAAGAGTTCGGACATCACAGGAAAATGCTTAAAATAATACTGTATAATAGTTCTGACATAAATATAGAAAAAAGCTAGACTAAACTTATTATTTTCAATTTTTTCCTAAGAGCAATCAGAGTTCTAAATAAACATACATATAGAGCAAAGCAGAGTACTGGTGAGTTGTTGTCAGCTTTAGACAAAATCCAAAATGCTCTCTCCCTGTCTCTGAGAAATTCCTTTAAATTGGTAATACATCCTGCTGACCCATTTTAGATTACATCATTCTTAACAATTCTCTTGTTTTCCAGGCTAACAGAAACTCTGCATTTATATTTCTTAGTAAGCTTGCACCTGGTCAGGAAACCACAGCAATTAAAGACATTATATATGTAAAATTTTGCAATTAACTCTGGTCTCAAAACAATAGAAAGAATCTGCTGGTTCAGACACCACGGCTCCACGCCCTGAGATCAAACAGTCATAAAATGCTTGACTTATCAGCTTTCTTACAGCACAGTCCACTGCTGTTACATTCTTTGCAGTTCAACATCCAATACAGTCTTCTCACATTTAAGAGAACAAGCCAATGGCTTTTATTAATATTTACAAAGACATAAAATTATCTAGAAGTTATCTACATAAGCTGGCAGCCTTCACATATCTTCACAAACATGAAGCAATTTCTACATTGCCTCAGGATGCTCGTATCCATCAAATGCAATGGAGATAGTGGGAAAGTTTGTATCTATGGCAAAAGGCCCCTTTTATTGATTAGATGGTTGTTGTGAGAAAATTAAAGTCAGGAGTATCTGGTTCACAACTCAGGGGCAATGTTTGTCACTGTAAACTAGTTGTCCTGTGTGCAGCTAGGAATTAGTGAAATTTCAAGAGTAGTTTTACTGGGAAAATGTCAACTCAGGGTGCCTGGCTCTATACAGGACACTGTCAGACACTTGAGGGAAGCTATTGTAGTACACTATAATGACTTATGGATGAAGCATTTAGGGAGATACCCTGAAATTAAGTTAGACACAAGTAGCGAATCAAGCTGTACTTATTGCAAAGAAAGAATTAGCTTTGCTAAGAATTATGAATAGTATGGATTCCCCTAACTGGCTACTACTACTAGTGCCGGTGGTCTCACAGCAGCTTCACTCTGCTGATATTTAATGTCTCTTTGTTTCTTCTCTCACCAAAAGCAAAACAATAGCATTAATCCCAAGATAGAAAGCAGGCTATAGGCTCTTTGATGATCAGTAGTCTCATATCAGATGATGTAGGGGTCTGTAGGCTTGCTGTATCCTTTTTCTGGTGGGATCAGGACAGTTTCAACCCAGATGATTTGACCCCAGTGCAATTGGATACACTTTCATATTAAAATTTACATTTATTGTATATGAAGCCATGGTGGTACAGCGGTAGTGTTGTTGCCTCACAGCAAGAGGTTCTCCTGTTCGATTCACGGCTGGAGTGCCTTCTGCGTGGAGTCTGCATGTCCTCCCCGTGGTCAAATGGCCTCCAAAAGACATGCGTGAATGGGCGTGCCTTCGCTGAAGGTTGGGCGTTGGGCTGGCAACTCAGCACCATAAAAAATCTACTGCCAATCATTAGTTAGCGGACCGGAGTTCAGCTGTGGCGACCCCTAAAAGCCAAAAAGACAAACAACAAACAACATTGTATATGAGAATAGTAACTGGACAGTTTGACCCCAGACTCTTTGACCCCAATTAAATTTAATAACAGCTTTGTACGGCTTAATATTTTAATCAAGAATTTTACATAGGAAGTTAACATATTATTTAACATTTTCATATGTAAATGTCAATTTTTTGATGCGTTATTTAATATATAAATATAATTAATTTAATTAATAACAGTTTTTAACATGTTAACAAAAATAATCAGGAATTTTACATAGGAAGTCAACATATTATTTAATATTTTAAACATTAAAATCATAAGAATTTAACATTTATAATATTATTATTTTATATAGATCAAATGCAAATGTTTTAAATAGTTTTATATATATATATATATATATATATATATATATATATATATATATATATATATATATATATATATATATATATATATATTAAAGTTAGCCCATTAAGAAATTGTGAGCAAATCCATGTAGGTACTCTAAATTTGTGCAAGTGGAACGATCTCTTGCTAATCTTAGAAGTCTTTGTAGTTCTGTCAGTGCTGTGATTGAAACTAGCGTGATGGGTTTTTTTCTGCTCAAATTGTCCGAGGTCAAAAATATTTTTATTCTTGCCATTTTATTAGGGTCCTGCAGGTGGCAATGGTGCCATATTTTTACTGTGCTATGGTGTAACTGAAGTTTTGAATTGTTTTGCCTTTATAAGAATAAATATATCGTGGCTTGCACACTATAAATTAATGCAAGGATTTAAATGTATTCCTGGATTTAAAGTTTCAGTATATTGTATTTTTGTCAGCCCCATGATTGAAGCTACAGTAAATGAAGTTTTATTCAGTGCATTTCAAGTTTTTTTTTTTAATTAAGTTTAAGTGTAATAATTGATTGTAAATGTCTTTCTTATCTAAACTTTTTTTCAGTTTTACCTATTTAATTCTTAGCAAAGGTGGTTTTATTTTTCAGTGATGGTTCCAGTTTTTCTAGTTTGCTAACGTCAATTCTCTGTTATTGTACCACGTTAAAGACGACTACTGCGAGTAATATTTTAATCTCTCCTATATGGATTATAAACTATTAGAAAACTATTCAGTGTGGTACAGATCTAGCTATGCAATGTGTTAATGCAGAGGTCAAAATGGCTGGGGTCAAAATATCCTGTACCCTTCCTGGTAGATGCCTTGAATAGCAACCATACCAACCAAGCATGTCCCATGCAAACACTCAGTTACAGACACTCAGGAATCAATGACCCTCTTCTCCTTCTCTCACCAGGAGCACAACAGAAGCACAAATTCCAAGATGGCCCCTATGAAACAGTTATCAGGATTTCTGGTGATGAGCAGTTTCCAGAAAATAATGTCCATACGCTCATTCTCTCTCCAGGAGCAAAACAGAAGCACTAATCCCAAGATAACTACTGAGAGGCAGAATGTGGGCTCTCCAATGATTGGTATTCTTGGACAAGATATTTCAGATTTTAAAGGTAAGATGGAAAAACGGGTTAATATCATAAGAGTTGCAGTGTGCACTAACCTGTTAGCAAGAAATGAAAGGGGGTAACTTGAGCTTTAGCAGTCTAAGGGGGGAGCCACTAATTTTAAAACAGCAAGATGAACTGGATGAGAGGTGGGTACTCCATATTCTGTCTCTGTGGAATACAGTATGAGGGGAAATAAATTTAAATAGCTTATGGGGAGTGACCTCACAAAATTACAACTTTGTGCTTACTGACAATAGCCAATGAAAGAGGAGAGGGAAGGAATTATGTGGTCAAGTTAACACAAGGGGCAGGCAACTAGAGTGTAGTCTAAAACAGACTCCAGTGAGCTTTTCTAGTAAAGCCTTAAAATGTTTTGTTTTGCCCATAAATACAATGTTTAATTCCTAGCTTCTCTCTCAGTTTACAGGTGATTAACCTTACGACACCTGTTCTAATTTCTGTGCGACACAGCTCTTGTCTCTTTCCTAGTTTAAATATGCAATAAAAAGCACAATGCAATTAAATACAACATAATATACAAAACAGAAGAAAGCAATAAAGCAATACAAAATACAAGAATGCAATACAAGGGAAAATAAACTAAGCTTTCCTTCACATAAGCATATGGCAGAGTCTAAATCAGCTTT
Organism: Protopterus annectens; assembly: GCF_019279795.1. Classification (NCBI taxonomy): domain Eukaryota; kingdom Metazoa; phylum Chordata; order Ceratodontiformes; family Protopteridae; genus Protopterus; species Protopterus annectens. The sequence goes on from NC_056731.1 coordinate 1,162,071,284, forward strand.
TTCAATAAAAGAGAGGCTGATAGGGATTCCTAGATGTTGGGACCTAGCACAGAAAAGCAGTAATTAGTACACTGGACTTAGTTTGATTGGGCCACTAATCAGGGTGCAGAATGGTCAAGGTTTCTGGGGTTCTAGTTTAGGGAGTCTCATATTCATCTCAAAGCCAGTGAAAAGAAACTTTATATTCCCCCAGGCGATAATGCTACAAACCTCAAAAACATCCTAAACTGAATCTCACATACAATTTCTAATGAAAAGATAATCCTAGGTGACATTAATTTTGATTGGCAGATTGTCTTTACAAAATATCCCTCAATTAGCCTAAACCCATTTTGGATTGACTCAACAGATTTCCTCACCCACACTTTATAACTATCCCAAAACACAATGGCTCAGTTCTCAACTGGATAATGGCATCCAAATCCACTAGTATGTCTCCAGTGGCACCTTTCTGATTCCCTCAGTGATCACCTCCCTGTATATGCAAATAGATTCAGTACCCATCATGACAAACAATACTTACTTAGAACGTCCCGTAGCCTCACTAATTTTAACCGTGATACATTTAACAGAATTCTAAGCTGCTTTAACTGGTCTATCCTGAAAAATATTCCACTTGATGAAGCTGTATACAAATTTAACTCACTTTTCCTGAAAATCCTCAATAGTCTGCTTCCATCTAGAACAAAAGGAATAAAGAATAAACGTACTCATTGGTTATCCACTCAAAGCAGCACCTAATGTATGAAGATATAGGGCTTGGAAAGAATGGTCAAAGTATAGATCTCCATAAAACCTACAACCCTTTAAAGAACTATACAACCATTCTAAAAGACAAATTATCACAGACAAGAAAATCTACTTCAGTAACCCATTATAAATCAGTCTTCCACCCCTAAAAATTTCTGGTCTTCTATCAATAATATACTTCACTCTTGAACATCCACCACTAATAATCCTGTGATGAATAACCCTCCAATCAAAATAGCTGCTCAATTTAATATACATTTTATAGAAATAATTATAGCCCTTATTATAGGTTCATAGGTTCATACTAGGCTATCTGCCTTAGGGCATTTATAAGCCTAGCCAGAGTTGTGTGGCTTTCACCACCCCTTAGGTTGAAGAATACTATACCCATTAGTTTGCCGTGCCTCTGTACAGCAGTGATACAGAGATGATCCGGGGTAAACCTACGATCTCCCATCCACTGGTCAAGATTCCTCTTGAACAGAGCCAGCGAGGTGCTCTGTCTCACATGGACCGGGATTCTGTTCCACAGCATAGGGAGTGATTTTTCTTACAAAAATCCTGACGTGTCCTCTCCTGAGACAGCAAGAACCCCCTATTTCATCCTATAATCCATCCCAACCTCCTACATCAAATCACTACTTCTTAAACTGAAACCTTGTTCTCCTTCAGTATATAATCTCCCAGCATAATACCTCAAGCTGGCTGACAGTTTCATAGCCTATCCTGTGTCTCTTCTAATCAACAGATATATCAAAGAATCATATGTTCATATGGAAAAAATCTTCATCATCTCCCTTCATGAAGGAGAAACCTCATCTGATATAACCTATTTCAGACCTATCGCAATATTATCCCCTTTGACAAAAATTCTGGAGAAATGCATTCGCAAGCAACTTTGTCAACATATTCTTGAGGAAAAGTTCCTGACCCCACACAGCATGGTTTTAGGACCACCCATATCACTACCATGGCTTTATTAACTTTCGCAGATACTACTAACAAAACCAGAGAAAAAAGGCAAACTCATTCCCTCTGTATTCCTTGATTTCTCTAAAGCTTTTGATGTAGTCTCTCACCGAAAACTCCTCTACCGACTGTCCCTTGGGCTATTACAATGGGTTAACAACTACTTAACCATTAGATACCAGTCTATTAAATGGGTCTCCACTTTTTCTCCCTTCCATCTTTCCTGTCAATACTGGTGCGTCATAGGGCTCCATTCTCAGACCTCTACCCTTTAATATATTTACTAATAATTTACATAAATCCTCTCAGCAAGCTTCCCTCGTACAATACTCTGATGATTCTGCTCTAATATGCATTTCCAGCAACCTATTACATCTTTGGAGAATTACTCAATAAGCCTTTAACCCTGTTGAAAGTTGGCGTGGATTGTAGGTATGGATTCTTACAGCTGGTAATCACAATATTTGGAGTACCTTGCCCATTGCTTATTTTCTATTGCCTTTTATTATCATATTACTATTATTATGATTATGATTATTATTACTACTACTACTACTACTACTACTACTACTACTTTTATTTGAAGTACTAAGTGCTGATTCTCAAAAAGTATCTCAGTGCAGTTTTCATGTGTGCATAATCTGATATGTAAGCAATATCACCTCATATTTTTGGCAGTTCATCTAGGCCAATCATCGAGTATAATGCCCCATTTGGCATGTACCTCACTAGACACATGCAACAGCTGGAAAGGCCACAAAAGTACCTCACAAAGAGGATCCTAGGCCTTAAACACATGCCTTACTTGGACAGAATAAAAAAAAAAATCCATCTATTCTCTGTCTCATATTGTCCACTTAGAGGTGATCTCTGGTTGACTTACAAAGCCATGTCTGACCTAGCTCTCTTAGAAATGCTACATCTAAAGAAATCCCAAACCCTCCGCACCACATGCTCCAGAGACCTCAGCCTCATTATCACAATCAACAGAACATGATGGAGGGACAGGTTCATAACCCAGAGACTGCCCATGCTCTGGAATAGACTTGCCATACATGTCAAGCAGAATACCTCACTGGCCCTCTTCAAGAGAAATCTTGATGAGTGGATGGGAAATAGAAAGTTCACCCCGGGGATCACTCCAGTGGCTCTAATTGATAGAGGCACTGGGAACTAAAGTCAGGCAGCATGATGCCAGGCACTTCTATGGGCTAGGCTTGTAAAGACTCCAGGGCCATTACCCTAGTACACACCTATGAACCTATGAACCTATGTGTACTATAGCAATAACTGATACATAACAAAAAAGAGTATGGAAAAGTAAGTTTACAAAGAGAAGTAAGTTGGAGAGAAGATAATTATACTTGATACAGGAATAATTTTCCATGGTCTGCTGTTACAAATTAATTTGAGAAGCATTTTGCAGTATCCAATAACTTTTCTGCAGAACAAAGGCAGAACCATATGAGATTAAAAACTCATGAGTGGTATGCCAACATTCTTTGTCTAGTTCTGCATTGTATTTGTCCACCAGAGAAAACAGTGCAGTTGGCAAGTCATTTACCTAGAGGCTGGGTTGTTATAAGTCAATGTTGTTTGCCTTTCACAAAATAGTTAAACGTTGCTCAGCTTTTCTAAAAGTTCATGTAAAAGAACACATGCCTTACCAGTGGACATGCACAGAGTATATTCTCCCTTGGCTTCATAGTTTGGGTAGTTTTGATAATATTTAACTGGAAGGACTAGTTTAAAGTAAACTCAGATTCAACCTTAGGTATAATGGTAATGCTCATATTAGAATATCCATCCTAAGAAAAAAATGTATGAGGCTGGGTAAATGTTTTGATGACCATGGCCCTAACCTTTCCAGTATTTATCACACTTCAGCAAAAAAGAGCTGACCCATATGAGGAGCTATACAGTAACAACATATGTTTTATACATAAGTAGGCCAAACATCATCCATCCAGTCAAGTATGAGGCTAATTGTCTGAACTGCAGAGACTCACAATGCTGAGCTCCAGAATGCAAAGACTGAATGGCTAAAAATCCAGACTTATATATATTAAGTCTGAGATTGTCATTTACCAGAATATTCCCTTTTCTCTGAAGTAATTAAGGATCTCCAGCACGGCCAATAGTATATAAGCAAAAGCCAAGCGATAAAAAGCTGGTCTTAGTGGTTTAATAAAAATATTTCAAAGCAGTAACACAGAAAAAACAAGTATCAGTTTTTTTCTGTGTAACTGCTTTTAAATATTTTTAGTAAACCACTAAGACAAGCTTTTTATCGCTTGGCTTTTGCTAATATACTACTGGCGGTGCTGGAGAATTTGTGTTTTTATCTTGGCTTAATTATAATTGTACAATTTCTCCTACTTGTGGTTGCTTCATGGCCTTTGTTTTATACACACATATATATATATATATATATATATATATATATATATATGACTTTCGGCTTTTCCCGGTTAGGGATCGCCACAGTGGAACTCCGATCCGCTCATGATTGGCAGTGGATTTTTACGGTGCCGTGTTGCCAGCCCGACACCCAACCTTCAACCAATGGCATGCCCATTCACGCTCCCACCTACCTGCATGTCTTTAACGTCACTCGACCATGGGGAAGACATGCAGACTCCAAACAGAAGGCGTTGCAGCCGAGAATCGAATGGGAGAACCTCTTGCTGTGAGGCAACAATGCTAACCGCTGCACCACCGCGGCTATAATATATATATATATATATATATATATATATATATATATATATATACATATAAATTTATATATACATATGTTTGTGGGGTGTGGAAGCTCGCCCTCCTACACAAAACAAATTCAGATTAGAACCGTGATGTTAGATATTCACTCTTCTCTTGTGTTTTTGATCTTTTTTATTTCGGGACTCAGCATAGTGAATCCAGATATTTTAACTGGGTGCCAGTTTGAGTTAGTAAGACACTGATCCAGACCTCCCCCAAAGCTTTTCTCATACAATAATGTCTATAAGCGAATGCTTCTTCACATATAATAAATAACCAGTAGGTTTCCTAATCAAACTGCTCTAGGTTCCAAACTTAAGAGATCTCCACTGATTTCTGCTTGCAATAAGCACTTTGGACTCTCATAATTAATTAACAAGACTGCAACTGAACTTAACAATGTTTTAAAACTTCATAAAAAAGTACCATGTTGGTAATATGCTGTGTTTCAGCAGAAGAAATAGCACCCAAAGTATTTGTTATAACCTGTATATGTAGTCTTCTCTGAAGTGACTGAATTCTGTTTACGTGTTTGAGTGCTTCAGAACAGACGTTACTATGCAAGATGTTTTAGTGAAGCCAGCTGGTTTGTCTCCAGTCATCATCATCTATTTTCAAAGTTGGCAAAATGTGTTATTAAGTAATTGGCCATAGTATGCTAACACACTCACAATTTTAAAGTGTCTGTAGACAGTACTCTGTCCAAGATATGCAAATAAAGGAAGTTTACTTAATTTACTGAAACCATTATTAAACATAAGCACTTTTAACACATTAACAGATATATGCTGGTAGATATTAGGATTTTATTTATTTATTTATTATTTATTTGACATTTGTTGATCTGGATAATTCAACTGTGCTACTGCCCTTTTTCAGTGGTGGCCCGGAGATATTTTATAATTTGTTGACCATGGTCATTAACAGATCCATGTGAACTTATTTCAGACTGTTGCCTGAGAGCACACTACTAGCAGACAGAAACAGAGTTTACAAACTGCATACTACTATGGTTACAGTCATATTTTTTAATTTATTGTAATTTATTTGTTAATCAGGTAAGTGAAATACACATTCTCAGGCACTTTTCAAACACTACCTCAGCTACAAGGGGAAGAATAAATGCAAAATATATGCAGACAACTTACTAAAGCAATCAGCCAGCATGATTTGGAATAAAAACAAGAAAGTCCAGAAAAAAGCACACACATACACAGGAGAACATGCAGAACTCCACACTAACAGTGTCCAGTGTAACCTTGAAACCACAATTTATTACTCAGCCACCATGCTGGCTTGTTTATATCCAAGGATGAGGATACTTAGAGTATGCAAACAGAAGTAGTATACACAATTATTTTCAACTCGATACAATATGAATCAGAGGTAGATGTGCTTCATTTGGGGCAATTACATATTTCATATTTGCATATAACAGTGAATAGTACTATCCTTTGTTAAAAGAGTAGATGAATGAGCAGATTTAGTCAGAATCCTAGAAGGTCTGGTTTGGTTGAAGAGAAATGAGTGAGTAACATACCTGTTAAGGGTGTAATTTAACAGTTCATGAGGAGATTTTGAGTTTTTCTGTAAGTGTACATGCAAAAGAACCAATCATTATAGACAAAAGGACTAATGAGGGGAAGAAATGTGGCACTCAGGTAACAGCAGAATGGGAAAAAACAGCAACATTTGACACAGTTAGTTATGTGTTCTACTGTTTAGGTACACTCTTTACAATCACTGACAGCTCGAGAGAATGATGCAGGTAGGAGTAAGCCTCCAGTTTGAGTATGGAACAGAAAAAGAGTAGCTACTGGATTTTAATTAGATTTGGGGTGTCATGGCACAATGGCCTCATCATGCTGTGGGCACAGGCTGTTTTTTGGGGAGGTAATGGTGCTGCGGTAGCATTGTCACCTCACAGTTAGACATTGCCCGTTCGATTCTCGGTTAGAGCATCTTCTGTGTGGCGACATGCATGAATGGGCGTGCCTTCATTGAAGGTTGTGCGTTAGGCCCGGCAAGCCAGCACGTCAAAATCTACTGCCAATCATTAGCGGACCGGAGTTCCGCTGTGGCGACCCCTAACCGGGAAAAGCCGAAAGAAACAAACAATGACAGAACTTTAATTTTAGCAGTCTAAGTGGCAGAAAGGCTCATAATTAGGTTACATATCCCTTAATCAGTAGCCTGTTGACATTTTTAAATACAGGAATATTCTCAATGAAAGGTTCATGCAGTGAAATATAGATTTTGTTTTATGCAGTTTGTAGGAGAGGTTTTGCTTTTTTTCCTTTTTTTCTTTTTTTCATTTTATACTGCACCAGGATGGATGATTTAAAATAAAGATGATTTAACAATGATGAACAAGTACCAAAGGGCAAGATGTAAAATAACAAAATTGCATTCCACAGCATCCATTACAAAACTTGGTGGCCTGTCATTTCCAGCAGTACTTTTCAGATGTCAATTAATTCACTCCAGTTGAGGAGTCAGGCTGACAGCAAGAAGATGCCAGTTTTCAGTCACACAGTCACCTCTCCACAAAGACTTCTCTCCTTACATTTGGGTTTCATCTACAGACTGAATAATTATTATCGTCATAGTATTCAATGTATTCATATATTATGCCAGTATATAAGGCCCTGAGTATGAACTAAAGGTTTACTTGTTGATGCATTTTTATGCTATACATAGCTCAGACTAGTCCATACCAGACCAAACTAATTCTGTGATTCTTGAATACAAGATCTATGTGCATATGTCTGTGAGGTTCATATTTTACGATTATTACTATTTCCCATGGAGTTGTGATTACTGTTTGTTTTCTCCAAGTATATTTTCTGGTTTGTTGATAAATATTATAAATTACAAGAATTTAAGCTTCATAAGTAACTTTAAAAAGAAAGAAATTAAAGAAAGCAAATAAAATTTGTAGGAATTCTGACTGCTTTTGATATGAAACCCCAGTACAGTCAGCAGTATTCTAAAAATGTTGGGACAGTTTGGTTTGTTGCCATGAGTCTGATAGTGAGTACAATAAAACAGTACGCCCTTATCAGTGCAGCTGGAACTAAAACCTACAATCTAATGAAGAAACTCCCTAATCCTAAGAAGCAACTAGTAAGCTTGTTAAAATTAATTTTAACCTCAAGTTCAGAGGGAAAATTCAGAGATAATAGGTTGGGCCCATAAAAAACTGGCTGTGTATGTTGCTGAGCTAAGAAAGTTAGCCTAGGAGTCTAATTATAGAAAGGCATTACAACAAATATTGAAAGACATAAGTCAGTTCCATGGCATAGAAGAATAAAGCCTTGGCCGTGGTCAATATACTGGAATAGCTGACAGAGAACAAAGAGGAACAATAAGCCTTCCTGCCTCTCTGTGGTGGACAGTGTGCTGTATATACCCAGAATCTCAGTCTCTATGTTAAATCCCTGGTTGAGACCTAGAAATCAACAGAGGTCATTTTCTCTTAAGGGGCAGCTTTCTCATATAATTGGGAGACATATACCTTCATTTTACATCATCCCTTTGGATGAAACAAACAAGCAGGTATGCACACTGAGAAACAGATAGGGCATAAGTGAAAAAATCTATATATTTCCATGTGGGTGATGGCACTGCTCCTATCATTCAACCATAACCTCTGGGAGGAACAGATGAACTTTAGGGCAATAAATGGGCAAATTAGGCAGAAGTAATGCAGGCATTATTATTATCATGAGATCAAAAGAGACAAAAAGAATTATATTGAAGGACAGAATGATATGTGGAATAAATGATTGGTACACAGAAGGGAGACTGTGTTGAAAACTAACTTATTGGTTGAAAATGCATTAAGAATTGTTTTAAGCAGTATAACCTGCAAACAAATATATACCAAATGCGTAAATAAGACAGACTGTTCTCGCATGTAGCAGCATCCAATAACAGAAGTGTAAATAGCATTTAACACAGACTAATGAAGGCAGGCAACACACCCAATGCTTGGTACAGAGGTATTGGGAAATGGTCATGTGAAATGAGTGCAACTCCAAGATAGTGAAATGCTGAACTTGGTGTAGAGCTGGCTACATACAGACTGTGGAAATTAGGGAAGTAAAGAAAGTGTGCATTCATACATGAAGTGCACAGTGGTACTCAGGCTATCATTGCTGTCTCGCAACACAAGGTTCTTTTGTTTATATCTTGGTGAGGTACCTTCTTTCTGAAGTTTGCATGTCCTCCCACTGTACTTGTGAGCTTGTGTGTGTGTGTGTGTGTGTGTGTGTGTGTGTGTGCGTGTGTGCGTGTGTGCGTGTGTGCGTGTGTGCGTGTGTGCGTGTGTGCGTGTGTGTGTGTGTGCGTGTGTTTATTGAACTAGGATTTATGTGTAAGAAGGGCAGCAAAATGGTACATGTTCAAGGTCTCCCAGCATTACATTGAGAAACTGATTAATGCTTCCATCATCTGGACAACAAAGACTATTCAAAGCTTTAACCAAATGAAATTAACAACCAAAAACATTTTTTGAGTGACGTCAAGCTCCCACCTACAACCCATGTGGAGGGCTGTATCCCCACATCCCCATATACTAATTACACAGTTATACACCACAAAAAGAAAGAAAGAAAGAAAGAAAGAAAGAAAGAAAGAAAGAAAAGCAAAAGTTTAAAAGTATTGAATGTCTGCTGGCACACAAATAGAAACAGTTTTCACATTGATTTCCTGTGGAGAACAGGATTTGCATACTGACGAATACAAACTGATGCGTTTTAACTTCCTCATTACACATGCATTCATTCAAATATAGAGCAAGATTGTAATTATATATTTGAAATATGTAAGTTAGAATACTTGTCACAATGAAAGCATAATCAAATTATCTGTTTTCAATCAGCTGTCCTACTGCTAAGACAGGCTTTGCTAGCTCCACAGGAAAGAATTCCTTGAAATAAGAGAATCCACTAGCTGACTTTTGTATGTTCAAAGTACTTCTGAATATGTAACCAGACATGCCTAAGCATAATTTTTGCAGTAGTATGACAACAGATTGTCATGCGTATTTCACCACATTTTCAGTTGTGTGAAGTCATTAAAATGGATTTATCGGCCATGTTAAGGAGCTCCATATGTTTGCCATTTTTTAAGCCTGCTGGCTACTGAAGAGAGTTTGGCAAATCTTAAGTAATTTAGGTTTAATACTGAGCCATACATTTCATATAAATAACAACCCTTTTAATAGATATTGTGGAGCTGTTGGTCCAAATACCACACTGCCTGAAACTCTGTTAGGATGAAGGCTTGGCAGAGAATAAAATTACTTTTTGCTCATTTGCTGAATTGCAATAACTTTAAAATGTGCCTCAGGTTTGATAAAGTGTATTTAATTCCAGGAATCTCAAACTCAAAGGCTCTGAGCCTCATGCTGCCATCAAAGTTCCATAGCTCTTCAATACTTACCTAGCTGCAGTCATTACCTTTCTTCTTGTTTTACAGACTGTGGCCTTTCGGAAAAATGAACTAATTCTCATACAGCCCTCATGGTCTTTGGTGCTTGAGACCCCCTTGTTGGAAAACCTTATCACATTTCTTAGAAACATTTAGTTATGAAGCATCATTCCAACAGAGTAATTGTTTGAAAGGAATCAGCCAGCAGAGGTATTGTCCAAAACATTGCAAGTTCATTTCTTAATTAGGTATGGAACATTTTTAGGACAAATCAACCTTTATTTCTCGGATAATGGAATAGCTCATATAATATATCAGCTCGTAGATACGTTGCTTTGTAGAAGATCACAGTACAGTGATTTTGCATTGCTATGAACCATGTTCTATTGACAGGGGAGCCTGTCTGTGCTGTCAAGAGACTTCAAAAGAAAATATAGAGGAATAACTATATAGTTTTGGATGAATATCTTAAAAAATGATAACTAGTAGGAATGAGGGCTCTTGATGGTACAGGAATTTTCAGGAGAGTGATACCAATACAAGAACAAGTACTAATATACGGTGAAAGTGCTAGAAGGTGACTTTAACTGATGTTGAACTTGTGATGGTGGGATGATAGCTGAGTTTAAAGCAGCTCCTCTTGAGGACGTTTTTAAGATATAGTTTCATCCTTTTCCAGTAGACGACAAAGGGGATATATCATCTGATGAATAACACTACCTTGAAAACTCATGCTAAGGAGATGTGACCATATAATAAGCTTCTTTTCTCCTTCAGTAAATACTGCAACCTTCCAGGTGTAGTAAGTTTGTAAAAGTTGATTAGTTGGAAGTGTTGACACCAGTTGCATTATTAATTAATTACAAACTGACAGTGTGTGTTGATGACATAACTTCATCATGAATGCCATGTGCAAAGGTAGTGTATTTTCATGAATCTATTGCCAAAAAAAATGTTGTTCAAGAAAAGAAAAAAAAATTAAACAGGTACAATTTCACTTTAATTCAAGCTCCATGAAATGGTAGGCACAGCAAAATGACAGAATTATGTCAAAGAAGGCAATTATCAAGAGTCAAAGTCTCCTAATATGGATTTTGAAATTTACTCTCTGTCTCTGTCTCTCTCTCTCTGTCCAAAGTATTCAGATCACTTTGCATCATTCTGGAATTTAGATACTACATACTCATTTTCCCCTATTCTTTCTGGTGTCCCTTACCAGCATAGCTCTCAACCACTAAGCACAAGAAATCTGGACAAAGCCAAAAATAATGGGGGACAAATTTTAAATATTGCTGTTTTTATTTATTTATTTTATATTTGATGACCTGAAAAGTCTGTCTAAACAAGCAGTCCTTTTTTCAGCAGAGGCCCAGGGAGGAAAGCTCCACATTTAAGTACAGTACAGTATTAGAACAGACAGCATAAACTTAGAAACTTGCTAGCACAAAAGGTTAAGTGTTAGCATGCATTTTCTGAAAAATATGGAGTCTTTAACCCAAACGACTCATTATTTAGTGACTTCATTCCTCAATAAGTTACCAGAACACTGGATGGTTGAGAGGTATGCTCACCAAAGGTTTCACATTTTTTAATATATAATTTTTCACAAAGTATGTCTGTAAAGCATTTCCATCTACTTCAACTGTGTCATATTTAACATTGTTTTTAAATTTTCATCGGGGAAGGCATAAATTCCTTAGCTAGAAATGAGACCTTTTTCTAGACAAAACTATCAAAAACATGGGGAAAATTTAAAAGACAGTGTAAATCATTTATCCTAAAACAGTTAAGGTACTCAGTTGTATCTGTTGAATTCTGAATGCTCCTGCAGAATGACCATCAAGTGGTGAACAATACAGAGCTGTATGAAGGAATTCAAAAATATGAGGGCAAAATGAATTATATATTAGACAGAGCTGTGAACGCTGTCATGCAGTGACTATTTAAAACAGGGACTTACTGCTCAAAAAAGACTAACAGAAAATAAGCCCAAATACTACTGCCTGCTACAAGAATCATCTTCAGATTAACTGAAAAAGCTCAATCTATACAATAAACTGCTTCTAAATAAGATATGTGGAAATATATTAGTGGTTGAATGGCAACAATTTAACACACTTGTTGGATGGGCTACAGTGTTGCAACACAACTCTGTTGCTAAACCCAAATTGCAGTACCAAATGCTACCCCCAGTAGAGCAATTTAGGAGAAAATAGGGGTTGTTGCTTTAACTAAATCAGCCAGTGTTATAGAATTTTACATACTGTAGCTCACAGTATTGTTAATGTTAATGAATCAAGACAGAGACAGCTTCTATCAAGTTCTCACATGGTTCAACAAGTTGGCAATCACCTTAGTATCTATCACATATGAAGCAGAGGGAGTCATAGAAAAGTTATATATCAACAAAGATGTCACAAAAGTTTGTAATACATCTGCTGCACCCTGTGGGACAGCAAAGATAAAACAAACTGGTAACTCTGCAAAAATGATTTAATGAATGCCATCTAGTCTTAATGCAAAGAACTGCAAAATAGTATATACTGATAAAAATACATGGAAAGATTACGGTGAAGCATTAAAGTACTCTGTACAAATAAACCAGTCAAAACAAATCTTTGAATGATAATGCCAAATGTCTTTAAGATTAGACATTTGGAGGATGCTGGTATGCAAGGTGAGTGTCAACACAGGTAGAAAAAGAAAGATATTCTGCATATACAGATAACTGATAATGCAGCATTGTGTCATCCACTTTTGGACTGTTGGCTTTGTAAAGGCAAATATAAGGTTACAGCTCTCAAAAAGCAGAGTAATTTAAAATGTATGCAATATACATCAGAACTTTTTCAGGTATGGAATATACATCAGAACTTTTCCAAACAGAACTTAAAATAATTCGGTACACATACCGTAAGAGAGGGGAGACAAAGAAAGACATAATATAGAATTAATCTGACTAGGGAAAACAAAGTTGAGAAGTATTTTAGAGGATACAATAAAGTCCAGGAAGGTATCTTTCAGAAAATGAGCACAAACATGGAGTACACTTCATAAAAAAGGACTGGAAGACTCAGAACTGATGGAAGAAAGTAGTTTTTCGTAGTCAATTGTGAAACCAAGGACCAGCATCTCACAAAGATGGTGGAGTCAAAAATATTAAATAAGGTCAGGGTGACATGGGAATGACATAATCACAAATGAACAAAATTAAGTAAATACAAAATAACATTTATTTGCATTTTTTCCCTCACCTAGGACTTCTTATACGCTGTGACCTTTACTAGAATCAGCATTCTGGGATAGCAGGTTATTAGCATTCTATTCAGAAATGCACAAAAGATGACAAGAAAGAGGAAGCATTAAAAATAATGGGTTATCATCCAAGAAGCAGTCCCTGCTTCCACATTTCTTCTCAGGCTTGTAGAATATTTATTCAAATTCTTCATTAAATAGTATACAACAATGCAGATTAAAATGTGAAGGCCTAAATAATCTTCTCAAGTTACTAACAAGAATATGACAAAATTAAGGGCAAAGTTCAAGGTTTTAAAATGGCAAGGAGAACAAATTGAGTAATATCTGTGACATTTTGAACTTCAAGATAATTAGGAAGAAATGTTCCATCTTCAGTTATAAAGGTTAGAACTATTGTAAAATGCAATCAAAGTCAAGGCATTTAAAGGAACTCTGAAACATTATTGGCAGGGTGCTATACAGAAGACTGAAAATGTGGTTGTAATGCTATTATCTGGGTGGGAATACTCACTGACAACAGTGGGAACACACTTTAGAAGTATATTTATTATGATGGAATTTTTTGCAACTATATTTTAATGTCACTGCATTTAGTTCTAAAGTTACCTTATACAGACATATGGGCTATATTTAACCAATGATCCATGACTGGGAGTGAGTAGCACAGGATTTACCCACGGCTGGCAAGGTTTGATCACAAGGGTAAGGTGTAATATCTATATTATTTCATAATGTAAAAGGAGTTTAGTGGTCGTCTGCCACCTTCTGTTAGTAGATATGCATTGCGCATTCATAAGGTTGTATATGTTGCATAGTACATTGAATTGAACAGCCCCCCCCCCCCCATCCAAGACAAATCACAGCTCTCAACTGTCCTTGATTTTTCCTCCTATGTTGCCCTGTCCCTCTTAAAACTTTTTGACATTCTGATAAATCACCAAGGATTACAGTAAATCAGTAAAGCCTGATATTAGAGTTTCATACTTGTTCTGTAAAAAATGCATGTTAATGCAGGAGTTGTTGTTTAGTTGCAGGATTTTTTTTTTTTTTTTTTTGTCATTGAATGGTGGCCTTCTGTTTAATGTATAAAGTTTCCTCCTGTTTACAGAGAAGAGCTCAGGGAAGCTGTAACTATTTCTTTAGCGTTTCAACTGCTTGGACTTCAGTTTGATTTCCCTGCTTTGTGAAGATAAAAGTTGGGCAGCTGTAGGTATGTATTTTAATAGTTACAACTGCTCTAGGTCTGTTTTTTTTTTCTCTGCTTTGCATAGATGAGGATACGGCATCTTCTGTTGCCCAGAGTGAAGTTTCTGTTGACCAGACATTTTCCTGCTGGCAAGAGTTGATTTACAGTGTGCATGCTGATTGATCTATCCAATCAGCAAGCACGTTTTTGAATACTAAATATTATTGTATAATTTATTTTACTTTTTTTTTTTTTTTGCTTTGATAAAGGGTGATTTAAGGTATAAATATGCTGACAAGCTTCAAACAACTTCACCAAAATTGTATTTAGTCTGCTTCATCATTTATTTAATACTACATCTGTATTCCCATTCCCAGTTATAGAGTTCTGTAGTGGCATGTATTACAACAAACTTTGTCTGTGACTAGTTTGCCTGTTTCCAGTGCCTTCACTGTACCTAATATCACAATGCACTGCTGTTTATAAGAGATGTACTGTTATAGCAATAAACAATGATTTCAAAAGCATGACAGCATTGCAAGGAGTAGAAGGCAAATGTTTCTGATTATAGGATCTCACAGGAAACTCTAACAGACAGATATAATCCATCTATGAAGTACTTAACTGCATAAATAATGGGAAATGGAGCAGAATATGTATGTGCATACCAACCAGCAGTGACTACCATGTGCTGTCAGAGTGGTATGTGTCTTACCATTAGGTTTTTATGAAGAATGCAAACTATCATCTATTCAATGTATGTACTAACTAATGCAGTTTTACTTAAAACTATCATCTGTTTAATGTATCTACTAACTGATGTAGTTTTAACTTGAACAATACAGTAAGCATCTTCTTTGATTTCTTCAATAATTTAATAATAATATGGTCCTCGTGCATATCCAAAAAGTGTAGCTTTGCTTCCGTTAAACAGGTTTTAATACATGATAATATCTAAAAACAACAAGCTACTTTCTATTCTGAATCTAGTCACTCAGGTACTTCAAATTACAGTAGATATATTTTGCTATACAGTAACTGATAGGTCTGTCCGTGTTATGTTATTAATCAGTAATCCATGAAGCTCAATTTTCTCTGCCTCTAAATTTTATTAACATAAGCCTATAGAATGATGCAATGTAACAAATGCTGAAAAAACAATGTTTCAAAGGATTTTTCTCAGTGTCAGATTTTAATCAGAGTTGGCATCTATGAGAACAATTTGACTGTAGTTCATAGTAAAATCTCTGAAAATAACTTTGAAAAGACCAAGCCAGCTTTCATTAGTTAATTTAACACAAAGCAACCTGGGGAAGGGTTATAAACATAGATACACATACACACACTCACCACAAAGACACACATGTGTATGTAAACAATGACTCACAATGCGGGGGGGTGGAATCTGTGGAATAGTTACAACTGTGGGTGGAATAAAATGTGTACTAAATTAATCGGCTAAGATTTTAGCTGTTTCCTTTAGTAGGCACTATTACTGTAAATTAACTCTGAACATTACTGGGTATTAATCCAGCACTTTCTGACATTGTTAAAGAATGATTGTAGATACACTCTGTTTACATATATTTTGTGGTTAGACTGTGTGCATATATTAATCTACTATTTAAAAAGAATATAAGACATTAGGACCAGAGTAATATAGTGGGCAAGGGTAGGAACAGGTATAATTCAAGGAATGTCTGTGTTTTAGAGTGTGCTCTTCTCAGTTGGATTACCCTACTGAATATGTTATATCATTTGTTGAACTTTGTAGGGTATTTATTTATCCTTTGTTGACCAAGTTAGTCCTATTTTGGCTATTGTCTTCTTTTCAGGAGACAGACCCGAGGTTGTATTTATAACACTAGAGAACATTTGGACAGGGTATTGGGGAACTTCCACTACTCACCATTGTTGCAAGTGGAACTCATTTTGTAGGAGTACTTCCTGTCTCCATTCCAGGTGCAGAGGTGATCCGGAGAAACAGGGAGGCAGATGGAGAGAAAAGGAGTTGATGGAGTGATGAGAGAAATGGAGGAGAAGGCAAATTGAGGGTTTTGAAGAGATGTTTCAAAGAAATCTGTGTAATGGAAAAGAGTCAACAAATGATGGATGTATAATTATACCCCTCCAGTTAAGAAGGCTGCCAGATGATTCACTTAAAGAAACTGTGATGCAGAGTGAGCCAGAAAATAAAGGAGATGTTTAATGAGGGTACATTACAGAGAAAATGCAAAAAAAAATATGCAGAGACAATCCTGAAGAATAGTGGTGAGACACAAAAGAAAACATATGCAGAGAAAGTAAAAAAAGCAGAAAAGGCAGAAGAAAATGAAAAACAAAGTATGTGGTAAGAATTCAAAGTAAAGGAGACAAAAATAGACAGGTATGAAGTGTGGGACAATTTAATAGCTCTTTTTGGTGTAAAGCACATGAGTTAAGAGCATTTATTCTTATTAACAAAGAGCCATTTTGTGACATTATATTTTAGACTACTTTTTCAATGGCAAATTTTCTTGGATAATATGAAAAAAAGAAAGACTGCAACCCAAGAATCTTTATGTGATCAAAGCACTGAAGAGCAAAACAAAAAAGTAAATTCAGGTACAATTTCAAACAGAGGTAGTAAGAGAGACTTTGAAAGGACATTTGAAAACTTTAAGTAAAGAAATACCAGACATTGCAAAACATTATGACAAAATTAGCTTATGGCCTAGTGGCTGGGATTGTAATGTTGTGTTAAAAATAAAAAGACAAAAAAATTATACATATAACAAGCATAATAAATGTGGAAGATAATAGGTGTCATAAAATACTGGGGACAATCTAAAACATGTTTTTGTAGAAAAGAAAGACATTTGATAAGTAACTGTGACAAAAGAAAATGTTATATTTGTTGAGAAATGTGTCCTGATGCAAAAAATGTAAATTTAAATGCTATAAATGTAACAAAATTTGACATTTACGGATACACTGCAAAAATGAATATAAGAATAAGGAAAAATAAAAAAAAGAAAATACATTTTAGAAGTAGTACAAATAGAAGGAAAATTAGATGAGAAATAAAATAATAAAGAGGACATAAAAAAAGGATCTGAAATATGTGATGAAGATGACATAAACTGAGAGGTAGTAAAATAAAAAAGAAATATATTTTGTAAAAGGGTAAAACACAGAAAAAAATAAAGGGGTAAGTACGAAAGAAAAAAGAAAGAAAATGGATGAAAAAGAAGTGATGCAGTAAATGATTGTGATTGGTATAATGGTTAAGGTCTCTGACTCACAGACACAAGGTGCAGTGTTCAATTTTCACCTTTGGGAGGGATAGCATGGCCTATTAAGAAACCTAGCTTAGTAACTAGCTATGAACTTATGAATCTAACAGAAAATTAAAAATTTGGAGTGCCGTCTGTAAATGTTAATACTATTAAGAATACAGTAAGAAGAATAAGGACTTTGGACGGGTGTAATACATGTGATGTAAATGTAATTATATTAGAAGATACAAGATTTTTAGCAAATAAAGAAAGATTACAAACAGAGAAACTATGGAGAGGAAAGATAATCTGGAATATGGGAAAGCAGAGATGTTCTGGAATAGCTATATTCTGTAGAAATACAGTAAAGATATTAGATAAAACTTTAGCAAAAATGGGAAGATTAACCGTTGTTGATTTAAAATGGAAAGTACAAGTATATAGAACTACATTATATGCATACTAATTATAAACAAAGGTAAAGCTTATTTCATCAGATTTTAGACAATGTAGTTTATTTGTGTCTTTCGGCTTTTTCCCGGTTAGGGGTCGCCACAGCGGAACTCTGGTCCGCTAATGATTGGCAGTAGATTTTTACGTACTGGCTTGCCAGGGCTAACGCACAACCTTCAACGAAGGAACGCCCATTCACGCATGTCGCTACACAGAAGACACTATAACTGAGAATCGAACGGGCAACGTCTAACTGTGAGGTGACAACGCTACCGCAGTACCACTACAAATATAATAACAGGAGACTCCAATTGTTGATTTAAGAGGCAAGCATAAAAAGAAAGGAAATAACATGAGAAAAATGTGAAGTTATAAGATGTGGTAAGTTAAGACTTTGGAACAAAGCTAATGAAATAGATTATTTTACAAGTGTCGGAAGGTTTAGTTGTAGGAGAAGAGGAGGTAGTTGAAACGTGTTTCTGATCATCTTGCAGTATGGCTAGAGATATATAAAAATAGGCAAAGGAATAAAAAAGATTAATGAGAAAGCATGAAATGAAGAAGGAAAGAGATTAGTAATACAGTTGTAGAAATATCATATTACTATGAGAATATTTTATAAAAATTGGTCTAAAGGGTAGATGATATTTAAGGAAAAAATATAAAACATGTTTTTAAAGTGGCAATATTATGTGAGAAAAGTAGAGAAATAAAAATTTAAAAGAATATATAATGATGCACTGGAAGATTTAGAACATAAAGTACTTTAACAAAGAAAAAGAATTATATGAAAGAAATCAGTAAAAAAGTACAAGAATTGTTATATAAGCAAAGATATTTTTACAAGGAAAAAGAGAAAAAGTATTGAGTTACTTAAGTAGATTAGAAAAGGAAGATAATAGTGTAATGAGAGAAATAAAAATATAAAACGAGAAGTAGGAAGAACTCATGAAAAGATTATGACTAGTGTATTACAATATGTACAAAAATGTTT
The DNA here is from genome assembly GCF_019279795.1 of Protopterus annectens. Taxonomy (NCBI): domain Eukaryota; kingdom Metazoa; phylum Chordata; order Ceratodontiformes; family Protopteridae; genus Protopterus; species Protopterus annectens. The sequence continues at coordinate 1,162,090,350 of NC_056731.1, forward strand.
AATGAAAAAGTAAGGTAGTGAAAAAACATGGAAACATGGAAAGTAAAAAAGTTAACAGAAAAACAAAATAAAGAGTTACAAAATAAGATTTCTTTAAATGAGCTAGAGAAGATATTAGGACAAATAAATATAGATTCAGCTGCAGGACCCATTGGAATGGGGTATAAAATGTACAAAAATGCAAGGGATTGGCAAAAAAATGTTTTTAATTATCTTGAATGAATGGTTAAATGAAGGTTTTATGTATAAATAATTATTAAAGGAAACAATCCCAAAGGATATAGCAGCAAACCAGACACCAGTAAAAATAATATACCACCACACAGGCCGAACAATGAAGGAAACCACCACAAATTTAGTGAAGACCACAGTTTAGTATCGCTTTCGTCTCCAAGAGACTTCATCAGAATAAATTAAACATGCATCAGCAGATCCTTATATATCAAACCACTAATTAAGGGTCAATAACTTTCCCCCTATTTTATTATATGGGTTTAGTAACAATAATAAAACACAAGTTCTTTCAGGTGGTATAAATACTAACCTGAACAATAAAGGGAATTATGGTACCTCATGTGTTTTGGATATGTCTGTTGACAGACATAGTATAAGATCTGTTATACAATAAACAAAAAGAAAGGCATAGTAATCCAGCAGTTGTATCCAAGTCTTTAATCCACACCAAACGTGGAAGGTAAAGAAACAGACTCCACACATAAAATAAATAACGCCGCAATAAATATCCTTTACGTTTTCTTCAAGAAACTTCCTCAGAATAAAATAACCCTAACAGATCCATCCTATATATACATGTGTTGTTTAAAAATATCCAATAGCTTCATCCAACTAACTAGATACATTTAATTAAATAAATGAGTTCAACAGTATTAAAGTGTGAGAGGGAAGACATAGGGCAGGATTCACGAAGCCTCCGTGTAAGAGTTATAACTCATACACGGAGGCTGCAGTTAAACGGAGTGATGTCAGCATGCTCTGCATATTCATGAGAGCATGCTGAATCACACCTAAGTCTAACACGGTCCGTGTAAGACAATTGGGGGCGTGTCCGTAGGCTGAGCCCTGCAAGCGGACACGCCCCCATAAGTGTAAAGGTGTCCAAAGTAGACACCCACAACAGAGTCCACGGAAATGTGAATAAACACAACACAACACATGCCCCTACAGACTATTAAACATAAAAGAAATCTAAATGAACATGTCATATTTTTTTTAAATAGTAAAAATGTTTAACCGTGAGTGCGCTCGTTTGCGCGAGCGTGCCCGTAGCGCAGCTACAGTTAGCAGTCAATGGGAAAGCATATAAGAACTAAATATGCAAAATAAGCCAGGAAGCAATAGCGTAGCGGTAGAGATGCCGGCTGTAGAGCAGGCATTCATGGCTCGAGCCCCCACAACACCATTTTTTTTTTTTTTGCAAAATAAGCAGGAAAAAAGTCCCTGACACATATGTAGACATAAAACCAGAATATATGTAAAATGCAATGAAATAGCCCATTTATGTTGAATAAATGTGAGCTAAGAAATGAATAGAAACTGCCAGATGTGCCTATAGCTGAGCTACAGTTCAACAGAGTGAGTGTATGTGCCCGTAGATAAGCATTGGTCCAACTGGTGCAAACTGAGTGCCCGTAGCTGAGCAGTGGTTTACCATGCTAAATATATGTGCTCCTAACTGAGCTGAGCAGAATATGCATGCCGATAGCCAAATGAGGCTTAAAGCAGTGTACCCGTTTGCGAGCTGCGCTGAAACAAGCTAACCGACGGGCAACGTTGAGCAAGCCGTATCAAAACTGCCTTTACACAGACACACCCCTCAACATGTCTAGACAGTCATGAAAAATAAAAAGCAGTGACCAGGTTCGAACCCAGGATACTATACACCATAGTCAAGGTACAGAACCACTAAGCCATGACAGCAGTACCTAGAAATGCAATAATAGCTCATATATAGGAATGAATACAAACTACAGCATGACAATGCAGGTTTACTGAAGTTGATACAATTCCAAAATGGCCAATCACAGATATGTGCGGGAAAAACGGACTATATAAGCCCCATAGGCGGGAATACACAGCATAAACGATTGTAGAACAGACCTGCAGGCAGAATGTCAGGTGTAGGAGAGGGTAGTCTTTCGGCGCAGAGGTGGGGTGTTGAGGAGTCCAGGTACATGGCCTGGCTCCTAGTCCACAACCATGAGGCCCAACTCATGCAGGGCCAGGTCCTCTGGGGAGCGTACAGGGCTGAGGCGTGGGACCAGTTGGCTCATGAACTCACCAGAGCCACAGGAATTCCAAGGACAGGTGAGCAGGTCCGTCACCACCATGCGGACCTGAAGAGATGCAAGCAGGACCAACTGAACCTTTGGATCCAGGAGGCCCGGCAATCACCAACGCCCACCACTGAGTAAGTAACAATTAATTATGTATGTAGAAAGTTAAACTACCTGAAATTATGGAGATGTGTATTCCAATATTACTTCATTTATATTACAGCTGCAGGTGTCCGTTCTGCGAACCGCAGAGCCTATGCCGATAGGCTGGTGCGGTTGCGCCACTAGGCAGGTCAGTAATCCACTACCAGTAACTGTAAAGATATATAAATGTATGACAGTCAGCAAAAGAGTGCAGTGTAGCCAGGAAGGAATTAAATCTGCAAGTAACAGTGTGAAAGTGTATGCAAGTATTGCTTGATTACAACAGTTCCCAGCCTGAAAGTGTAAACTAAACATGAAACTGTCCAACATATATTTTGAAATAAAAATGTCCTGCCTGTAAGAAAATAGTACACAACCTGCAGCAGCATGTAAAGTATAGCTGCAGAAGAGGATGAAATCACATGTGTGAAATATATCCCTGTGGAAATACTGAAACATGACAGAAGTGAGCCTGCTGGAAAGAACTGTAATAACCACTGTTAAAACATGTCAATAAAGCCTAGAAGTACCAGTCTGAATAGTAACATGAAAGCAAGTGAGAGAGTGTGAGAAAGTGTCAGGAATACAGCAATACAGTAGTAATAACCCCTGAATAAACTATACTGCAGTCAGGACAGAATTAAATGCATGTGAGACTCAGAACCAAACAGCAAAATCTGTTCAAAGTGTTGCTGCATGTGGAATGTGTACCCAAAATCTGGATATGTTGCTCCCAGTCTGAAATACGCAGATAGGATGATTGTCTGATATACCAAACATCCACACCTGTCTACAAGTATATAAAGCAAAAGTAACAGGATGATGTATCTGAACAAAGCTTGATATGAATGTGTATGAACAGCAATAAAATGTAGATTGATGTTGCAGTAACAGTCCCATCTGCAAGGTGAAGTAGTTAACATATAGGACACTGTAGTTAGAACAGTAGTGTGTATATAACTGTAGCTATTAGAAATGTACAGCATATGTATTTGTATTCGAAGGTGTTAATATTAATTCATTTACCCCACCCTCTAACCACCTATAACCCATTCCACGTGAAAATGGTATGTGCAATCAGAATTAACACCCCTGGACGTCTGTCCTGTTGGGTCATATATATTTGCATGTCTGTTGATGCATCCGCCCTGTTCATACATCCACACCTGATGGCCTGTTGCCATCAATCAACCCTGCATGTTGTTGGACTGTGTATTACTGTTCAAATTATGCATGTGTTTTGCACGCTGTTCAATGGTGTGAATATCTGGGTGTTTGGTTAATGGGAATACTAATGCATGCTGTTACAACTAACTGTGAATGGTATTATATGTCACTAACCCAAACTGTCATGACATAATGCAAAACATAGAACAACAGGGAAGGCGGGTTCCAGCGGACCCACCTCTCCCACCTCAGCTGGCGAGTGCACCTGGCACTAGTGCCAAGTCCGGACCCTCTTCCGGTGGCCCTGTGCCACCTGCAGGTGGAAGCGCTGCAGGGGATGGGGCTCGCCCCCCCTTCTGCAAGTGTGGCCGGAGGAGATCCACCACTCACCCTCCGTAGTGTTCGGACTGTGGTGCGTAGGGAGATTCAGGACTCTGTCCTTGAGCCCCTATGCCAGCTCGAGGCACAGGTGGCGCAACTAACGGGCATGCCCGTTGCCCCGCCTACACAGCCCCCAGCACAGCCCTGCCCTGGGCAGTGAAGGGACAGTGGCAACTGCCTATGGGTGGGGATATCAGTTCCACTGTTGCCATCTGTGGGCTCATGGGCTCTGGATATCCAAACCTCCGTCCCTGTCATTTGTGTAACCCCCCCACACGTGTCATACACCGCCCCTGTATGCATCTTGTTTGTCTTGTCTGTTTACCTACCCAGCCTACCTCCCCATCTGAACCAACTTCCTTCACCTGACATAACACTCTTACCTGAAAAAAAAAAAAAAAAAAGGGCACTCTGTACCCACAAAAAAATCACGCCCCATACATAGCTGCCCATTCCGCACACATGTCCACTGGACATGGACCCTATCAATTACAATTGGCTGTACAACAATTATTATTGTTGTCCTGACACCTCTCCCAGGGGTGGAAGGTTTCAAATGTCACACCAAATTACATACATATGCACAGCTGTTGCTGATGAAGAAATGGGCAGCTATGGGCCTTACCTACATCCCTCCTGCACATCCCAAGCTTGTTTCCCTACTGTCTTACCATCTTTGTGACCCCTTTTTCACCACTTTCCTGTCTCCCCATTTTCTTTTCTTTCAAAGAAAATAGCGCGGGTGTGCGCCAGAGTAAGCACTGTTAAGCAGTTGTAAGCGGGTGTGCGCGGAGCTAACCGCCAGTGCGCATGCGTGAGCTCCGCGCAAACCAGCGCTAGCCCGGTTACAACTGCTTAAAAGTGCCTTAGTCACTGTGATTGACAGGTCCTGTACTCAGTTCAAAAGAAAAATGAACTCCCACTGTCAGTCCCGAACCCAGGACCTTGGAAACACTAGTCTGTACACCCTACCACTAAGCCATGACTCTTATACAAACACATTGTGTTAAAATAAATATAACATGTAAATGTAGGGATGAATGTAAAGGGAATATAGGATGTGAAGTACACAAAGCATGCCATTTAAAATAAATGTCACAAACAATGGATATCCATAATAGTAGTGTGTGAAAAGAATCAGCCATGCTAGTTGGCAGCCTGTAGATAATGAGGTCGGTTAAAGTACATAGGTATATGTACGCATATGTACATATATATATATATATATATATATATATATATATATATATATATATATATAAATATATCTAGATATACTTGTAGGAGTCAAAGTGCATACACACTTGCTACAGGGAACATGAAAGAGGAATGGAGAACTGTGAATATACAACACAGCCTGAAGCATGAGAGAGATACTAACCTTTACAATCACAGAACACTGTCCACAGCATACCAGCATGGTCCCCGCCCACACAATCTGAAAGGGCAACGCCTATCACACATACCCTTTTATAGCACTGACCTGAAATCACAGTGAGAACTGCAATCAGTACACAACCAGCTGTATGCAATTAGCAAATGCTGGCCCTCAATTGGTGCAGAGGCCATCACATGGACCTATGCAAATACCTACAAAAGCATCCAGTGCTAACACTCCCCACATGCAATAAATTAATTGCATTGTCTGGAAGCAGACAGAGAGAGGCCGAGAAGTGGAAGAGAGAGAGAGAGAGAGAGAGAGCACCAAAATAAAAAAAAAAACACTGTGACTCTCCCTACCCTGAAGCTGTCAGCACTGACAGGGATAGCAGAGGCAAGCAGAAGCTGTGGAACGCAACCAGCTGTGACATACAGAGGTAATGCAAAGAAGCAGGTTAACAGTGTGCATACTGTGAACCCTCCAAATGTGTCATAGGTCTGTATCCATAGGTATGTCCATGTGATATGTTGTGTGTACGTAGTTCCAACAAAAGGGGATGACCACACATCACATGTCAAGCAGGCATAGGCCAGGACCCTGGTAGCATGTGTCTGTGCGTTGGCCTAGCAATGGCTGTAGTGACTGCTCTGAAATGTCAGCCAGGCCCCAAGCCAGGATCAGCCCATCCCAAAGGCACACTGGCTGGGAACAAGTGTCTGCAGGTACCTGATGTCAATGCACATGCATCCCATACTGCAGTACCCCATAGCGTAGCAGACCAGGCCCATTATGCATATGATGTGGTAATTCCCAGGGTCAGTCGAGGTGTCCCCTTAGTGTTGTGGGACCACTGCTGCTGTATGCCACTGTCCAGGTACATATCCTGTAGCACGGCCAAGATAAACTATCACTGTTACATGCGGTGGATGTCCCCCAGAGTGCTGGTAGCACACATCCAGGGGGACCACGAGGTCACAGTGATGCTGTGTGTTCTCCTCTGCTGAGGGCAGCCCTCACCTGGACATGTGTGATGATAGGGAGGTTACACCCAGCTGTGATAAATATCCGAAAGGTGAGGGAGAGGGAGGGGGGATATGTGCACCGAACATGTCTGCAGGAATGTTGCCAATATCCCTCTGTTTGGTGAATGTTAAGTAGGTGTGGACTAACACAGAGCATATCCGAGGCATGTGGTCGGTATGTGTAACATAACTGAAGAAGGCCTTGTGGTCATCCACAGTGTTTGTGTCTATTACCCTCCCAGAGTAGGCTGTGGCTGTTGTTACGATGGACTGTAGCGTAGTACCAGTGCTGACCACAGATGCCTACCCTTAATGTGAATGTGCTCTGTCCTGCAGTAGCCCACTGCTATTGTTATACAATCTGCCTCTGTCTGGGGTCCACTGGACAGGATGCCTAACCGTTGTGCATAGGGTCCGGGTTAGACATGTGTGTGCAAGTGTCATGCAATCTGCAGCATGTCTGTGGTAAGCATTTGCAAAGGGGTCAGCAGTGTGGCTTGTGGCTTCCACTGGCCCAGTGTGCTGCATGGATACCATCCCAGTCCCAGCAAGTGAATAACTGTCTAACCACATACATATCAATGTAGTCTACTGTACTAGTGGTGGTGGTGGGATATGTATATCCAGGCCATGTAACGTCTGTCCACAGCAGAGTAGTGGATGGTGTCCCACATACAGTACCTTGGGATGGACCCCCAGAGTGAGGTTGTGCATAGCACCTGTCAGTGTGTGCTGACCGATGGGGCATGCTACTACGTAGTATGGAATGTGGCAGGTATTGTTGCACAGGTAATGGCTGAGCACTGATATCTGGCCATGTACCTGTGTATCCACCACGACACACACACATGCAACATATGGGAGTAGTAGTATATCACTACACATGCATAACACGTATAGTATGTGTGCCATACATTGCTGACATGGTCTGCTGATATCCTGTCTGTGCTCTCTTCCAGGGAGATGGCGTGACAGCGTAACCCTGCCTACTCTGTTGCAGAGGATGAGGAGATCCACCAGAGCCTGGTGCGGGAGTATGACATCCTGTTTTCCCGCACCAGTCAGAACCAGCAGGAGAGGGCCGCACTGTGGCAAGACCTGGTCCGTAGGGTAAATGAAATTGGCATGCATAACAGGACATATGAGCAGGTACGACATCACTGCAGTGATTTAATCCAAAGTGTCCGGCAGCGTGCAGCAGATATCCACAGGCAACAGGTCACCACAGGAGGTGGGGTGGCCACACATCCCCCCCTCACCAGACTGGAGGGGCTACTCCTAAGTGTTGTGGCTCCAGCCCCGGAACACCAACAGCAGTACACCTGCATTATGATGGAGGCTGGTTCCACACAGCAGCACGACATGGAGCGTGCAGGTAATATGCCATATGTACACCTGACTGTTCTGTACACTGTATCATATGCAATATCAATGGGACAGATGTGCCCACTAACATTAATCTCATCCTTTCTGCAGGTCCCTCCAGGGTTACAGAGAGACAGGCCATCCATGCTGGTGAGTGTGTTTAACATAACCTATAATTGTCCTGATAATGCTAGTAACAGTAGTGTAACTCAGTAGTGCTCTGTGTGTATACTGCAGGGTGTGCATGTGTGCATGTGTGCAGGTGTGTCAGTACCCATGTGTGCACATGTGCAGGTGTGCCTGTGTCCAAGTGTGCATGTGTGCTTGTGTCCACGTGTACATGTGTGCATGTGTGCCTGTGTCCACGTGTGCATGTGTGCCTGTGTCCACGTGAGCATGTGTGCATGTGTGCCCGTGTCCACGTGTGCATGTGTGCCTGTGTCCATGTGTCCATGTGTGCATGTGTGCATGTGTCCATGTGTGCATGTGTGCATGTGTCCATGTGTGCATGTGTCCACGTGTGCATGTGTGCATGTGTCCACGTGTGCATGTGTCCACGTGTGCATGTGTGCATGTGTGCCCGTGTGCATGTGTCCACGTGTGCATGTGTCCACGTGTGCATGTGTGCATGTGTGCCCGTGTGCATGTGTCCATGTGTGCATGTGTGTATAAGTGCATCACTGGTAACAATGTCTGGAGAATGTAAACTGTGTTTCCTGTCTCCATCCCACAGGTTCTGGGGCTGCTCTGGTGACCTGCAGCAGGGAACCTGAATCCTGTGCCACGGCTACTGGTAATGATGATATATGTGTAATGGTACAGGAAGGTGTGTCAGGGTCTGCCATTGGTCAGCCAATTGACAGTACACAGCTGTCAATCCCATCATTGCACAGTCATCCTGCCTATACATCCTATGTCACCATTGTCCCTAGGTGATGGACAGGATACAGCGGGCATAGACCAGGATAATGTGGTACCTGTGGCACATGCATCCCCACACAGCAGCCATGGGCAGGGTCCTCCGATGGTACCACACAGACAGTTGCCCATGGGTTCTCGTGGGAGCATCCGTGGGCGTACTGCCTCTGGCCGACGTGCCCAACGAGGTCTGTCAACCTCAGCGATGTTTCGGACTGTCATGCAGGCTCAGTCACGTATGGAAAGGTACACCAGACAGGGTCTGAGGGAGCTCAGAGCATGCCGCACAGCCATGACAGACAGTATGCGTGACATTGCGGATGCTATCCGTAACTTCACCGATGTTATAGACAGACGTTGTGGGGACATCTTACAGCAGTTCCACAACCAGATGTTCATGAGCCAGGGCAGTGGTGGGCGTCTGCGGCATCGACGTGGCCGTATGCCGGCAGCAGCAGCAGCTGGCAGTCGGCGCGGATGGCAACAGGCTTGTGCATGCCCCCATAGTGCCAGCAGCAGCCCCAGCAATGCTGGGTCTGTGCTGTCATCGGAACGCCCCAGGAGACCACGTGCGCGTGGCTCTGGACAGTCCCAACAGGGACATGTGTCCAGTCAACACACTCCCGCTTCTGATGACAGTACCCAGTCAGGTGTTGTACTGGATACGGTCCGTAGCACCCCTGCCAGGCACAGGTACCGTGTCCGTGCACACAGACACTGATCTGTACGGCCTGCCAGGTGCAGTCTGTGGCTGTCCACAAACCCCTGTATATGGCAGCCATGAGGTGGAACTGTGTGCGTGCATACACACATGCGGAATGTCAACACTTAGGGCAACCACATACACGCACACACTGCAGCAACACTGGCCCACCCTGTACTGCTGCCCCTCACCAACACACATACACACACATGTCAATTGGTGGTATCAGTGGCTGACTCAGGCATACCTAATCCACACCCTGTGCATATGATGACACTGTGCCACCTCCTGCAATCTCCAACATCATTGCAGGAACAGGTAAACACGTTGCTGATGCACAGGGTGACTACATAGACGTGTATTATTAGTATCATGTTGGCAACAGTACAGTGTGCTGCTATGACTGTGTGTGTACCCCAGCATGCCTGCTGTAGTAACTGTATGAATGTCATGAATTGTTATCTGCACCCATAGTACATACCAAAGCATAACAGCTGCACATAATTGCATGCCGATGGTAAGGTTGTCAACAGATAGCCGCATACATGGGTAGCACAGGGGGAATGCTACCGCAAGTAGTGATATGCAATGGTGGACATATACAGTAATGGTGTCAAGATGCCCACAACAACTATGCCATGTGTATGTTCATGCATCTAGATATGTGTGCAGTACCAATGTTGTCCAGACCACAAATAAGTATGACATAATATCGGTTCCACCATGGCCATCTGTGCTGCGTATTCCTGGGTACATGTTGACAGTGCCTACATATATGCATTGTGAATTACTGTTATTGTTACCCCTTCTTCGTTGTATGATGCAGTACTTGTAGCCCTGTGTACTGTAGCCTTGTATGCATGCATGTTCACCTGGGGTCCCCTGGAACACTGCTTACACCTGCAATGCAGGGTTACAGTGCTTCTGTAGACTGCTACTGACATCTGCATAGCTTACCATATGTATGTCAACCTTACACATGACAGAACAGCACTGTCTGTCCTGTGCACATGTAAGTAGCCTGTGACACATTGCACACGTCTTACCCGGCATATACCCATGTGTGCAGTCATATATGTCAGTGCTATGAGACAGAGGCAGTCCACCCACACATACACACCTTCAGTATGTTGTTCCCCATTGGCCCTATGTGTTGGTACTCACCATGGCAATCACACTACTAGGGTGGCATGTCCAAAGGTAACCTGTGAATCGCCTCTATGGTCCAGTCATGGTGTATGTGGGTCATGTGTCATCGTCACAGCTGCCACATGTATGCAGTCAGCCATCACCCTTGGCCAGGTATATACAACACATGTGTGGGATGCCACCACACAGCCAGTCTGGGGACCGGTCTCTTTGAACCCAGTGATGCCATACCCTGTCAGGTGGTATGTCATATATACTACGTACAGGACAAACGTCAGACCCAATCCCTGCCGTTACTAATGATAATACCCCTGAAGACGTTCCTGATAGCTTTGACCAGTCCTTTACTGAGACAGTGCAGGCCCTAGCTTGCTGACTACCTTCTAGCTCCCCTGGTTCCGAAAGCAGCACCCCTAGAAAACTACATGCGTCCATCTGCCAACCGGTCGCCACTTCACATCTCCGTACCTCGGTTGTAACAGTGAAACCCACTACACTGTGTGCCGATCAACACCCTGCCGAGTACCTATCAACACCAGATGATGCTATTGCTTACCCCGTCTCAAAGGTAATCAAAGGTACTATGTCAGAATCTAACATTCCCACCATCTGTAAAATGTCATATGTAATCGCACTCCACACAGGAGGCAGCTCTACTGATGTCTCCACTGATAGGCCAGTAGCTATACACTCTCCACTTACAGAGGTTATGGTGACTTTCGACATAGACAAGTCATGCACCGCCTAGTCCAACATTGCAGTATGGCAGACACTCAGCATGGCTTACGTTCTCATCACAGCACTCTGTCAGGCCTCCTAGCCTTTACTAACACCATAAGCCATACCTGCAACATCAATGATATATCCACAGCCCTCTGTTTGGATAACTCAAAGGCATACGATATGGTTGATCACCAACTTGGACTCTGCACCCTGCACAGACTGTCTAGATACTGGAGCCTTCCAATGGTGTCAATCCTACCTGCATGGTCAACAGCAGGCCGGCCTCTGGCAGACCAAACCCTCTAACTGTCTACCAGACACCCTCAGAGTACCGCAAGGCTCTATCCTAAGGCCCTTGCTGCCCTCCATCGTCATTAACGACCGTTATACTGTCATCCCAAATGCCAGCTGTATCCAATATGCTGTATACCCTACTCTGATCTGCTCAGCCACATCTCCAGTACAGTTATGTTCAGCTACCCAGACCACCTGTAATACAATAGCAAACTGGCTTTCTGAACGTCGTCTGATCCTACATCCCAGTCACACTGGACTGCTGTTATTCCACAAACATGTATGTCTACCATGTTCACCGTTACCATAACAACAACCGATGGCACAATACTCTACCCTGACCCATCTCAACAACTATTAGGTGTCATCATAGACAATAACCTCACATGTGACATACATGTTAACCAGATTAGCCAAGCCATCAATAGAAAGCTAGGGTCACTTTACAGAATTAAAGCCTTCCTAGCCCCTCCAGCTAGAGGTGCCATAGCTCACTCACACCGTGTTGCAGCCCTTCTGTATGCATCCCCTCTACTCTCACATATGAACAAGACTGTCCTTAACAAGCACTGGATTTGCTACAACCACATTGCCAGGCTTGCCACTGGCCCGCCTGGTAGGACACATCATTGCATCAATCTAAATCAGCTTGTTTGGCTTGCAATACCCAGCCTAATACAGTATAACCAAATGATTATGGCCTATAACATCCTGTATAATCCGGACAATACTCCTGCACTTAAATTACACTCACCCCCTATAATAATCCTAGACCACTTCGAGCCTCTAACATTGTACTGCTTCGGACTAGCGAGTCTATTAACACAGCTGGTGATTCTGTCTTTGCAAATCCTGTACGTAGATCCTGGAACCCACTTCCAGCTGATATTACCCTAATGTCCACCTTAGTTCATTCAACAGTAGACCCAAACAACATTTGTCATGTAACTGGCTATGTCAGTGTATCAGGCCTGGCTAACTCGGATGTGTAACCTGTGTGAACCACTGTACTGTGTAAATACAATGTAATCCTGGCTTGTGCTCAGGTCTGACATTAACCTGTGGAACATGTTGGACCTGCTTACTTATGTAATCTCTGTTCATAATCTGTTTGTACTATGTCATGCTAGTATTTCCTAATGCTGTATCTGCTACCCTCGTAGCTTGTCTCCACGGGCCTACCCTGGGAATGGACATGCATCCAGTTGGGCTATCCCAGTCAACATATGTAGGACCAATAAATGTATCAATACATGATATTACAGTGACAACAATACCAGGCAGACATTGCCACACACTGACAGCATGCTGAACACACTGGGGCATACGTAGGAACTCAGACTAGTAGCCTGCCTGTGCATCACACACCTCCGCAGCTGGCACACAGGCATATGTTCCATCGGAACACAGCACATGCCACACATGGCACACACTTCCCCTGTACCGCACACCCACAGCCTGTAGGGCTACACAACACACCTGCTACAGACGTGTCAGGTACCTGTCATGTGTGCTGCACTGGGGTCCCGCTCAACAGGCTGTATCTGGTGAAGGGCACAGTGATATGACTCAGGGGCACTATGGTCCACCACAGCACACATGCATACAGGTCAGACAGAGGCATGGACAGATATGACTCACTCATTGACCATGCCAGTGTGGCTGCCTGGGACATACCTCCCTGGACTACGTGATAGGGAACATAGAATGGATCTCTCAGCATTTGGCACAGGCCAGTATGAGCCTGATATTAGTTGCCAACATACTCTCCCCAGGTATTCTACCACTATATGTGGGAAGGCTGTTGTATGTCTACATTATGCTCAGTCTCCACTGTCATTCATAAGGTATCCACTGGCTGTCAACGTGTGCTTACATGCTAGGGAAGCCACATTGCTGTTCACGAGTCATCTTGCACGTGACACACATGGCCCGATGTATACTGGCAAGGCTCCTTGGTACACACATACTGCCTTATGCTACAGGACATGGTTTACATAGCGACCTCCGTGGGTATCACACAGGTTAGGACACTGACAGTGCTGCTACACAACTACAGCAGTGTACACCTGAGGATGCATGCACCGGACACTGCCCTCAGCACGGTGAACTGCAGTGTCTGTGCAGTACCAGATGCATGAGTCATGGCTCACAGGTGTTACCCATCACTGACAGGCTATGCCCCTTACCATGCCTGTCGTCCCCTACACATGTACCACACTTGGATAGGGGTGTGGTATCCCGGGTCAACACAGATACACACACCTCCAGGTTGTTGGCACAGCACAAACCATCAGGGCCTACTCAGGTGCAGCTGACAGTGTGTTGGAATGCCATCTGGTCCATAGCATGGCACACACAACCCTCACATACACAGGAAGACCACCTATCCTCCATAACAACAGCGGCAATATGACAGTCCCATGAACTGTGTTTATAAGGCCATACTGCATCCAGCCGAACATTGTGTGTGAGCATTGCTGTAGCTACAACACTCTAGTTGATGGGTTCACAGCATGTGGTCACCGAAATGCAGTGGAATGACATGTTACCACTACCACAACAGGTGGGAACATACAGCACCTGTACATTGACTACATGTACACTATATGGGCCAGACCAGATGTGTATCCCCTGCTGTAGGTCTTTCACCATAGACACCCACACTGTCTAGGGACATACCACGTGGACCCTGCACAGCAGGACACACAGTCATATTGGTATACATTGCTAATACCATTTATCCACACAAAGCATGTGTCAGACATGGTAACTACTGCGGCTCACAGGTATTTCTGTGTATGTGTCACACACATACATCATGTGTGCAATGCCATTGCTGGGTTAGGCAATGGCATGCATTGGAATGTACACACACCCGCACAAGGTCATACTGTGTGACACAACCACACGCGATAGTTGTGGGTTACCCAAACATACCTATCTGTACTCTGACGATGGTAATAGACACAGTAGCAGAGCACACTATTGGCATTACTAGCCAACTAGCCCTGTCTGGCTGTGCTGATAGTGTGGTGACATCCCCTGTGTTTACTGGTGGGGTATGCAGCATCTGGTATACAGTATTATTTGCCAAAAGGATCTGTACCCTCACACTTGCATTTACACACACCTTACTACCCCCACACACATGCAAACGTGCCATATGCAGGATTCATTCCTCTACCTACCTATGTCATGACACGTGGGAGGGACGCATTAGCAAAGCGCACTGTTCGGTTTACTACATAGTTCCTCATCTCCGGATATACTTAGAGGGTGCTGACAACATCAGTACTTTGAAAGGATAATGTGCATCAGGTGGTGTGATCACCTGATTGCCAAAACTAACATGTCTTTCATACGGACATGCACACACACACATGTATGTACAGGTTTCAAATCCCTACGTAATGACATTACGATACACAGGGGAAACACATTAGCAGAGCGTGCTATTGGCATTACTGGGAGCCTTCCCTTCTCCTGCTGTACCTATACGGTGCTGACATCATCTGTGTTAAGAAAGGGGTGTGTGCATCCTGTAGTGTGTTCTCCCATCTGGCAAAAGGAACATTTCCCTCATACATACCTGCACACACACAATCAACCCCCCCCTCCAAACACACACATGTGGCATCTGCAGGATTTAAACCACTACCTAACTATGTTCTGACACATGTGACGGATGCATTAGCAGAGCGCGCTATTCGCATTACTGGGAGGCTTCCCTTCTCCTGCTGTACTTATAGGATGCTGACATCATCTGTGTTAAGAAAGGGGCGTGTGCATCCTGTAGTGTGTTCTCCCAGTTGGCTAAAGGAACATTTCTCTCTCACAGCCTTTCACACACACAAACCCCACTCACCATTTGCAGGATTCGAACCCCTACCTAACTATATTATGACACTTGAGGGTGACGCATTAGCAGAGCGTGTTATTCGCATTATTGGGAGGTTTCTTTTCTCCTGCTGTACTTATTGGGTGCTGATGTCATCGGTGTTTGGAAAGGGAATGTGCATCCTGTAGTGTGTTGTCCTATTTGCCAAAAGGGATATTTCCCTCACACACACTACCCCCCTCAGACAGGCACACACACTTGCCATTCACAGGATTCAAACCCCTACCTAACTATGTTATGGCACTTGAGACGGACGCATTAGCAGAGCACGCTATTCGCATTACTGGGAGGTTTCTTTTCTCCTGCTGTACTTATTGGGTGCTGATGTCATCGGTGTTTGGAAAGGGAATGTGCATCCTGTAGTGTGTTGTCCTATTTGCCAAAAGGGACATTTCCCTCACACACACTACTCCCCTCAGACAGGCACACACACTTGCCATTCACAGGATTCAAACCCCTACCTAACTATGTTATGACACTTGAGATGGACGCATTAGCAGAGCGCGCTATTCGCATTACTGGGAGGTTTCTTTTCTCCTGCTGTACTTATTGAGTGCTGATGTCATCGGTGTTTGGAAAGGGAATGTGCATCCTGTAGTGTGTTTTCCTATTTGCCAAAAGGGGCATTTCTCTCCCGCAGACTTACACACACACCAATCACACTCACACACACACACACACACACACACACACACACACACACACTGAGCATTTTCAGGATTTCAAACCCCTACCTAACTATGTTATGACACTTGAGACGGACGCAGTAGCAGAGCGCGCTATTCAGATTACTGGGAAGTTACTTTCCTCCTGCTGTACTTATAGGGTGCAGACATCATCTGTGTTTAGAAAGGGGAATGTGCATCCTGTGGGGAGGCAGACACTAAGCACACTCTGGCTAAGCTGTCATTCCCTAGGGCAAACGGCCTACTGTTGACCTCTACACCCATATGTTTAATTGTCAAATGCACATTATTTGTTGCTGATAGACTGTTTGCACATCTTTATTGCCATAACATTCCCTGTTTGTATGAACAACTTGTGCATCTGTGGAAGATGTTTGCATATGGGAGGGATCCACTATATCACGTATGTCTCTGTAGTCATCTAGCTGTGTGCACTGGGCAGACTGCTATAATGTGGTTGGTTCCTGGATTACAACATAACAATACCAGCTATGTGTGTCCAACTGCTACACCATGATTTGGCCTAAGTGTGTGAGCATGCCCAGTTCAGCCTTCCCATGGCATGTTATCAATGTGTGTGAGCATGCCCAGTGTGAGCATTCCATATGTTGGACTCTGCAGCCCACCACATTTGTGGATGGGTGTGAACTTCAACAACTATCACCCATTTATGGTTGTGTTGTGTGTCATGTTGTGTAGTTACGGTACAACTGCTTTGTGTGTAAACACAACAGGGTTATACTGTGCCTGCAGTGTTTGCATGGGATACTTTGCATACAGTTGTCAACATCCTTTCACACTGACCTAACACTGTAGTACTGTATAGTGTACTGATTTTTTAATGTGTAGACAGATAGACCAAGAATTATAACAATATTTTCTAATAGAGCAACCCAAGATTCCATACATAAAAGGGTTGCCGAAAATACATAAAGGTATAATACCACCACCCTTACGACCGATAGTAGTAGGTGAAGGGTGGGTTACTCAAACTTTGTCGGTCTATACAGAAAAGAAACTAAGGCCTATTATTAATGAGATAACTTCCATTTTAAAGGACACACACCAACTACTAGAGGTTTTAACAGGTTTTAAAGAGGGCATTCCCACCAATAGTGTCCTAATTACTATGGACATGAAGAACTTATTTACCTCCATTCCTAATAGTTATGGCTCTGAAGCCATTAGATACATTATTCATAGCACAGACAAGTTTAACAATAATGAAAAGATTCTTTTGAATGCTATCCTAGACCTTATACTGAATAACAATGTTTTTATGTATGACAACACTTTGTTTTTGCAGCAATGGGGAGTGGCTATGGGCACTCCCTGTGCAAATACCTATGCGAATCTTGTTGTCTATTACTGGGAGTGCATGCACTTGTTTAATAATGTTAATTTTGGAAAAATGTTGCTATATAAAAGATTTGTAGACGACATTATAATCTTCTGGGATGGTACCCTACAAGAATTTTTGGATTTAGTGGAATATTTAGAAACTACGACTTCTTTTTTCAAATTTACATTTGAACATTCTACAACAAGAGTTAACCTTTTAGATATTACCATTATTAAGGATGACAATGGCAAATTAAGTCATACTATTTATAGGAAACCTTGCTGGAAAAACACATTATTAGAATACAGTAGCATGCACCCCAGACACATATTTTATAACATTGTTAAGGGCCAACATACTAGGATTAACAAGCTATGTAAGGATCAGGAAGATAGAATGGAACAGTTACTGAAATTAGATGACATGTTTATAGAGAGGAACTATAGTAGGGAACTGATCCAACAGGTCAAACAATCATCTGGACCAACTTCCACCTCTTTTGTACAGAGAACAAATTATTATCAGACACAAGATGCATACAAGTTGAACAAAAAAGTCATATCATTCCAAACTAGATATACTAGTGACAATAGGTGTATTACTGGGGTCATACAAAAGAATTGGCATATATTACTTACAAATGATGACATCAAGGACTTGGTAGGAAATAAACCAAGATTCATCTACACAAATAGCAAGAATCTTAAAAGATTACTATGCATTGAAAAACATAATGATAAGTCCATCAGGACAAATGATATGGAATAAATTGATATAAGAGGGAGATTGACTAGACCTAAAGAAATAGGAACCTACCCATGTAAAAAAATGTAATATGTGTGGCTACATTTCAAAAGATATAGAATTCATGCACCCTAAGCTAGATATCAACTTTAAACCTAACTTCAAATCAACCTGTACTAGTTCAAATTTTATATATTTAGCTAACTGCCAGGATTGTGATGCGTTCTATATTGGAATGACAACAAGATCTCTGAAAGAACGCATATACAATCATATATATGACATCAGGAAGAAAGATCAGAAGAATGCTTTAGCTAAACACATATCAAACAATCCTGAACATAGTTTTAGATTTAGAACATTACAACTGGTACACATGAGTAATAGGAAAGGAGACACCTTTAATGAACTAGAAAGCATAGAATTGCAATGGATTCTCAAGTTCAAAGCACACTACACCCCAGGACTGAATCAATACATTAGTGTTAGATCGGTACTTAAAAAAAGAAGTTTAAAATAATAATAAAAATAAAATAAAACAAAATATAGTATAATATAATGAAATAAAACAAAATAAAACATACTAATACTGTAATAAAACTTCTACATATGTGTACCCATTTCAACTGATAGATTCACATCTCAGTTTAACTTGTAAGTATTGTCACCAATAAGATTTGATGACAATAGAATAATTTATACATCTAACATTAAATATATTAAGACTCCCATTCTTTAGATCTTAGTATATGTTTCATTTACTAAATAAATTGTATAGTCAATATTTATTATATTTAGTTTTTATTTTTAGTTTTAATAAATAACTTATTATTATGAAGTTTCGAACATATTAAGATATACTGATTTTAATCTATTTATATACATTTTTTATAGATACTTATTTATACTGTTATTTATCTATATTTATACTGATATTTATATTTATATTTATACTTATATTTATATATATATTTATATATACCTTTTATTATATATTTAGAATTTATCCATGATATTTAACAATGAAATTCATATTCTATATATATTTTTGAATAATAGTAATAAATATATATATATATATATATATATATATATATATATATATATATATATATATATATATATATATATAAGAAAACATATTGCCTTGAAATCAAATAAATATATAAACAATTATAAACAATTATATATCATTTATTTTAATATGTAACTAACTTTATTTATCACACACACATATCATTTCTCATATATATACATATATATATATATATATTTTTTTTTTTGAGCAAATGTTCCATAAAATATGAACACTATAACATATTATGTAACAAATATATAAAATATCAAATAAGACATGATTATATTACTCATTAATAAATATAATAATTTTTAATTCATTTTTATGTTCATGTTTATTTTCTTTTTAAATATATTCTATACTGTTACACTCTATACTGTTTCACATTTTAGGCAGGCCTTGCACACAAAAATTTATACAATTTCATTAAAAACATCGATTAAAAATGAATAAATATACATACAGTTTTTATCCAGACATTTGTGTTTTACACATATACACACATATATCTGAAGCAACTAGCGCATTTAGAAACGCTGAAGATTTTAGCCTTGGATTCGCCTCAAAAAATGAAAGGAGGTGCTGACCTGACTGCATAGTCTCATACTTATAGTCTCTTTGATTTTTCATTAGATTTCTTCATTAGATATACATATTATTTTATTATTTTATTTTATTTTATTGTAGTCCCTAAACATAGAACACATTATTGGTTTACAGTTTAACCGTATAAAAGATGTATTTAGAAGATTTGTACAAGCTGACATCTTTCAACTGTTCATATATGAAGTGAAATTTCAACTATATATGTTGCATACATTATGTCTATATACCTTCCTTTCGCCATAATGTCTTATTTTCTTTAATGTCTCATTTCCTCATAATCGATTTAAGAATTGAGGTCCTTGTCAGTGACGTTATTATGAGGATTTATACTTTTTTATATATGTCTCTGTATATATATTTTTATACATATTTTTGTTTTTATATATAGAGTGAGCTTTCATGATTTCTTCTTTCTTCAGAAACTGCATTGGAAACTTTATTTGAAGTAACAGCTGTTTGTTGTTTTTAGTTTTGTAATTACCATACTAATTGATTAATTAATGTAATTCATCAATTAAATGCTCTATATAAAGAACTGTTTTAGTTACGATAAAATAGATCTGAAGAAGCGTACAGTTGTACGTGAAAGCGCTCATCTCTCTTTTTGTACTCAATAAAGAAGAACTGTTTGCTGCATAATCGTGGTGGTCCTCATACTTGTGTTATTCTACGGATTTTTCCTGTTCTTTGGCTTAGTGGTGAGGACCTTTGGAGGTTTTGCTGGGATTGTGTCATATACTATATAGTGTACTGGTAGTACTTTGACTGTGGTGGGCAGTATCCTAGGCTTTACTGCTATCACTGCTTTACATTTCGATAGTGGGCACAACAGCCTGGTTACGGGCCAGTTGTGTACATCTGACCATGTTGCATTCTGTTCAGATATGAACTACTTAAACCAGGCTTGTCCGACATTGGTAGTGTATTCCACAACATAGGTGTACATTTGCAAACACTAGTGATGTGCCCTAGTCCATGTGTAATGCTAGTCGGGGAGTATGTTTGTCCTTCAACACACATTGTAAGTGGAGTTTGCCATGACATATGTCATGGTTAGTATACTGTGCCTCTGTCTACCTGTGACATGCCAGTGGTACCCAGGTTAAATCTACCATCTCCCATCCACTCATCTGGATTCCTATTGAGGTAGATTGATATGTGACTCTATGGGTAGCCTGTGCTGGGGGGTGGCTTCTGTGTTATGGAGCACGCAGTACAGCTTGTCCTATGTAAGTCAGTGCTGGGGTTCAGGTCTCTCATGTGCATAGCTCACTGCCATTCAGATTGTGCAAGGTGCAGCATGTTTATTGATGCCAGCAACACAGGCAACACATGGCATCTGGGCAAGCTCTTTGATACTCCTGATGAGGTACTGTTGGGGACTTTACAGTTGCTGGAGGTGTCTGCTGAGGTACATCCCACAGGGGTGATTGTAGTCAATTGTACCGCTGATGATGGATGACTGCAGAGCCACAATGACCTCCCCTTATCTAGATCTGACAGCCTTCGTGATTAGGTGGGTATATGGTATGTTCCTGTAAACACTACAGCACATGTTTGTCCAATGCAGGATATCTATCACCTTGTGTCCCCAGGTCTCTCATTACATGTTGACTACATAATGGGTTAACACATATGTGGTAATTGGTGGGCACTTACTGTATATCCACGGGGGTTGACTATACACGTTTCTGCACTTAGCTTGCTGACATGGCTATGGCACCGGTTGTCTGTTTCTATGTGGCCCTTTTGTGGGATGCTTGTGTCAGCTGGTGGATCATATGTGGTGAGCAGTTTGTAGTCCTCTGCAACCATGTTCGACACAGTCCTTCCATGTTTGCCTGTACCTATGGGACATATATACCAGACGGGGGAGATCCCAGGACGAAGCCTTGTGGGATGCCAGTTATATCTGGTTTGTAGTCTGACATGGCTGCAGCATGTCTGACCATGTCTGTTCTGTCCTTGGTCTGGTTTGCAACCCTCTACTGACATGTGGGTTTATATTTAAGCTGGTGAGCCTATCTATGATGAACACGTAGGGTATTGTATAGATGCCTTTGCAAGGTCCAGATACACTGTGTGGAGCACATTGCCCTCATCAATGACCTTACTGGTTGTTTCAATTGAGTCAAACATGGTTAGGGGCAGGATCTGCACTTGGGTGGGCCACACTAGGTTGGGTCCAGTGTCAGTAGGTCCCCAATATCTTTATGTCTGTGGTACATGCTGATCCTTTCCATAGCTGTGCAAGCCGAGCTTCTCAGGATTCTGGGGTGGTACTGTTCAGTATCCATTCAGGCAACACCTTTGTTGAGAAGGACCACTGTTGTTGTACACTGCTCTTTGGGTACATATTCTGTGGTAAGGCTGACATTGAACAGTAGTGTGGTTTTGCATTCCATTCATCCTGGAGTCCATGTTGCACTAAGCCCAGGACAACATCTCATACCATTGCTGCTGTGTGTTTTGCTTTGTAGATGTTGGCTGTTACCTCAGCATCTGCAATGTCAGGGGGCCAGCAGTCTGCTGGGATAGATATTCTGCATTCGGGTTTTGCACTGCACCTGTCAGGATGTATGTTGGCAGTATGTGTGTGTGTTTGTGATATTTGTGTGATTCAGGGCATATCTGTGAATTCCCAACATGGTTCCTACCATCAGTTGTGAAGGCCTTGGGATTATCCTTAGTGTCCTGTACAATTTGTATCTTCATAGGTTCATAGGGTCATAGTAGGCTATCCACCCTGGGCATTTGTTAGCCTAGCCAGAGTGTGTGTGGCTTTTGACACCCCTTGCTATGTGCATATTATGGCCATTGATGTTTTGCTTGGCTGTGCCTCTGTCTGGACATGACACAGTGAAGACCCCCAGTGTAACTCTACAATCATCCATCCACTTGGCAATATTCCTGTTGAGGAGTGTCAGTGAGGGGCTCTGCCTAACATGGAATGGGATTCTGGTCCAGGGTGTGGGGAGCCTCTGGAATATGTATCTGTCCCACCAGCACATCCTATTTCATTATTAGTTGAGGTTGACATCTCTCCCTCTCACAGCTCCAATGGCTTTGTGTTTTCTAGGGTGGGGCATGTCCATTACTCCTGTGTTGGGCATGGCCTCCTACAACAGGCATGCAATGCCTCTTTGTAGGCCGTATGTGACTGGATTCAGCTGGGGTGTCTACAGCCAGGCAGCATATGACATGTATTTGTGACCCTTTATCCTATTGGTGAGGTACCTTTGAGGTCTTTCTAACTGCTGCAGGTGTCAGGTAAGATACATCCCATATGGGGCATTGTACTGGATTATGGGTGTGATTGGAGAAAGGTATAGGGGCACAATGACCTCTGTTGCCGTAGATGTGACTCCTTTCCTGCTACAGTGTCACATGTAGACAGTCTTCCTAGCCACATTGGCAATGTGGGTGTCACATAACAGGTTACTGTCCACGTGTGTCCCTAGGTCCCTGGTTCCTCTTTCTATACATACTGGTTTACCACCTATGTGGTAATTTGTGGTACCTTGTTTGTTATTTGGTGGGACATTCATACTGTCCATTGTCTTCAGGACGGCTGGGTGGGTTTATTGTGTGTGAGGGTGCAGTCTGTAGCATACTACAGACTGCACAGCAGTCTTGCCTACAGTTAGTTGCACATGTGTGTACTCCAATGCCTTGTGCATTGTCAGTTACCTGGACGTATGGGTGTCTGTGCTGACTAGGATACTCACCCTCCTTTTATGTTTCGTTCCAGGGTTTGGGGCCATGACACATGATACGTGGTATAACCTGGTAGTGCTGGTGTGCTGTCAGGAGGCTTGCAGCAGGATTCTGTCACTGCACAGACATCGATGTTCTCCATTCTGGGGATGGCCTCGGGAGCATGCATATTGGGGTGTACACATCTGGCATTGGTCAGCATTTCCCTTATGTTTCTTCCCACTTATGTTTTGTAGGGTGGTGGGTCAGTCTTTTCAGCCTTGCCTACGAAAGGCTCTATGGAGGTGGCAAAGGCATTATCCAATATTCAGATGCCCAGGGGTAACAGGTGCAGGCCATCCCAAGGACAGCTGCATGGCTTGTCAAGCATGACATCCCAGGCAGACAGACATTGCATCCCCTTGGACTAACACCAGTAAGTGTGCCACTTGCTATGACTGATCATTCCGTGTTTGTACTGTGGCATTACTCTTGTAAGGGTAGGATGCTGCGAACGGTGAGTGTCATACTGGCCTGGACTACATAATCAGATAGCTCATCTATGTCTCTTTTCCTGTAGTCTAGGGTGGTACATCTCAGGTCATTCACACCAGCATGGACTATGACTGCATCATATTTCTACTTGCTTTGGAGTGACCTACATACTTCTGTTATGTGGCATATTGTGGCAGCCTATAGGCAGCTTACTGTACCCTTTCCCTTGTTCAGTCTGGTGTGCAGGACAGTGGTGTGTCTGACTATGGAGTCACCTATTACAACTGTATCAGGCATGTTGTTTCTCCTTCTGGCCTGTGACTGTTTGGCACACCAGCTTTGTGTGCTATGTGTTGCATGTGCTATGTTTGGGGCTGTTTGATTGGGTGTCTGCTTTAGAGGCCTCTGTTGGTGTGCTGTGTTTCTAATTTGTGCCTCTGGGAATGTTTGTCTGTGTTTATGTGTTTGGTTTGCAGTTGTGATAGGTCTATGTGGGACTGTGTTTGTGGTGTGTGTGGTTACCTTCTCCTACTGACTTGTTTTGGGAGTACTGGGTTGAGGGAGCTCAGCCTCCTGTTTGGATGGATGGTTGCATCTCTCACATATTTTTGTATTTCTTGGGTGGAGTTGGGGGTTGTCTGTGTACTTGGGCCAGGTGTGACATTGCCTCGATTCACAGATTCCACTTGTTGTGGCTGGCCTTAGTGGATTGCATGTGTGGACAGATGTTATTGCCATACTACTGATCTGTGCTTACTTCATTGTTTATGTTTGCTCTATCATGTAGTAGCTTCCTCGTTCTCTTGCATGTTTTGGTTATGGCTGGTGTCCACCATGCCAGATATAGGCACTGTGTCTTGTTTTAATTTAGGACTGCATAATCCAAGCATTCCTGGCAGTGTTCATGGAATGGCTGTATTACAGGTTCAGTGGTGTGGCCCATATTTTGCACCTGCACGGGACCTTTAATGGATTCCACATCAGTTTGGAGGGGTGCAGATATTGCTTAACACATGTTTTCCACTGTGGTTTCCCGGCCAGGGACTGTGGTCAGGTTTTGGATATCCAGTGTGATTACTCTATGGTCTGGTTTTACCAGTGAGCAATACACTTCTCATCTTGACATCCAGTACCCATGTTGCTGATTATCACATCCGGTATGCTTACCCCTCTTGTGGGAGTGGTACGTTGTTCCTGGGCCTTTTGGTTTGTGGATTCTATGAACCTTTGTCCGACACTGTTGGAGCTAGTATAATGTTCCAAGTCTATATGTCTGGGTATTTGCAGTCACCCAATATAATGTGGGTTGGAGGACTTGATATATTCATGTATTCCAGCATAGGCCAGATGCAGTTCCTGATGTTGGGACAGTAGTCAGTAGCAGGCTATAAACTGGGGGGGGGGGCAGTTTTAGCCACTGTTACTTGAGCATGGCTAGTCCATGCTGCTTTTTGTTGTGGTACCGACATGGGGGTGTGGTTATCCTTGCCAATTCTTGCTAGTCACCCTCCTTTTGTAGCTTGTTCCAAGTTTTGTGGCTGTACAGCACAGTATGGGGTGTAACCTGGTAGTGTTAGGGTGCTGTTGTTGGCCTTGCCTCAGTTTTCTGTTACAGCACAGTTATCAACATTCTCCATACTGGGTGAGTCCAGACTGCATGCATCTTGCTGTTTCAACTTATCCATTATCTTATTCTTATCCCTTCTGGTACCTATGGAGATAGGTTTGTCTTTTGAGCCTTACCTATTCAGGGCACACTGTGGGTGATGACAGCCTTTGCCAGTATCCATACGGCCTGCACTGATAGGTGCATGCCAGTCCTAGCGGGTGGTGCATCATGTCATGCTCAGCATGTCATCCCAGACTGGCACACATTGGGTCCCCTTTGACTAACTGCGATACTTCAGTCAATTGTTGCACTTGATCATCTCGTTGTCATGTTGTGGCATGATGCTTGGTGAGGATAGGATGTTAGTCAGGGTCCACAGGTGTGCATATAGTACTTGGTGTTACATTACTTGACACATAGCATTCATGCCTCAGGTGGTGCAGCAGGGCTGCCTCTGTCGGATGCGCATATTACACTTCCCTGTACATGTTTGAGAGCAGGTTGTGTCATGTTAGGCATCCCTGTTACTATATGAGTGAGTCAGAGAGGGTATCATTCCCAAGGTTCCTACTGTGCCAATGTATGTGCTATGCGTTGCCTCTTTGCCAAGGCCAGGGCATACTGGGCACGCCTCCTTCTGCCTACTGGGGCAGGCTCAGGTTGTTCCTCCTCCGAGTCACGCTCTGCCTGTGCTGGCCTTGGCAATGGTGGGGGGCTGTTTGGCCCGGCCCTATGCTGGTCCTGCTGCAGCTGTTTTCGCAAGATCATATTATGTAGCATAGCACATACCATGACAATTTGGGTACATGTAGTTGGTGTGTACTGCAAGGCTCCACCAGATGTGTCCAGACACCGGAACAGTGACTTGAGCAGCCCAAACACACGCTCTATCACATTACGTGTTTGTGCGTGTGCCTCATTATGGCGTTCCTGTTCAGGTGTGTGTGCGTTTCTGATGGGTGTCATCAGCCACGGCTCCAGTGCATAACCTGCATCCCCCACTATATGTCCGTGTGGGATGTCCCCATTGGCAAATGTCTGGTACAGCTGCGTCAAATGCCAGATGTGGGAATCGTGATAACTCCCAGGGCAGCCAGCACACACATTCATTATTATGCCCTGGGCATCACACACGACCTGGCAGTTGATGGAGGGGAAGCCCTTGCGGTTTATGTAGGCCCTACCCCACTCTCCTGCTGGTGCTTTGATGCGTATGTGCGTGCAGTCTATAGCACCCAGTACCTCAGGGTATTCCGCTATTTGCTGGAAGAGATGCATATTGCTGGCCAATACCTCACGGGCATTGGGGAAATATACATGATCACCGACATGTGCTGACATGGCATCCAGGAACTGGTGTAGTACCCTGGAGGCTGATGCCTGTGATATCCCCATCATATCGCCAGTTGGTCTCTGGAAGGTACCTGTTGCTAGTATTCTTAGGCCAACACGTACCTTGGTTTCCACTGGGATGGGTTCCCCTCTGTTGGTTCTGTGTGTGAGGTGTGGCCTGCACAGCTCAACAATCTGCTGCAGGAGCTCTCTGTCCACTCTATAGCGCTCTACTATCTCCAGCTCATGTAACCCGTGGTAGGTGACCCTGGGCCTGTACACTCTTCTCCATCTCCTCACTGTGGGTTGTCTGGCACCATCTGCATTGTCACCATCCTCAGCAAGTCGCCTATGTCTCATTAAGACAGCTATGGCAGCCCCTAGCATTTCTGCTCTGAGTTCAGCTTTTTCAGTTTTCACTTCTATTAGCTTACTCCTGTTTTGCAGTGTCTCTTAATGACAACATCCTGCAGTACTGTTTGCAGTGTTTTAAGTGCTGGGCTGGCCTACTAATTTGCCTGTGTAATTGCCTGCTTCTAATTATTTTCACCTGCTAGCTTCAGCAGTTATCCCTGCTAGCTTCCTATTAATTCTGTTGCTTCCTTTTTCCTTTCTGTTTCCTCAGGGGGGAGCAACTTGCATACTACCTGAAACACGCTCACAGTGGCTTAAACGCGCGCACACGTGCTTACACGGTTAAGGATCTACTTATTCAGGTTTAAACGTGCGTACACCCGCGCAAACAGTGTTACACGTCTGCCAACAGCCTCCAACATACTCAGACTGTCTTACACGTGCGCACACCCGCGCAAACAGTGTTAAACATCTCCCAACACGCTCCCACATGCTCACACTGCCTTACACGTGCGCACACTGCCTTACTCGCGGTTCATTGCATGCACACGTGCGCATGCACGGCCAGCAAGAAACTTTAGTGTAGGTAACAGTGTACACCTTCCATTTCTTGTCTTTCCTTGACTTATCTAGTGGCACACCTCTTTCCATGATCTGTGCCTGTCATCTGTCATGTTACACTGGCCTCCAATGAACTGCGTTTCTTTCTACCATTCCCCCCAGTGATGTCACCTATCTCCTACTCTATTCCTCCCCCTTTTGTATCTCTTACACTACTCAGGCCGTGCTCATTTGCTATGTGACTGTGGTATTCAGTATCCTAACCCTCATTTACATAAGATTGCCTACTAATGCTTAGTTACATGTCTTAGACTCAGCTTCCCCCCTTAGCAACCACTACACGGTGGCCATGTTGGTTTTGGTCTGCTGGTCCCTGCATTGTCATTCCATGTATTACATGAATCCCACATTTGTGGGTTTATACCCTTCTTTTTTATGCTTTTATACAGCGCAGCCCGTTTGCGCGGGGCTGCGCTGGGTTTAAACATCGGCGATTGCCGAAAAAAAAAATTATATTTTTAATATTTTTGCATTGGGTTATCATGCCAATGGCCACATATTTGGCCATTGGCATGCTGCCTGATTCATATGCAACCTTTTTTGGGAGCTGACATCGCTCCGTTGTGGATTTTGCAGAAATGTACTCAGTTGTCAACTGAGTACATTTCTGCAGCTAAAACGTCTCCTACACGGACTGGTTTCTGCTTTGTGGATCGCTAATATACCTCATTTGCATACCTTTCTGATGCAAATGAGGTATTTAGCTTGTCCACGCCCAGTCCGTGTAAGAGACGTTTTAGCTGGTCTCTTACATGGAGTTTAGGGCTGTTCCTGGATCGCGAGGCTTGCATGGAGTGTTGCACGTCTCTTACACTCCGTGCAAGCCTTCGTGAATCCTGCCCATAATGTAATGTAAAATTACATATGTTGTTAAAATCACTTACAAATAATAAGTAATAAATTTAAAACATATAAGTATATATGTAAAAAATACATTAAAGTTAATACAGGTTTTAAAATGACTTTGAATACTATGATGCGTTAAAATATTGTACAACACTACCATCTTGTGGTGAAATCTCATAACATTTTATAAATATATGAATTTGGTTTTAGAATAGGGATAAGGAACACACTCTTATACCCCATGAAAATGGGTAATAAAATCATATTAAATATATTGCTCCTAATTTCAGAACAGGTTTTAAATAAACCATTTCATTTAGACCAGGGAAACTGCTGGTATCTAAAATTAGTTGCCAATATAACTCCTTGTACTCCAAACGAGCTTCCCACGGTCCTCCCCTGGGGTCTAAAGGAACCACTTCTATAACAAAAAACTGAAATTTCACTTGGTCACATAATAATGTGTGTTTGTATAAGGCATTGTTAACATTTCCTTTCCTCATATCGTAATTGTGCTCATATATCCTTTGCTTCCGTTTTCTTTCGGTTTTACCAATATAGAAGGAGTCACATGCTTCACATACTGCAATGTATACTACGCCACTGGTATTACAATTTTCAAAACCCTTTGTGGTAATAAATCTACCTCTGCTTTTCAATAATATATTATCACCTTCCTTTACATTGCCACAATAAGGACCTTATATTTAACTATATATAACATATATAACTCATTTATTTAATTAAATGTATCTAATTAGTTGGATGAAGCTATTGGATATTTTTAAACAACACATGTATATATAGGATGGACCTGTTAGGGTTATTTTATTCTGAGGAAGTTTCTTGACGAAAACGTAAAGGATATTTGTTGCAGCATTATTTATTTTATGTGTGGAGTCTGTTTCTTTACCTTCGTGTTTGCTGTGGATTAAAAACTTGGATACAACTGCTGGATTACTGTGCCTTTCTTTTTGTTTATTAGTTTACTGGTTTTGGCACAGAGACCACTCATTGTGTTTATAAGATCTATTATAAGTAGAATCTGAAATATCTTACGAGGAAATTCTGATTTATCACAGGTTTTTGGTGACAGGCCTCACTTTACATATAAGAATACTCACTGTTTAAAAAATTGTTTACAATTTGATTCTCTTACTAAAAGTAATCATGATACAGGGAGACATTTTAAGGGAATGTATAAATGTGGTTTCTATACCTCTTGTAGATTTATTTTAGAAGGACCTTATGTTGAATTACCACATTTAAATAAGACCATTTCTGTTGATGGAATATACAACTGTAATACATGTGGTATAGTTTACATTGCTATTTGTTCCTTTTGTAGTGAATTTCATGTAAGAATGACCACAAGATCTTTGAGTAAAAGAATAAAGGACCATATTATTGTAATAAGACTAAGAATACTAATAATGCCCTATTTAGGCATTCCCTAAAATGTAAGGGATACAAAAAATTTTTGTTTACAGTTTTAGAACATGTAGTGATGAATATAAGGGGTGGGTCCTTCAAGGATTTTCTTGAGCAAAGAGAAACTATGTGGCAGTTAAGACTAGGTGCTGGCAAACAACCTGGTATAAATGATTCTGTTAACATTAAATGTTTTTTTAAAAAATAGGAGATTGAAGGTTTTAAAATGGCTTGTTCCTGCTTTTTAAAAAATGCCCTGGTCTTTGCGTCTTTAAATATGTGTGTCTTTTAATTGAACTTATTTGATATATAAGGAGCTGCTGATGCATATTTAATTTATTCTGATGAAGTCTCTTGACGACGAAAGTGATAATAAACTGTGGTCTTTGTTAAATTTGTGGTGGTTTCCTTCATTGTTCGGCCTGTGTGGTGGTATATTATTTTTACTGGTGTCTCGTTTACTGCTACATTCTTTGGGATTGTTTCCTTTATTAGTTTCTTATCTTTCCTGTGGATGACTGGCCTGAACAAGGACCCAATAATGGAGATGTCTATTCATCCTACACCTGGTATGACTGATACAAAAGATACCAACTTGCTTTCTATGCTTGTTTGTTCCATGAAAGACATGCAAAAGACTTGGGAAAGTTTACTGGCAGGTAATTACAACAAGACTGCCTTTCCTAGAGTTTTCTCTCTGAGTTCAGTTAATGAAAGTGTGGAAACTGTTATAGAGAAGTCCTCCTCTGGGCATCATTCTGACAGTGGAAGCCATTTGTTTAGTGACATTAAGGCAATATTAAACTGTGACTTTGATCCATTTGATGGTTACAATTTGGCCCTATCCTCCATATCTATAACAGGGAGGGATGTGGAGGTGTAAACAGAAGCTAAACATCTTTTGTCGTTGTTGGAAAAATCTTTAAAGAAGTATAGGGCTTTAGTGGTGGAAACAAAATACTTTGATGTGTATACACATGGGGGTAGTACCTAAGGGTTTGCATTTTTTCAAGTGCCCCAGTGGTGTGCTACCCACTGACTCATTTTTCTCTGAACTGACTTCTTTCTTTTCAAAAAATGGACTAGAGTTTTTGAAGTTGCTAGTTATTCATAACAAGCAATGGATTAATAAAGTCCGTAATGAAATTATTCATAGGTTCATAGGTTCATAGATTAGTACTAAGCTAAACTGCCCGTTCGCATTTTATTTTCCTATTAGCCAAATATCCCGTGTGATTCAAACTCTGCTTGTTGTGTTTGTGGGGCAACCACCGCAACACCAGGCAAACTGAAGCCTCATTTCAGAAATTAATTTTGAAAGTGCCCTCCTTAAATAAAGACTATTCCAACATGTTATCTAATATAGAGGAGTTTGAGCATGGGCTAATTCAGAGAAAACTAAAGAAATTACAAAGGAACATTGACACTTATTCTACCAATACAGCGTTTTCTCACTTTTCTGAGGTTAGAAACGCCTATGTTCCCTTTAAGGCTCAAAGTACTTTCAGTGGTCGCTATGGCAACAACTTTGTTCAACGAGGAATTCCAGCTTCCAATTGTGATGCTACAAAAGACACTACTGGCAGCGTAATTTCCGGTTTGTCAACGGACTTTGAACAGCACAATGAGGAGTTCAAGGGTGTTGCTTCAGCCGATTCAAAAGCGACTATGGATGAGGTAACCAAAACTTCTAATGATAAACAGAATGGGTTTACAGTTTCTGGACAAATTTATAATAGCATAGGGTGAATCCATTTAGACAGGCGACAAATACCATGCCAGAATGAGACAAGCGACGGCCCGACGAGGAAGGCTTCGGTGAGGAATAAGAAAAAATTAAATCCTTGAGTGCGGACTTTTATAATGGTAATTCTACTGTTCAAATATACAATTTGTCTGAACATTCTTTTACCGCTGAACATTTATTTGTTTTAGGGTTGGGACTTAATTTTGTGCCCTGTAAAAGGATGGACTTGGGGAACACTTTGCTTGATTTAAAAATGGTTTTTTTCGGAAATTAAATTTGAATTTTGTTTTTTTCTGATGTTGGTTTAGGTAAACATACATTTAGTAAAGCCAGCACTATATCTCCCCCTTTAGTTAACACTTTGCCTGTGTTTGAAAATTGCTGTGAAGACGAGATTAGGAGATTGGTTGGAGACTGGTTTAGGTTAAGCCTGAAGTAAAATACTATAATCTCACTAAGGCTCAACATTTAACCTTAAAGGAATTAAGTAATTTACATCACCTTCGGTTTATGAAGGCTGACAAGGGAGGGGGAACTGGTAATTTGAACAGGATAAGTATGTACACTCTATGGAGAACATGTTGAACAATGAGTTAGAGTATTTACTTACTGACCACAATTCTGTTTACAAAGCCTATCATTCCATACGTGCACACCTATATGAGCTTTTGATTGATGGTTACATTACTGGGGATATGTATGAATTAATGCTGGTTGACCATTCTTTTTTGGGGACCTGTTTGGTATCCCCAAAATTCACAAAGACCTGCTTAATCCCCCATTTAGACCTATTGTCTCTTCACCCAGTTCAGTGATCGAAGGTATTTCTTTGGTTATAGATTATATGCTGAATCCTTTGGTACAAAAATTGGAATCTTTTATTAAAGACTCATGGCATTTTCTGGATAGAATTAGGGATTTAAATGTTAATTACTCTTTTGATCCTAGTAAAAATATTATATTTACTGTGGATGTTCAGTCATTGTTTACCAGCACTCTGCATGACCAGAGAGTGGACTCTGTTAGACAACTTTTGGGGACTATGGCCAATGTTTCCCCTGACAATATTTTTGTTTTATGTACTTTTTTGGATTTAGTGCTTAATAACAATTATTTTTTGTGTAATGGAAAAATTTACAAACAATTGGAGGTGTAGCTATGGATCAGCAGTGGCCCCAGCTTACGCCAATCATGTTCTTGGATGGTGGGAACATAGTGTTCTGAGATCTGTTATGGATTATTACAAGGTTGTTTTATATGTTAGCTATGTGGATGATTTGTTTTTTATTTTAGAAGGTAGCACGGGTCAAGTGATTTTTTTTTAATTTGTGGTGGGTAATGTTGGTTTAACTGTTCATTTTTTGGATGTCACCTTAATGTGGGACATAGACAATAGTAAATTTAACAGTAGCATTCACAGGAAGGATACCTTTATCAACGGTTACTTGCATTATTCAAGTAACCATCCAGTTTTTATGAAAAATAATTTACCTAAGGGTCAGTTTATACATGCGTCGCAGATGATTTCAGATGATACCGTTTTTGAACAAGAGGTTACATTTATTTATCATTTGTTTTTACAGAGGGGATATCCCTCGGATTTGTTAGACAAATTTGGAGAGATTACAGAAAGAAGGGTCAATGACTTTCCCCCTATTTTATTATATGGGTTTAGCAACAATAATAAAATACAAGCTATTTCAGGTGGTATAAATACTAACCTGAACAATAAAGGGAATTATGGTACCTCATGTGTTTTGGATATGTCTGTTGACAAACATAGTATAAGATCTGTTATAAGTAGAAACCAGAATATTTTACGAGGAAATTCTGATTTATCACGGGTTGTTGGTGACAGGCCTAACTTTACATATAAGAATACTCACTGTTTAAAAAATTGTTTACAGTTTGATTCTCTTACTAAAAGTAATCATGATACAGGGAGACATTGTAAGGGAATGTATAAATGTGGTTTCTGGACCTCTTGTAGATTAATTTTAGAAGGACCTTATGTTAAATTACCACATTTAAATAAGATCATTCCTATTGATGGACTATACAACTGTAATACATGAGGTATAGTTTACATTGCTATTTGTTCCTTTTGTAGTGAATTTTATGTAGGAATGACCACAAGATCTTTGAGTAAAAGAATAAAGGAAGATTATTATTGTATTAAGACTAAGAATACTGATAATGCCCTATTTAGGCATTCCCTAAAATGTAAGGGATACAAAAAATATTTTTTACAGTTTTAGAACATGTAGTGATGAATATTAGGGGTTGGTCCTTCAAGGATTTTCTTGAGCAAAGAGAAACTATGTGGCAGTTAAGACTAGGTGATGACAAACAACCTGGTATAAATGATTCTGTTAACATTAAATGTTTTTTAAAAAATAGGAGATTGAGGTATTTAAATTGACTTGTTCCTGCCTTTTTAAATTTTAATTGAACTTAATTAGTGGTTTGATATATAAGGAGCTGCTGATGCATGTTTAATTTATTCTGATTGAGTGTCTTGGAGATGAAAGCGATAATAAACTGTGGTCTTCGTTACATTTTTGGTGGTTTCCTTCATTGTTCAGCCTGTGTGGTGGTCTAAATAATTATGCAGTGGAATACACAAATTCATATGGTGGAAGGAAAATAGAAGACAAAAAAATTGAGACTGATAGTATTGAATAATAATGATTATAATATCTTTATGAAAATAATACAAAAGAGATTTAAAATTAAAATGGAAAATATTATGGAAGATAGTATATATAGTATAAAGGGGAAGGGTTGACAAGAATTATTGATGATAGTTAGAGAAACTGTGGATGATATTATGAATAGAAAAGAAGCAAAATCATGAAAGAAGACCTTAACAAGGCATTTGATACAACTGGATATGAAATCTTTTGAGTAATAATGAAAGAATATAATATAAGCGAGAAAGTTATGAAATTATGTATGTCAATGTATAGTAATAATAAAGTAAAAATGCTTGCAAATGTCTCGTTAAGCCAAGAGGTACCTATGAAGAGTAGTGTAAGACAGGGATGTCCAATGAGTTGTATACTCTTTGCATTAGTTATGAATATGATAGTATGAGTAATAAAGTACAAAATTAAGGAGGTGGGGTATATAA
Organism: Protopterus annectens; assembly: GCF_019279795.1. Lineage (NCBI taxonomy): Eukaryota > Metazoa > Chordata > Ceratodontiformes > Protopteridae > Protopterus > Protopterus annectens. The sequence goes on from NC_056731.1 coordinate 1,162,125,512, forward strand.
CACCTGAAGAGTTAACATAATCAGATGACATTATAGTAATTGCAAAAACAAAATTTGGATAAAAGAAGTAATCATTTGCACAGATAAGTGTCTAGAGGTGATAGGGATGGCTTTAAATAAAGAGAAAAGTAAAGGTTTAGATGATATAGTAAAAGCAGAGGGTGTGTATTTTACAATGAGAGTGCAGATTCATTTACAGTACTATACATATTACTATAGGTAACTACCAAAAGATCTTTTTTGTATGTGGCAATTTTGACTGTAACTCCAAAGGAGTGATATATGTTGCCGCTTGCACAACCTGTATTGCCTTTTATATAGGGAAGACCAAAACTACTTTGAGAAAAAGGATATACTGGTATAGTTATGCAATTCAAAAGAAAGACACTACAAATGCACTTTACAAGCACTCTGCCATTTGCTCTGGTTTTAAGAAATTTGTATTCTGTATTTTGGAAAACATTGTGGTGAAAGACTGAGGGGGAAACTGATCTGCTTACCTTGAACACGGGGAGACACATTGGCAGATGCTGTTAAATGCTACATAACCGCCCAGTATTAATGATAGAACACCAATTAGTAGTTTATTACTATTAAAGGCAATGTATAACTCTTGTTAATGGGTTCTAAAAGTCTTTGGTTGAAACTTCTATACTTAATTACTGTTTAGGGAATGGGGATTTTTTGATTGCAGTGACTGGTTCTTTGTTTAACAATGTAGTATATATATTATTATTTTTGTTGTTGTGTGTTTGTTTTTAGTATTATTACTTATTAAACATGAGAATTATTTTTTAACAGTAACAGTGTTTAAGCCCACTGTAGGATTTGTTAGGATCCAAATACTTAATTGATTTTAATAAAGTTATTTGTGACAGTATATAAAGGAAGTGATATAGGGAAAATATTATCTGATGAAGTTCCACAACAAGTAATAAAAGGAAAAAAAGCACGTATCACACATACGTTGTGTTCATGGATTTCTACTTATGATTTCCAATTTTTTCTGCACTGGGTTTTCTTTTTTGTTAGTTGTCTAGTTCAGTTTATTTTACAATGAATGAAATTTCTGTATTAGGTATAAAATTTAAGAATAAAGATGAAAGTAGATTTCAGGGGAAAAATAGTAGAAGAACTAAAACAACTCTATCCTTTCTGGAAAACATATACATTATTATTCAGAAAAAAATGTTTATTTGATAAATTCAGTACTGGTGAGAAAATAGCATACTTAGCAAGTTTATTTATATTGCCAACAGCATTGAAAAGGAATTATTGCAGATATTTGTTTTCATTCATATGTGGCAGTAGATTAAACCCAGTAAAAACAAGAGTTTTGTGTGTAAATAAAGAGGAAAGAGGTTTAGGGTTAATTAACAAAATGGTATATGGTTCTTCATTAGGTTTGTACTAAGAGTTACAGTGGATAAATGAAAAAGATGAAAACATTATTAGTAAAATTGTATAAATATAAGTATGATACATTTGGGGGTATGGTAAAAAGAGTGAAAGAGAAAAGGAGTATATAATTGAATAAATAAAATGTTACCAAAAGATATTTTTGTGGAAAATAAAAATTGATGATATAGCAAAAATAGTACAGGTTTGTAATGATAAAACATTACTATATAAAACCAATGGAAAATCTAACAGATGAAAAATGATGAAAGCTATAAAAATAAGAAGCAAATGGTGTAATCAGAAAGTAGAATGTCAAGATTTTTTGTGGAGGTTGGTAACAGATAAATTGTCAGTAAAAAGAAATATATCATATAAAACAAAAGTGATAGAATATGTTTACATTGTCAAGAAGAAGAAACTATGGAACATGTGTCTTTGAAATGTAAAAGAATAACAAAGTTATGGGTTAAAATATGTAAAGAAGATATTTTTGAAGATATAAAATAATTGGATAAAATAGAAATGATTAAATATGGATATCAAGAACAGAAGTAAAGAATATGTTAAAAAATAGATACACCATTATTTTATGTTATATCTGTTATATGGAATGAAATAATAAATGAAATTATGTTTAATGGTAAATGGATTTTAGCATCAATATTAAGTAAAATCAGATGGTAGTTATAGAAAAATGAGTGGGAGTCTAATAGGGATGAACATTTAATATGATTGCAAAGAAAATTATGAATTCATGTAAACAGATGTGTATATTTATATATTAATACGTTTGTAAATATGTAGATATGTTGTAAATAAGAGTTATTTTATATATAAATAAAGGACCTCTATTATGTTCAGTAATTGTTGTGGAATGTTTTACATCCACCTTTATTATCACTAACTCAGGCAGATGGAACCACAGCTTAACATCTCATCCAACGAATGAACTACTTAAGAGTAAGAGTACAACAGTCCCCATATGCTGTACTGCAGTTTAAACAATCCATCTTGTTGGTGAAGGAGTAGGACCCACAACCTTCTGTGTGAAAAGCAAGTGTACTACCTCTTGTGCCACTAACACAGGGTAAGACATCATTTACTATTTATCAAATGCAAGTCAGATTGCTGATATATTGCACTTGATGTGAAAACTATAACAATTTTTTTGAGTCAAGCCCTAAAAAAGGAGCAATGCTTGTTTCCATACTTGAATTGATATACTGGCTTGAACCTTTAACTTTAGCTGACAGTTCTGAACGCTTTATCCTTATCTGTCTTTACAAACACACACATAACTATATAAATGTGTGTGTGTGTGTGTGTGTGTGTGTGTGTGTGTGTGTGTGTGTGTGTGTGTGTGTGTGTGTGTGTGTGTGTGTGTCCAAATGCTTTCACCAGGCTGCATTATTTGTTGAAATGGGAATCTTTGACTTGTTTAGTTGATTCCCATTTCATCACTGTAGCAGCAGCAGCAGTTCCATGTGAGATTGACTAACAGAAAAAAGTAACCAAGTTTCCACTTTCCTTGCTTTAGTGCAGTCTTGGAAATGGTAGATTTAAGTTGAAATTTCAGGGGGTGTGGGAAATGGAGGGGAGCCCTACTACAAAAATACATGTGTTGGTGCATTTTTCTTGTTTTTGACCAAACGTTCAGTTAATGTAAGTTGATTAGTGGAATGTTAGGTGATGTAGTGAGTTTTCATTCTTTTATGCATAGCAATAGATAGATAGATAGATATGGACATATGTCCATATATTAATAAGTTAAAATAAGAAACTGCAAGTGAGCAAGCATAAGTGCTGGATTACCAGCCAATTGAAAAAAGTTTGAAAAAAATAAACATATTTTTTAAAGGGAGCAAGCAAGTCCCCATGCATCCCCCACACCCTCTGGTAATTATATATACCAACTTCAAGATCATACTACAATGGGGAAAGGGCAAATTCCCCATTCCCCACTGTTCCATGATCTTACACAGATCTTACTCTGAAAAAATGCAGGTACATGAGCTAAACTTTTTCTCTGGATGACAAAATGAACTGTCAACCATTTGTCAGCAAGCTGTATCAATATATAGATACTTGCTATGAGTCCATTAATGATTACCGAATTACCTGAAAAGCTACACTCAGACACTATAAAATTAAATATCTGATCATTTACAGCATAACCTTCTTAATCAATTTATCAATATGGGTATTTTTATGTGGAACATTGAAAATTTATTTATTATTTGTTAGCCGGGAAAATCCAACAAGGACAGAGCCTATTTTCAGCAGAGGTATGGGGAGAAACACTTCAGGCATGTGTCTTTGGAATTTGGGAAGAAACCAGAGTACCTGGAGGAAACCCACAGGAATGCAAGGAGAACATGCAGGCTCCACACAGAAGGCACACCAGCCAAGAATCAAACCGGAGAACACATTTACTGCTGCACCACTGCGGTGAACTAGAACTTCACATGTTCTAGTAAACAGAGAATTGCCCTACATTTAAGCAGTATTCATTGTCGAAGAACTACAACTAGACTGTATAAAAATTCCACTGTGTCATGTTTTCCATCCTCTGTTTTTTCATTTATTGTCATTGATAAAATTGTTGATAATATTACTTTGGATAGGAAACATATCAGAAAAGTAGTGGATAGTTAATCTGGGTACACTAATTTGACCTGTTTGAATGAGAACTTTTAGTTGCAAGCTCTATAGATTTTGATTTTATATATATATATATATATATATATATATATATATATATATATATATATATATATATATATCTATACATAAACACACACATAATATATTATTTATTTTTTATGTTTTACTTTTGAATTTTCACTCGCTCATATTTGAATACTGAAACATTTCTGATGAAGTTCAATAAATAAAGAACAAAAGTACTCAAATCGAAAATTTGTTTCTCTAGTTCTTTTTCCTTCCTTCATTAGAGGTTTTCTATTTTATATAGTGTTCAGTAGTACCTCCTGGATAGTTTTATTGTAATATATATATATATATATATATATATATATATATATATATATATATATATATATATATATAAATATAGATATAGAGATATATAAAGAAGTAACATTACATAGTTTTCAGTATGAGAACTATATAATGTTACTTGTTTCTTTTCATATAATAGCACTATTTCAATTTATTTTTTGCAATCTAATAATAAATAAGAGCAATTTATTAATGCATAGGGATTTTTTTGCTTTTTTATTATTACTTAGAATGTTCACTAGACAGCAAGCTTATATTTGCTACTAAGTAATAAGAGTTATGTACTTGATAAAGGCTGAATGTAATTTGATATCCATTTTTTAAAATAGACATTTTCTGCATATATATTTTGGAGGGCCTTTTTTGAGGTTAATGAATTGCCCGTCATTTTTTTTCTTTTAGTCTGAAGGGGAATTAATATGAATTAATGTTTTTACTGGTTCTTTCTAAACTGTTTATGTCACTTGTGTCATGTTATCTGTTCAAAGCATTTAATGATTCATGATCTATCCTATCACTTAGAACATTGCTAAACCCTGGATGCAAAATATCTGTCTGTTATGAGTTTTGTTTGTCTATTTCCATTAAGATATTTACTTTAAATGAATTTGAATGGTGCTGACACACACAGGCACACATAGACTCACACAGAGACACACATACATATATCATATACATATACACACAAACGCATTTTATATGTGTGTGTGTGTGTGTGTGTGTGTGTGTGTGTGTGTATACAGATATATAAATATATATTTAGATGACAATGGAATGGACTGTATCATCCTGTTGTGAAGTTCATCTATGCAATTTTGCTCCCTCACTAAGCCATACATTACTGAACATAAGTCAACCATTCATTTACCTAACAAACACCTAATACACCTATAAAATAAAGCTCCAATTCCTGGTGCAGGATGAATAATATACGATGCAGCTCGAACAGGAAAAAAACTTTTATTGAATAAAAAAAATCCACTGGTTAAGCGCTTTCATCTGTTCATATACAGACTTCCTCAGAACCAAATAACCCATCTCTAACGCAGTTTATATATCCAATTTGGCACCAAAATTTTAAAAAGTCTTAAAGAAACATATGTTCTACTATTCCTCACATATACAAAACTAGTACATATTATCTAAACACTTGATCTAGATGCTTATAAGCTATATGCATTGAATAGTATACTTATGTTAAATATACTTATAAAAAATATATATATATAAAAATAACTATGATAAAATACTTATATATGATGTTTAAATACACAATGAATGCACAAAAGAATTCGCATAACAATTATTTCTATACAATACTAATAATCAATACTAATGATTAATGTTTTATACTCACATATTTGTAATAAATATATATACATATATAGTAAAAAAAAATATCTAAAAAGATATATATCATGAGTTCAAGATGGCTACCGTCCTGTGAACAGGGTAGGAACTCAGCTCTGCATAACATCAACATCTTTAACCAACATTTTGTGAAGAAAACAACTCTATCCCAGAAAAAAATCGTACCTTTGATTGGAGGTTATCATTCTATCTTTGTATTTTTCTTGGATTGCATCTTCTGTTTGTATAAAAATAGAAGTTTACCTTGGATTAGTTTGGGCCTCCGGCTGTTTCTCATACATGTGCTTCTGGTGTGCAGTTTGTCTCTGTGCTACAAATTCTACCAGTAACAAATATTTCAGCTTTTAAATACTTGGATTACTTGGAAAAAATAACTAAATACTCTTGGTATGTCTCATGCTTCGGATTTGATGGACTTACAAACTACAAAAGCAAAGTTTTCTGCAATCTCTTCTCCTGAAAAAGAAGTTAATACTAAAAGGGCCAGGACAGGTAAACAACAACAGCATCCACAAGACATGTCTAAATCTTCAGTGAACTCTACTTCTTCTAAAAATAAAAACGACCCTAATAACATGGAAGAGTTAAAAATAGCTCTATAGCCTATCCAAGAGGTTATTCAAAGTTTCTCCACACAATTTAAATCCTTCAGTGACTCTCTAGACAGATTGTTAACCAGAATTTCTGATACTGAGTTAAAAGTCTCAAACAATGAACTTAAAATTGATCAATTACAAAAAAGCTGTGACTCCAATTGCTCTATCATTCAGGATTTACAGGACAAAATATTAGATCTTGAGGCAAGATCAAGACGCAACAACATCATCATAAGAGGAATACCGGAATCTATCTCACACAGTTCTCTACCTGAATGCATCACTGAGATTTTTTCCCTTTTACTGGACAATCCTGCTCTAACTGCTCAAATATCAATTGAAAGAGCTCACAGAGCCCGTAGACAAGTTGCAGATAATACATTAAATAAGTATCCCAGGAATGTTTATGTGAAGATCTTAAACTACCAGCATGCTGCCTCAATCTTACTTTCAGCCAGATCTAAGAAATCTATTACTTGGAGAGAATCTAAAATTACTTTCTCTCTGGATTTGCCAGCCCCTATCAAACTGGAAAGAAGAAAATTATCTCCTTACTGTGGTTTCCTCATCAAAAAAAGCATCAGATTCCAGATGAAATATCCAAACACATTACTATTTAACTTCAAAGATTCAAAATATGAAGCAAAAAATAGTAAAGAAGCTAAAGAAGTGTTCTCTAAAGTTTTTAATGTTTGTCCTGATATGATATAAGCTATTCTACTCTTACCTTTGTGTCCTGGAGGATTTCAGATGTATTTCCATGGCATGGTAGTGCTCCGATCCATGTTTTAACGCTCCCGACGACGAGAACAGGTATTTTTGTACTCCCAGGATGAAGGCCTGCTTCAGCATGGTGGATGGGCCACAGAGAACTTCATTTCCCATCATGCTAGGGCTCATAGTCTCCTCTAAACGTGTCACATCATGGCGCCCGCCTTCGCTGATTGGCTGTGCAGTTTTTCTTCTTTTTCATTTTTTAAAGTGGCGATTCCGCTCAGAAATGAGTAAATCAGTATTCTGTCTATAGAGTGGATGTTGCCCTTTTAAATAATAGTGAAAGCAAGCTACATGCAGTCTGTTAAGGCTTTTCTCTTTTTTGTTTTTTTTTTAATGGCTTCAACCGGTCGTCGGGAACTTGAATTACTGCTGGACTTGACTGTGCAAGATTTGGAAGTTATGGTTCACATTTTTCCTGGTCGCTGTTTGGGACTTTCATGTTTATTGATTTTGATATGGCAAGTATTCCTGTTATGTAAAATGTATATAGTGTTAGCTTACTTTAGTAGTATACTTCATTAAGTAATGTTTAACTTTTTAATTCCTTGTTAATCTGTAATTATTAGGCATTGGTTTAGACTATAGTGGAGTTACAACTGGCAGGTCTTTGGTTCTTTGACAAATGTTGGAATAATGTCAGTGTGCAAGATTTCACATTAGTACTCAGAGGGGCTGTAATGCTTGAGGTCTCTGAAATACCATGACAGATGTCCTCATTTTTTTTTTACTCTTTGAGCTAATGCTGTAGTATATGCAAGCTGTTTTCATAAATATTATATACAAAGTGTATATGCAGTCAACCAAAACTGTCACCTGAGGTCTTGGTATGGGAAGTTTTCCTGTTCTGTTAAATTGGTATAATGTTAGTTTATTTTAGTAGTACACCACATTAAGAAATGCTTAACACTTTAATACCTTATTAATATGTATTAATCAAGCAATGTATTTACTTATAATGGGGTTGCTGTTGTCAGGTCTCTAGTCCCATGCCAAATATTAGAGAAATGTCAGTGTACAGGATTGCTTATCAGTATTCAGAGGTGTTGTAGTGCTTGAGGTCTCTGAAATGTCATGTCAGATGTGCTCATTTTTTTATTTTTTACTCTTTGAGCAAGTACTGTACAATTAATTGGGTGATGAAGATTTATTAAGGCTTCTGTTTTTATATGTACTTATATGCTAAATAGGTGAAGCATGAAACAAGGTTGTACTACAATTTAAAATATTTTCTGTAGCATTGTGTCAGGTGTTACTGCTGGTTGATATGTCAAACAAGACAGAACTTGTAGCTCCTTGTTTGGAAAATGTTTCCTAATTCTTAAATTGTATTTTTGGGACCGGATTTCTTCTTGTTTGACTCATTGAATAATCTGTCCCTGGGTTTCCTACTAGTTTAAATACATTGTAGAAGGTATTGATCATGCATTTTCCTAAGTAGTTAAAGCCATAAGTGTCTTCCTATAGTGTTTATGTTATAGGAATGTTTTGAATACCATTCTGCAGACTTTACTCTCTCATCTAATATAATAAGATTTCAGTAGAATAATTTCCTAATAATATTGATGTGATCCAACTTTGATCTAGCATCTAATAGTTTTGGTTAAAATTTTTTTGTAGTAATTGTAATGCTGAAAACTCGGTGAGGAGGCCACCATTAAGTTTGGGGTTTACAGTGTGCCTATTTATTTGGAGGTTAAAATTAGTGCATTCCTATATTTTTGCGTTTATTTGCGTGCTGGGAATAGTTATACAGGTACTAGTGGGGGATTGGTTTGGATAAGGTCTCAGCCTTGATATATTTTATGTTATATAGGAATGCTCACTCATTTATGTTTATGTTTTTTCAATGTGTACCTTATAGCTAGGGGTCACGAGATGCTTGGTCCTTTTATAGGGGTCTTTTTGGTGGGGCAGTTTCTCCAGCTACAAATCACTATCAGCGTTGTTGCTTTTTCAGCAATGAATATATTGTTTAGATTAACCTCGAACTGACCCGAGATCAGTTACTCAGTGCATATATGGTCCCTTTTTATACTAAGGGGATATTTATGGGATCATAAAATTAAGGTATGTCTCATGACATGACACTCTATGAGGTTTCTGTTTCGTATAAACATTTTTATTGTCTTGTTGCAGTTTTAGACATTTGGATTAGGCTATAGTTCTAATCTCATTTTTCTCTCATAGCTGATTGTTTTCATTACCTTTATGAGAAATAGTATTTTGTCTTATTAACATGTGTCATTTTTATTTATGCAATTGTTATCTTTGAATGGTTTATGCACTATTTGTTTCACAATTCAAATTCTTAAATGCTGAGCTGGGTTTGAATTCCTAACCCTGATGGGGAGGATAAGCGGTCTAGACCTAAGGGTGATTAGGGGATCTTTTGGGGGTCTATACTTCCCTCAGGTGAGGGGGGGTTCTTTGATTTACCCTCATGTTAGGTTAGTTAATTCAAAGTTCCCAAAAATCCCTTTCCCTTCCGGGCCTGTGGAGAGGGGTTTATGCTCGGTTGTTAGGCAGGAAGGGTGTTTCTTTTTAGCGGTTTTTGCCCATATTCTACTAATAGAAGTTTATAAGTTTCAGATTATGAGATATATTTCCCATGTCTTTTTATTCCTTTTTATACTTCCATACCACACTTATTATTCCCCACTGAATAGGTAGCTGTATGATTATATGTGATTCTTGGAATGTTAAGGGATTACAGCTGATCAAAAAAAGGAGACTCTTCATGCACATGTGCTTTAAATCAAAAGCTGATATAATTTTAGTTCAGGAAACACATTTGCTCAGCTACCAATGGGAGCACGAAAAAAGGAGGCCGTGGGTGAAAAAGATCATTGACTCCGGAGTTAAATCGAATAGTGCTGGGGTTGCCATAATAATAAAGAAAAAATTCCCTTTTGATATTATTAAATGTGAATCTGACAAGGACGGCAGATGGTGTTTATTCACTACCAAGTTATCCCACATTGATAAACCCATTGTATTCTTGAATACCTACTCTCCTTGTGCTAACCAACAAAATTTCTATATGGTTATTTACAACATTCTCTCCTCCTTCCCCAACCACTATTTTATTATAGGAGGAGATTGGAACTCCATTCAGAACCCCACTACAGATAGGTCGAATGGTAATACAAATTATAATAAACTAGCCGTGTCAGTATTAGCTGAGCTCAAGGAAGATTTCAATTTGCTTGACCCATTTATATCACACAGAAAACCCACTAATAGAGTTAACTTCACTTTTTTCTCCAATTGTCATAAGAGTTGGTCCAGAATTGATTTCTTTCTTCTTTCTTCGATCCTGGCTAACTACCAAATAGAACTACATATTGATAACAGAAATTTATCTGACCACTCAAAATTATCCCTCTCCCTAGATTACAATCAGAGGTGTAACAGTAGAAATAGTCCATTGCTGTGGAGACTTAATCCTAATCTACTTCAAAAAGAAGGAATTGCTTTGATTATAGAAGATAACTTAAACCAATTTATACAAGCATCAAAAGACCAGGATATTCCTATAGATATATTATGGGCCTCCACAAAGGCGGTAATTAGCGGCATTCTGATAAATAAAGCCTCTTACTTCAAGAAATTATATCATAAAAGGGAGTCTGAAATGAGCAAGAAAATATCAGAATGGGAGAATAAACTGCAGATCAAATATGATAGCGAGATAGAATCGCAGTTAGTTAAGATGCAGAAAGATTATTTATCTCTACAGGCAGATAATTTATCAGCTCATGAAACCAAAATGCTGGCCAAATATTCCGATTGGGCTCAATGCCCGTCTAGGTTCTTGGCTAGGCTAATTAATCAGAATAAACCATCACACATTTTCTCTCAAATTTCTTATCAAGACAAACTCTACCATGATACACAGGATATTATAAAAATCTTTCAAAAAATTTACACTGAGCTCTATAGCTCACCTAATGACCCTATCGATTTTTTCGTGCTATATGATACCCTTAAAGAATTATCTTTCCCAAAACTAAATACGGATCAATTTCACTTGTTAGATAAAGAAATTACTTCTCAGGAAGTCCTGGATGTGATCAATAACCTCAAATTGAATAAGGCCCGGGTCCTGATGGATTCACAGCAGAATTCTACAAATTATATCCCAACAAGTTCTCACAGGCTTTATATTTGATTTATAATCATATTCTCCACCAGGGTATAAGTGATCCCCATTTCAATGCATCTAAGACTATTCTTATCCCTAAAGGTAAAGCAGATTCTACCAAACCGGAAAATTTTAGACCCATATCCATTATTAATGTAGACTTAAAGATCTTGGCCCAAATTTTTGCCAATAGACTTAAAGTACTGCTACCTAGTATAGTCTCTAAAGAACAATCAGGATTCATTAGAAATAGACAGACCTCGGATCATACTCTAGCTTTAGAAGCTATGATAACTTTCTCGTCTTTAGCTAGGTACCCCCTGTACACTCTAGCAATAGATGCTTCTAAGGTCTTCGATAGAATGAGTATGAAATTTTTACTCTCTATTCTGCCTCTATTTAACTTTCCTACATCGTTCACAAAATTTATTGAGACCATTTACCACAAAGCCTATACAACACTACATATTAATAATGGTATATCTGAGAGGATTAACATAATTAATGGTACGAGACAAGGTTGCCCTCTCTCTCCTTTATTATTTAATCTATATATAGAGTCTCTCTTCCTTCTTATTAAACAAAAAACTCATCAGATCATCCCCAAGCTATTTAGAACTAGTATCCCCCTCTCGGCATTTGCTGATGATCTAAATATTTACCTCTCTTTACCAAATTCAGACTTAGAGAAAATCATGAAATCCATTAATATCTTCTCTAAATTTGCCAACTACAAAGTTAACAAAAACAAATCTCAAATTTTTCCGGTTAATATCACATCACCATATCCCCTAAATTTTTCCTCTGATGTTATTCCAGTTAATTCAAGTCTTCATTACCTGGGGGTAACTTTCTCAACTGATCAATCTATTTCCTATCAGGAGAACATTTCTTCTCTTTGGAAGGAGGTGCAATGGGATTTAAAGAGATGGTCTCAACTTAAGCTTCCCTTTATGGCACATGCAACTATTATAAAAATGAATATCCTTCCCAGATTCTTGTATATTTTCAACTCGACTAATTCGATTATCCCTCTATACTTTTTCAATAAATTACACTCAAAATTCTCTAAGTTTATTTGGTCTCCTAAATCGGTGAGAATTTTGTATTCTAAACTTACTTACCCGAAGGATTTGGGTGGTATTTCTCTTCCTGACTTCAAACTTTACTATGATATTATTCAAAGTAGTAGAATTATTAAGATAGCAAACTATATTAATACCTCAGATGCCTGGCACCCTAACTGGGTATTACTTTACTTCAATTATATTAGATCCCTTAAATTCAATCCATCCGCCTTACCTTTCTTGAGCAAAGTTAGTCTAGACAAATATAAAATCTTATATGGCCTGAAATATAACGTTATCAGATTTCATAAACTATTGTCTTCGCTAAAACTTTTGCAGGCGTTCATTTCCCTCCAACCAATACATCTAAATCCCAATTTAACTCTAAATGGTAACTTGATAAATCTGGACAATTTCCCCCTTATTAAGGATAAGTGCATGGCAGACTTTTTCTTAGTCAAACATCTGAAGTTATCCGAGATCAGGCAAACCTTTAATTTATCCAATAAATATACTTTAATAACTAGACAAATCTTTGAACTATTGAATCCATACTATGATCATCCTGACTTATCTAGAGAAAATATTGAAATTGCCAAGGTTATTTGGAAACTTCTTCTGCTGAAAAAGAAAATGACTTCCAATGTATATAAGTTATTAATCTCTATCAGATCTAACAATTTGCCAGTATTTTCTAAATTCTGGTCAGATAAGGACCCGAGTATAACTCCCGCACTAATGAAAGAGGCTCTCAAATCAAGTATTAAATATATCCCTTTTAAAAAATTATTTTATACGCAACTCATGATCACCAATAATGCGTATTTAACACCTGCAATCATTAATAAAATTCATCCCAACTCGTCTTCTCTGTGTCCATTTTGTAAGGATCAAGTAGCCGATATATATCACATTTTCTGGAGTTGCAAATGTGTGTACAGACTATGGTGTGCCCTTAAAGTTATTCTGGAGAAAATGGGATACGAAAAATCAACACTTTCTTGGCAATTTGCTTTATTACATATCCCTCCTGATAATATTACTAAAGCTCAGCTCAAGGTGGTGATTTCAATTGTCATATTTATCAAATATTATATCTCATTGCATTGGAAGTGCCAAGCCGCACTAACATGGGAAGGTCTAAAGGAATTGGTAATTAGGCATATTAGGACACAAAAGTATCTCTTTTATAAAGGTAATCACAAGTTCTGTTCTGAAAATTTTTGGAATGTATTCTTTGATTGTCTTTTAACCTGAAACACTTTTCATTTTTGTATTATATCTCCTTAATGTATTATCTGTTGTATATATTGTGAATGATATGGGCAATGTATAGTTGTATATAGTTTTTGTTGATGTTTGTACAGTGTTCTTCTGTGGTTTGTATTGTTTGTCTATAAGATAATAAAATAAAAAGATTTTCAAAAAAAAAAAGAAATGTTTAAAAAGATATATATCATATTTAAAAAATGTAGAGCAAATGAACTGATATAATGATTGTACTAAACAATGCCATAACAACCACAGGTTATTCAAGAATAAGGAATGGTTTCATACTAATACTGTCATTAATACCTGGAAAACTTGTGGCATCTGTTAAACGTAGCACTTGCTCCTACAGTACTTATTACCTTGATACGGCACTCTTGTCATAGATAGTACCCCAAAAAGGCAACCCCCCATTTCTCGGTCACCCACGTCCCCCGGAATCTTTTTTAAAGTTTTTTTGTCTATTCCTTCTAGCATGTCGAGGGATCAGTTGCTAGTGTCCTCTCCTGCTCAGCTGGTTAACCTGGGAATATTGAGGCAATGTTACAATTGCCTCATGTACACAGACAACCCTCTCCTCCTCCCACAAAACACAAATACATGCGAGAGATGCAACTATACGGCCAAACTGGAGGCTGAGCTCTCTCAACATAGGACTGGCAAGACCAGTCAGGAGGAGAAGGTTACCACACACACTATAGACCCAGTCTCACATAGTACCATTACAACCTCAAATCATACACATAAATACACAAAGACATACTCGAGGCTCTGATCAAAAATCTACCAAAACAGCAGAGGCCACCAAAGCAGACACCCAAACAACCACCACCTCAGAACACAACACCTGCAACACATAGACCTCACAGTCAGAGTGTCAAACAGTCACAGCCCTTAAGGCCAAACACAATGCCAGACACACTAGTCATTGGTGACTCCATAGTCAGACACACTGACGTCCGCTCACCAGACTGAGTAAGGAGAAGGTCACAGTAAGCTGCCTGTCGGGCGCTAGAATCCGCCACATAACGCAAGCACTCAGGTCTCTCAACAGCAGGTACAAATATGACTCAGTCATTGTCCACGCTGGTGTAAACGACCTGAGACGTACCTCCTTGGACTACATGAAAAGAGACATTGAGGAGCTCTCTGATTATGTAGCCCAGGCAGGTATGACCCTGACCTTGAGCAGTATCCTACCTTCACCAAGAATGATGCCACAATACAGAGATAAGATGATCAGCTTTAACAATTGGCTTAAACACTGGTGTCATTCAAAGGGGATCCAGTGTCTGTCTGCCTGGGATGACATGCTGGACAAGCCACGCTGCTTGAGGGACGGCTTGCACCTGTCACCCTGGGATTCCAGATATTGGCAAAGGCTCTTGCCACCCCATAGTGCCTTTTTAGGCAAGGCTCAAATTCTAAACCTACCACCCTAGAACACAAAAAGGAAAAAACTAAGGGTAATGCTGCTCAATGCCAGAAGTCTAAATCTCAAAATGCACGCACTCGAGGCCCTTCTCAGTATGGAGAACATCGATGTCTGTGCTGTGACAGAAACCTGGTTCAAGGCTCCTGAGAGCACCCCAGCGCTATCAGGTTTTACCTCATATCATGCGTTCCGCCCCAAAATCCGGACAATACCAAGAAAGGAGGGGGGGGTATCCATATTCATCAAGGACACCCACACCTCAAGACTGGTGGCAACGCACGATGCATCGGAGACCATCCAGGTGCAATTAACCATAGGCAAGACTGCTCTGCAAATTGTAGCATGTTACAGGCCACCCTCACAAACTCAGGAACCTCACATGGCCTTCCTGAAAACACTAGAGGGGATAAATGTATCACCAAACACCATCATACTAGGTGACTTCAATTACCCTAATATAGACTGGGAACACTACTCAAGCCCAAACACCCTAGCCCAAAAGTTCCTGGAATTCATAAACTCAAATGCCATGGAACAACTAGTCACCATCCCCACAAGAGGAGATAACATACTTGATCTCATCATCACGAACATGGGAGCACAATGTTCAACACCGGAGGTGTACCCCTCACTGGTGAGATCAGACCACAAACTAATCTCGCTGGAGGTCCTCATCCCACCCCCACCTGAAATATAAAGACCACAGTAAAGAACTTCTCAAAAGCCGACTTCACACTTCTAAAGACTAGTGTGGTCTCCTTTAAGGCCCCGAGCATGGAAAACAGTACTCAAGCCGCTGAATCACTTACAAATGCCTTCTACCAGCACCTGCAGGACTGCATGGATAAGGCAATCCCAAGCAAAACAAAGACTCTTTGTACCAAAGGCAAGTGTCCAGTCTGGTGGACCCCAGCCATAAACAAACTCTACAACAAAAGGAGGAAGCTACTACAAGATAGAGCAAAATCCTTAAAAGGTAAGACACCCTTGATCACTATAAGTAAAAACTAAGAGCTCTCATAAAATCATCCAAAGCAAATTTCGAGAGAAAAATAGCTAAAGACTCAAAAGACAATCATAAGGCCTTCTTTAGCTATGTTAGAAACCTGGGAGGAAACTCCCAGATATGCTCAGAGCTAGTTCAAAATGATGTGAAGATTACTGATCCTACAGACATTGCCAACATACTGGCTGACAGGTTCAGTGCAAACTTCTCCCCTCCCCAAAAGGAGAGATATCTATACCAAACGATTGCAGCCCCCAAACATCTCCAGCCCAAGTGAGAACTGCTCTCTCCAAAGCAAAAAACACAGCATCCATGGGACCTGATGGTGTCCCCGGCTGTGTGATCCATGAACTCAATGAGGAATTAAACCCACAGCTAGGACAGCTGTTTAATCAAAGTCTTACCTCTGGATACGCACCCAGGAGTGGCGCACTGCAACTGTGATACCACTTCACAAAGGCGGTGCCTCCACCGACCCTGGAAATTACCGGCCCATTAGCTTGACAAGCCTTATCTGCAAAGCCATGGAGAGGATCATAATGGACCTCATAAATAAAGACATAGGGAATTTGCAGACTTTGGATCCAACCCAGTTTGGCTTTGTCAAAGGCAGATCATGCCTTTTAAACTTGGTTGACTTTTTCGAAACAGTCACCAAAGCCATTGATGAGAGAAAGGCAGTCCATACAGCCTACCTCGATCTGGCTAAGGCCTTCGATACAATACCCCACTCGGGTATCATTGAAATCTCATCAGCTTAAATGTCAACCCATACATCACAAGATGGGTTGCAAACTGGCTGAGTGACAGAACCCACAGGGTCAGAGTTGCTGGCGCCATGTCAGACTCAAAGCCTGTCACAAGTGGTGTCCCACAGGGCTCAGTCCTGGGCCCACTCTTGTTTGGCATCTACTTTTCCTTAGTACAAGCAAACACAGGAGGGTTATGGCTGACAAAGTTTGCAGATGACTGCAAACTGGGCCATAGTAGAAAACACATCTGATACAGATATCCTTCAGAAGGGTCTCACAGAAATGGATAACTGGTGCCAGAGCCACGGCCTAAAGTTAAATGCCAAAAATGCATAGTCATACCCTTCGGGAAAAACAAGGTTACCCCTAGCTACCAAATAGGTGGCAATCCACTGAGCACAGAAGAAGTTATCAGGGACCTGGGGACCCAGGTTGATAGTAGTCTGTCATTCGACACCCATGTAGCTAAAGTAGTTAGGAAGACCTTCTACATTGCCCACCTTATCATGAAGGGATTCTCATCTAGATCAAGGGAGGTCATAGTCTCCCTTTACTCATCACTCATCAGACCAATGATTGAGTACAATGCCCCATTCGGAATGTATCTGACCCGACACTTGCAGCAGCTGGAGAGGCCACAAAAGTTCCTCACCAAAAGGATAAAGGGTCTCAAAATCTGTCCTATGCTGCCCGACTGAAAGAACTCCAGCTCTATTCAGTCGCACCGCTTGCTCAGAGGTGACCTTTGCCTAACATACAAGGCCATGTCAAACCCAGATTTGATGAATATGCTTCACCTCAAAAATCTAGATCCATCAGAGCCACAAGGGCGGAGACTTAAACCTTGACACGGCTATTAATAGGACGTGCTGGAGGGATAGATTCATCACCCAAAGACTCCCTATGCTGTGGAACAAAATCCCGGTACATGTGAGGCAGAGCACCTCGCTGGCCTTGTTCAAGAGAAATCTTGACCAATGGATGGGAGATCACAGATATACCCCAGGGATTACCTCAGTGTCACTGCTCGACAGAGGCACAGCAAAATAATGGGTATAGTTCCCCATACTAAAGGGGTGGCGTAAGCCACAAAACAATGGGCTAGGCTTGTAAATGCCCTCGGGCAGATAGCCTAGTATGAACCTATGAACCTATGAATCTGTAAATATCTGCCACTTACTTTCCATCATAGCTAAATACACTTTCCAATTACCCCCACATACACTACTGTCAATATGTTCTAAAATAGAAAATTTAAAATTGTGTTGATTCCCTTTGCTGAATATATGTTTGTACAAAGCATTCTTCATATCTTTAGTCTGAATCTTATAATAATGTTCATATATTCTTTTTTTGAAATTCCTCTCCGTCTTACCTATGTAGAATGCTGGGCATACAACACATTTTGCGAGATATACTACTTGTCTAGTATTGCAATTTCCTACCTTGCTTTTAATATGTGTCTTGTTGATATTATCCAACTTGAATCACACAACTTTATTTATATATTTACATTGGCTACAAGAGCCGCACTTCAAAGTTCCTTTAGAATTTGACTTATATTTCTCTGTACGTGTTGTCTTCTCAAGTAACTTTTTAATATTGGGGGCTGTTTTGAATACACATTTGGGATGTTTACCTAATGTAATGCCTATACTTTCTGTAATTATAATCAAATCCCAGTGTCTATTTAATATTTCTTTCACATGATTGGGATATGGAGTGTACATGATCACACACACTCTACTAAATGTTTCTACTGTTATATCACTCCTGCCGATATCCTTACCACTTACATTTGACATGCCTAACAGTGGTAAAAACTTATTGCCCCATTGTCGACTCACATAACCTGTGACGTCTTTCAGCATAGAGGTAGGATAGCCCCTATTACTAAACATTTTATATAATAAATCCATTTCTTCTTCCATTATATCTTTACTTGAAGACATATGTGCAACCCGAATGCATTGTCCTTTTACCACGTTCTTAAATATATATGGGGGATGACTACTACTAAACTCTATGTAGTCATTTGAAAAAGTAGTTTTCCTATATATTTTTGATGCAAACCCACTTCTAGTATGACTTATATATGTATCTAGATACGCTATGCCTTCCTTATTAGTATTATATGTAAATTTCAAGAACTCAGTTGTCCCATTAATATAGTTAATAAATGAATTAATTTTTTCTTGTGTGCCGTTCCATAAAATGAATAAATCATCTAAATATCTCGTATATAATACAATGTGTTGTTAAAATTCACTTTGAAACACATACTTGGACTCCCATTCTAACATAACGAGGTTTGCAAAGATTGGGGCACATGAGGCACCCATAGCAACACCTCTGCTCTGTCTAAAGAATTCTCCTTGAAATTGAATATAATTGTGTTCTAATACTAAGCTCATCATATCCGTGATTAAATTAATCTTGTCCCATGTTAATTTGGAAACTTTTCTCAAACTATTACAGAAGAATTCCAGACCTACATCCTTAGGTATACATGAGAAGAGGTCAATAAAATCAATTGTCAAAAAAATCAACCCATCATTCCAAATATCAGATGTTAATTTACTTAAAAAATTCCAAGAATCCTTGGTTAGATGTGGGATATTTTCATACACATGTTTTGTCCATCTATCAATTGTCACACCCAAGTTGTACGTCTTCGACCTAGATCCAGAAATGATGGGTCTGAACAGAGGATTATCCATACATTTGTGAATCTTGGGTATACCTATAATGTTCGCCACTATGGGAAATTCTACTTTAATAAATTCATATATCTCATTCGTAATTCTATTATCTATCAAATATTCTTCGATAGCTAAGTCAATTCTTTTATAACCTATATTCACTTGATTTAAAGAAATTGCTTCATAGTTCCCTGATAGGTGTAAAATATTAAATATCTCGGCATTGTAATCAAAACTGTTGTATATTACTATGCCTCCTCCCTTATCTGGCTTCATTATTCTAATTTCTTTATTATTAAAAAGTGATTCTAAACATCTCCATTCATTATTAGTTAAATTGTCATCCAACACTTTGTTATAACCATCTCCTGTCTTAATATTCTTATATAGCCAATAAACTTCTTTGCATACCATTTTTTCATAATTAACTACTTGATTGTTTGGGACCGGGATATATGAGCTTTTTCTTTTCAGGTTGTTATGTATCACATGCCCAGTCATTTCATCTTTTTGTCCAAATTGTAAAGCTAAGTATAACCTTCTGCAATACAATTTTATTTCCTTAATCATATCAACTAAATTAAAACTGGTTGTAGGTATATATTTCATCCCTTTACTAAACAAAGTAAAAAATTCATAACCTATTTCATAATCTGTATAATTGTATACATTAAAACCATTGTGTGTATGTAAGATGACTTTGCCTTCACTTCCAACTATGTTCAACCTATTATCTTGAATGTTGTCATAGCCATCTACTTCTTCCTTCCTAACCTCTGTATGTGATTGGGTATCATCATTTGTATATTCAATATTCATGCCAAAAACTGTAGGGGAATATATTGTCATCCGTTTCTGTATTCTTGTATCAAGGCTAACACCATTGTGTGTATATAGGATAGCATTGCCTTCCCTTCCAACTATATTCAACCTATTTTCTTGAATGTAGTCATGGCCATCCACATCTTCCTTCCTAACCTCTGTATGTGGTTGGGTATCATTATTTGTATACTCAATATTTGTATCAAAAACTGTAGGGGAAAATGTTATCATTCATTTCTGTACTGCTGTTTCGGGGCTGGGTAAAATCTTCCCCCTTGAAAATTTACCTCCCCTTCATCATTTCTACCTCTACTTCTAACATTATAAAACTTTTCCTTCTCTTTAACTATTCTATCTTTTGGCCAAATATACGCTCTGTTATTTTCATATTGTTCAACATCACGCTTTCTTTTGTATATATTCAAGGCCTTATTTTCTGCTGTTTGAAATTGTTTAAAATAATAATCTCTCCATTGTTCAAATGCTGTGTCATGTAATATTTCTTCATTCAAATTCTTTATTTCCTTTACTATGATAGACAATTTTTCATCATTATATTTCATTAGCAAATTCATATATGTGCATCCAAAATCATCAAACATTTTGTTAAAATCATAAATAATATCTGAG
Organism: Protopterus annectens; assembly: GCF_019279795.1. NCBI lineage: Eukaryota > Metazoa > Chordata > Ceratodontiformes > Protopteridae > Protopterus > Protopterus annectens. Next base: position 1,162,146,505 of record NC_056731.1, read on the forward strand.
TTATACTCAATTCCTAAAGGTAGTTTAAAAAACCTAAGTCCCTTGGGTACAATATGCATTGCTAAACATTTAGCTAAATAAGCATTGTCGATTTTCAAACATTTTATATTAAGCAATTTTTTACCCAATATTTGTATTTTTTCTCTAATGGAATCAACAGAATTATTCGAATGTTTCCTATTATTATCCACACCACAGTATTCATTTACATTAATAAAATCATACTCATTACATAAAAAATTATCCATAACATCATCATTTCGGTTAGTACTGATATATTTATAACCCATTGTAGATTGTCCTTTAGTAACTGATGTTTTATAATTACCAAAGGGACTAGAAACATTTTTATTACAAACAGTACCTTTACGGTGATTAGTTTGGTTCTTCGTAATTGCCGAGTATTTTTTGACCGGCTGTCGGTATTTTGGTCTCGTTCCCACCCGCTGGGCTTCATCTTTTGAATGAAACAAGCTAAAATCAAAAGTAAACTCTGCTTCCGGGGACGTAATTAGTTCCATATTCTTGTTAGTTACAAGTTCCAACGAATCGTTCGCAGACTGAGTCCCACCGTTGTGTTCGCAATTTTGCCCATTAGGTATTTCAGCTTGAGTACTAGTATCAATCCCAAGAGGGTTGCTGCGTTTTGCTAAAAGTGAATGTTCCATAACTGCTGCTTGTTTAGCAAAGGATGAATGTTCCGGAACTGCTGCTTGTTGAGGAATAGTAGTTAACCGGCTAACCAAGTCAATCAACCTGGTAACTTCCGTTTGAAGTGAGGTTACATCCGAACGTAAAATATTGAGTTTCTCCCTGTTCCATAAAGCTTGCAACTTGTCTGGTGTACCTGCCATCAGGAAAACCACTGCCACAAATGAACAAAACAACTGTTGAACCAACAAAATAAAGCTCCAATTCCTGGTGCAGGATGAATAATATACGGTGCAGCTCGAACAGGAAAAAAACTTTTATTGAATAAGAAAAATCCACTGGTTAAGCGCTTTCATCTGTTCATATACAGACTTCCTCAGAACCAAATAACCCATCTCTAATGCAGTTTATATATCCAATTTGGTGCCAAAATTTTAAAAAGCCTTAAAGAAACATATGTTCTACTATTCCTCACATATACAAAACTAATACATATTATCTAAACACTTGATCTAGATGCTTATAAGCTATATGCATTGAATAGTATACTTATGTTAAATATACTTATAAAAATATATATATATAAAAATAACTATGATAAAATACTTATATATGATGTTTAAATACACAATGAATGCACAAAAGAATTCGCATAACAATTATTTCTATACAATACTAATAATCAATACTCATGATTAATGTTTTATACTCACATATTTGTAATAAATATATATACATATATAGTAAAAATATCTAAAAAGATATATATCATATTTAAAAAATGTAGAGCAAATGAACTGATATAATGATTGTACTAAACAATGCCATAACAACCACAGGTTATTCAAGAATAAGGAATGGTTTCATACTAATACTGTCATTAATACCTGGAAAACTTGTGGCATCTGTAAATATCTGCCACTTACTTTCCATCATAGCTAAATACACTTTCCAATTACCCCCACATACACTACTGTCAATATGTTCTAACATAGAAAAATTAAAATTGTGTTGATTCCCTTTGCTGAATATATGTTTGTACAAAGCATTCTTCATATCTTTAGTCTGAATCTTATAATAATGTTCATATATTCTTTTTTTGAAATTCCTCTCCATCTTACCTATGTAGAATGCTGGGCATACAACACATTTTGCGAGATATACTACTTGTCTAGTATTGCAATTTCCTACCTTGCTTTTAATATGTGTCTTGTTGATATTATCCAACTTGAATCGCACAACTTCATTTATATATTTACATTGGCTACAAGAGCCGCACTTCGAAGTTCCTTTAGAATTTGACTTATATTTCTCTGTACGTGTTGTCTTCTCAAGTAACTTTTTAATATTGGGGGCTGTTTTGAATACACATTTGGGATGTTTACCTAATGTAATGCCTATACTTTCTGTAATTGTAATCAAATCCCAATGTCTATTTAATATTTCTTTCACATGATTGGCATATGGAGTGTACATGATCACACACACTCTACTAAATGTTTCTACTGTTATATCACTCCTGCCGATATCCTTACCACTTACATTTGACATGCCTAACAGTGGTAAAAACTTATTGCCCCATTGTCGACTCACATAACCTGTGACGTCTTTTAGCATAGAGGTAGGATAGCTCCTACTACTAAACATTTTATATAATAAATCCATTTCTTCTTCCATTATATCTTTACTTACCGAATGCATTGTCCTTTTACCACGTTCTTAAATATATATGGGGGATGACTACTACTAAACTCTATGTAGTCATTTGAAAAAGTAGTTTTCCTATATATTTTTGATGCAAACCCACTTCTAGTATGACTTATATATGTATCTAGATACGCTATGCCTTCCTTATTAGTATTATATGTAAATTTCAAGAACTCAGTTGTCCCATTAATATAGTTAATAAATGAATTAATTTTTTCTTGTGTGCCATTCCATAAAATGAATAAATCATCTAAATATCTCGTATATAATACAATGTGTTGGTAGAATTCACTTTGAAACACATACTTGGACTCCCTAATACACCTATGTCATGCTTCCACCAAAGTTTGTGTTTGTGGTAAATACAGATGATTCATTTCAAAGACATTGCAAAAAAATCCAGTGGAAACACTGGAGGGTAATGTGGGCAACTAGTATCTCTTATGGAAAATTTTGCTTTGTAAGTAAGTCTTCAAAATATTTAAAGAAAGATGCCACTGCAGTAGGAACGTCCTTACATAAACACATGTATGCATGCTTAACTACATGGACTTCAAGAAAACTCAGTGCAAGCATTTTTGTTTTTTAACAGACAGCTGAAAGTGTACATCAGTGCTATATGTGACAGAGAAGCCTAATGACTGAATTTTGCACCACAGATTTTAAGACAGGTGGAAGAAACAACATTTACTCTGCACCTGAACAATGTTTTCTCTGATACCTCTAATAGAAACAGGCTCATAGTCACACACTAAAAACCACAAGTCATTGCCTAAGTCATGAGAAGCTAACAGATCAATCTGTATAAAGCTTCAGGGATTGTTTTGACATCAGAACATATACCAGTAGATTAGTTTTAGTGATTTCATTGTACGTTGCAAAACCATATAAACTATACAGTTGATGACAAAGTTTATCCCTAGTTAAAAATGTCCCATCCACAAACCATATTGCTGCTTGTGACAAATCATTAAGGTTTTGCAACATGGAAAACACAATGACAATTATGCCAGTAGATTCCTCAATACATTTTTTTACTCACAAATACACTACTCCTTGTCTGTGAATCACTTGCATTAAGGCTAAGGAGTGTAACCTTGCCTGTACTGCTAGTACAGAAGTCTTTGCACCTCAACTTATGTATCCGTTGTACTATCACTCTCCTACTCAGTAGTGTATCAGCTACAGATGTGGATGTGGAAGTTAAAATGTCATCCATAGCAAGACGTGCTGGATCCCTACATTATACAGACTTTACTGCTAATTCCCTACCTAGCTGATTCCTCTCCACTTCGCTAACGTTTGGCATGTGCTGATTTAGAGGTGACTTCTGTAACACCTTGCCTGTGACATTTGGCACAGTTACTACTTTTCCTTTACATTTTGATATCAGTTTTTCCCTACAATACCAGTACTTCTTGGTACCTGTCACTTTCTCAAGATTATAAATGTAACCATCAATGTGCAGTATGGGTTTACATCTCTGTGATGTTACAATTGCGTATACTGTTCCTACGACACTCGACACATGGTAGATGTTTGCAACACCCCCCATAGCATCCTACAGAAGGTGTATGATACCCTAACAGGCAAAATGTGTCTGTTTAATTAACCAAATTACATTATGTTGTTGATGAAACTGTAAAATAATACTGTTGAGTGATCAGGACTTTTGTCCATTGATAATACTGCCAGTACTGGTCAGCTGGTTTTTGCTAACTGTGTTCATGATCAGGTGTTTTGTTAGTATTTGTGTGTGTGTGTGTGTGTATATATATATATATATATATATATATATATATATATATATATCTACATACATATATATATATATATATATATATATATATATATATATAGTTCTCCTTTACATCATCCACTTATCATAAACTCGACTCGCTTAACAGTAAGACGACAACATCTAAAGTTCAAAAGATCGAATTCTCAGAACAGCAAATTTCGTCTCTGGGAAACTAACCACTTGGCCACCATTGATGACCTTTGCCCTTTTCTCTACTGTAGTGCGATCTTGGAGTTGGAATATTTAAGTAGGGGGGTATGGGAGCACACACCTCCACATGAGGGGCCTGGGGGTTGAAGCACCCACTTTGGTGGGTTTAATTTATTTAGTTTTTTTTTTTATTGTCAGTGGTAGCCAAGTGGTTAGTTTCCCAGAGGTGAAATTCACGTTTCTCGAAGTTTGCTTTTTATGTTGTTGTCTTGCTGTTAAGCGAGTCAACATTATGGTAAGTTGATGATATAAAGTAGAACCACATATATACAGACACACACACACACACACACACATATATATATATATATATATATATATATATATATATATATATATATATATATATATATATATATATGGATGCATTATTTTTAATTGAACATTGACAGTTATACTGCGCATGCTTGAGGATTAACCCCACACCAAGCAAAGCCACAAGTGTTTTTGCAAGGGGGCAAGCCGTTCTGTACCCCCACACCCCCTGCTAATTTTATTTATATATATATATATATATATATAGAGAGAGAGAGAGAGAGAGAGAGAGATTACTCTGAGATTGCACAGTCCCCAGAAAAGAGAATATTCCCCTACCCAGGGATCGTTGATCTCATACATATTATGACCATCTCTTTCAGTCAACAAAGCATACCAATCATGTGTGACCATTCAACAAAAATGAAGACACCCATATGTTTATAAAATTTTTCAACATAAAATTGATCAAAGTTTAGGATACATTGTACCCCCTTACAAAAAGAAGACTTAGACTACAGTATTGTACATTGCTTTTGGCGGATATCTAAAACAAAATTAAATCTAGGGATTTAGTCTGGAAGAATTGGAAAAGGAACCTATACAATTCAGACCTACACTAAACTTTTCTGAGTTGAAGGAAAGAAACAATAATTGCAACAACTATTGCAAAAGCCCTGTACCTTAGACAGAAACAGGGAGCAAACTGTTCTAGACCCAGTCAGTTCTGGAAAGGAGGGACATTAAATAAGTATTCAGCTACCAAGAATGAGCCAGTAGCACTGAATCAATCCGCCTTTGCTACTGATTATACTCACTGTTTGCACTCCACCATAACTGACATAACTAAAGCTTTCCAGCAATTTAATTCCCTACCTAGAAAGAAAAACATTCTTCCCCTGATCTGTACCCTCTAGCCTCTTATGCAGCAACATTTCCACTTCTCTGAAATTTCAGTAAAACAGACTAAGTGCTTGCTTCTCAAACTCAACAATTCAGGATCTAAATCCAGCAATCTTCCCAAGGCTTGCTGCTGAAAAGAATTGCTAAGCCACTTACTCATATCTTTAACCTCTCTCTCTCACCACAGGCACTGTCCAGTCAGCATTCAAGCATGCAGTTATAATCCCTCTACCTAACGTTACGTTTCTGAATGGGTTAACGGATTATAGATCTATTTCTACCGAGTGCCCTGTTACCAAAATATTTGAAAAACAACTACTTAAGCATATTAGCAGCTATGGCCTGTTAAGTGATAATACGTCATGGCTTTTGCAAAGCCTTCAGTACCTTTACTGCTAAGGTAATGACCACTGATACTATTTATTGCAACCTGAATAAGTGAATTATTATGCAGGTCTCTTTGATGACATAACAAGGGCTTTTGAAACAGTCCCTTCTTCTTCTTATTCCCTTCTTCTCAGCAAACTCAAAAGACTCAACTTTGGTGATAACACTATTTCCTGGTTTCACAGCTATCTAAAAGGTAGAGCCTTCCAAAGCCATAGTGATGTCTCATTCTTCACTGCTGATAACCTTAAATCGAGTGTACTGCTGGGGTCTGTGCTAGGTCTTCTCTTCACTTCTCTTCTCTCTTTCTTCATTAATGATCTCCCCCTAGAATTGCCAAATCTTAAATTAATAATGTATGCAGATGATATGCTGCTCCTGCAATCTGGTAATAGCTGTAATGACCTGCAAACCAACTTACAGGACAATTTCACTCAGTTATGCACCTGGTTTACCACTAAAAACTACTAATTAACCCCAAGAAGGCCAATGTCATGGTCTTTGTATCAGTCAAGAAATTACACACTATTTCTCCTATTCTCTTAACAGATTTTTAATTGGAAAATAATTCCTGATGTCATTAATATAGGGTACCTAGGCCTAGTACTCAACCCAACCTTCAGTCCTTTACCTCACCTACAGATTTTGCAACTAATAAAGTCCTGGCTTAATTAAAACTGTGTTACAGGATTAGTCCTCTCCTTCCACCTGCTGCTTGCAGGGCCATTGCTAGAAATATTTTAATACCCAAACTTGAATATGGCCTTCCTTTTCTTATTATGCATTCAGCCCAAAATACTCACAGAATACAGACTGCTGTGAATAAAATCTGCTGATTCATTCTATTACCAGACCCCCAGATACACCAATGCAATTTGCTAAAAAAATCCAAATGGCTTTCAGTGCCACAAAGGGCCACCTTTCTTCCAAGTACTCTAATTTACAAGTGCTAAAACATGGTCACTGCCCTCCCCTCTATAAGAGTGAAACTACATTTACAAGACAGTCCTCATGTAGTCAGAAGTATTTAAGATAGTTTTCTGTATAGTAGCCCTCCATTTAAAACTACTGTAGGTGAGAAGCCTTCTGTAGAGTGGGATCTGCTACCTGCCTACAGAATTTAAAAATCCAGAAACCATTCAAAGCTTCAAAGATGCACTTAAACAGCATCTTTTTACTGAATCTACCTGCAACTGCTACCATGACAATGGTTAGGTAACTTACCATCCCATATTATGTAAAATAGAGTACATTTAGTAAACTTTTCTTAGGCTATTATTGTGGCATCTTATATGCAAATATTTCACACATATATAGGATTTATATGTTATATGTATGATTGTACCGTATTTTGTGCATGTGTTAGCTTGCATTTTGTATATATTTCTTTCTCAGTGTGCTGTGACTGGATCTTTAATGCTACTCTATCTGCATTCAGTCTTACTATGTTCTGAACTTTGCAATGTACTCATTTTGTATATAATATTGTTGATTAAAAGACAGTGATGAATTTTCTGCTCTTTGAGTTCAGGTCATGGATGACCCAGTGAACAAACAATAAATAACATATATATATATATATATATATATATATATATATATATATATATATATATATATATATATATATATATATATATATATATATATATATATATATATATATACACACACACACACACACACACACACACACACATATATATATATATATATATATATATATATATATATATATATATATATGTATGCACACACACATGTACATGAGTTAATAACAAAAAGGCTCCACAGCACATGCCACAAAGATCTTGGTACAACAGTGCCATCTTTGAAAAAAAAATAATTACAAACCTACCCCAATGGAGGCATCAGAAGTGAAGGCATATTTGTCAAGGATCAATGTACATTTAAAAGTCAGTGTGTTGGAACATGTGCATGACCTTAAGAAGTAATTTGCATATCTCACACAATCCTCCATCAATGTTTCAGATTTGGTCCTATATGCATTTGATGTAAGGACATTTTTTTTTTTGTTTGGACTTTATGCAGGATCCAACACTATTACAATGGATATCAGGATTTTTATAGGATCATCGGATCATAGGAGATTACTAGGCTATTGGCCCTGAAGCCCATATGAGCCTAGCCAAGAGTTTAACCCATGTTTAGACAAACCAGCACCTGATGCCCCTGTCCAGCAGGGACAAGGGTGGAATCCCAAGGGTATATTTTCTGCTTCCCATCCAGTTATCCACATTGTGCTTAAAAGGGGGTAAAGAGGTACTCTGCTTGATGTGGAGAGGGAGTCTATTCCATAGATGGGAGAGTCTCTGAGACACAAATCTGTCCCGCCAACAAGTCTTGTTGATGTCACAGACCAGGATGAGGCCGTGCATGCGAGTTACTCAAGTGGCGCTTGGCTTACAGATATGCAGCAGTCCCATCAAGGTGGGGTCTGTGATCACCTTGTATTCCAGACAGAGGTCACTTCTGAGGAGTTTGTATGAAAGTGAGTAGAGGGATAGGACTTTTAGTCTGTCTGTGAATGGTAGATGTTTGAGGCCCTGGATTCTCCTGGTGACATACCTCTCAACCTGGAAACATCAAAAATCTGGGCAAGGCCCATGAAAAATAAGTACAAGTCTGTACGCTGATTAACATGCAATTTGTATATATTATGTAACCCCACCCACTGCAATGGAATTGTGGGATACCAACACAAACTAAAGGACAGACAACCAAAATATGGAACCAGAGTCCCCCTGCAGCCATTCCAATGTCCCATTACCTGGCTATTTTGCTCCATTTACCATAAGCACTAATGTGCATACTGCTTTACTTCTACAATGATTATTTCAATTTTATTTCTACATTTTATAGCACAATGCACAAACACTAAGACATCTGCTAAACAAAGCAATACGGTTTCACAATGAACCCACAATCGTCTGCATCAAAAGCAAGTATTAATTTCTTCCTGTTGTGCTACTAACACCACAAACAGATTTGGCATAACCAGCACTAAACTGCCCCTGAAGAATGATGCAGCACAAGAAATCTGGAAAAGTCAAAATTTATTTAGGGGGTGACAAAAGCCCAAAACAGGGACACATTTTAAACATTGTTTGTATAATCTTAGAAAAGTTGCTGGAATAAAATGTTTTTTTTTACCATGCATTTCCTGGAAGATAGGAAGACTGAAACCTGAATGGCTATCGTTATTTAGTGAACGCAGTACATACCAATTACCAACCTCCAACCCCTGCAAAAGCATTTTTTTACATAACAAGCCTCAACGATGGTGCTAAAGATCCAGCTTACAGTTTCAAAATGAATACAGTAAAAGAAATTACTTAACTGTGCACTCAATTTAACATATTAGTAATGCTGTGGAAGTCAGAATATTACATGCATGTCAGACTGCTCCACGTTAAAGTTTTTATGTAGTTGAGAAAAAAGTAAATAAGCTCTGCTGCATCACAGACCAAAAAGGCAATCTACTGTTTGACTTTATTTTTTCCTGGACATTCTGAAAATGTGATTATCTAACTGCTTACAGTGTTTTGTCTAGAAGGGTTTATGGCTATATAATACAGAACAATTACAGTACACATGCACACACACACACACACACACACACACACACACACACACACACACACACACACACACCCTTTGCTTCCTTACCTAATTCCCTGAGTGCTTTCTCCAGTCTCACCTGCCATTAGTTCCCCGAGTGCTTTCTCTGCTCTCGCCTACCATTACATCCTGCAGTAATTCAATGGTGCATGTAGTTCTCTGTATACGCACTGCCTGGACAAAACTGCCATATGCTGCCATTACATCCTGCTGCAAAAAAAATGAGCATTTACTGCTGAAAAACGAGGTGAGCATTCTGCCTGCCATTACATCCTGCTGCTTGTTAGTGCTGCCGTTTAAACAATTCCTGCTCGCAGCCAGCCGGAAATGATGATGTGAGCTCCTTGAGCTCAATTCCAATTGGCTGGTAGTACTGACAGAGCTGACGTCATCCCGCACGTGATGACATCAGCTCCAACAGTGCGAATTTAAAAAAAAAATAAAAAAACAAACAGCAAATAAATCGGAAATGAAGGGGTGCCACTCAGGAATCGTGGCACCCCTTCATTTGGACCTCAAAACTCGGTAAAAACCGAGTAATTTGGGATGGTTGGGAGGTCTCCCTGGTGAGGAACCTCTGTTGTCTCTCCAGCTGCTGCATGTGCTTTGCAAGGTACATGCCGAAATGGGCATTATACTCAGTAATGGGCCTTATAAGGGAAGAACACAGAGATGTTATGACCTCCTTGTCCCAGGATGAGATGCCCTTACTTATGAGATAGGCCATGTAAAAGGCTTCCCATACAACAGAAGCAACATGGTGGTCAAAAGTCAGGTTGCTATCAACCTAAGTACCCAAATCCCTCACAATTGATTGTGTGCTTAGGACATTGTTATTAATGTGATAATTTGTGGGGATGTCACTCTCCCCAAAGGGGATGATGCTGCATTTTTTGGTATTCAGCTTGAGGCCATCTTTCTGGCACCAGTCATTTGTCTGAGTGAGACCCTCTTGGAGGATGTCCACATCACTAGGGGAATTGATGACAATACCCAGCTTGCAGTCATCTGCAAACTTCGTCAGCCATAGCCCACTGGTTTTGGCCTGCACTTCAGAAAAATATACCCCAAATAACAGAGGCCCCAAGACCAAACCCTGGGGTACTCCACTTGTTACGGGTCTACTGCTTGAGGTGGCTTCCTCTATTTTGACTAGGTGGGTTCTATCAGTGAGATAGTTTGCTACCCATCTGGCAACATAAGGATTGATGCCTAGTTGAGAGAGTTTATCTATCATGCTCGAGTGGGGAGTAGTGTCAAAGGCTTTGGCCAGGATAAGGTAGGCAGTGTTCACCGTCTTCCCTTCATCCTTGGTTTTGGTGACTGTCTCAAAGAAAGTGACCAAATTTAGCAGACATATCCTCCCCTTGACAAAGCCAAACTGTGTGGGATCAAGTGTTTGGAGGTTGCCAATGTCCTTGTTAATGAGGTCCATAATAATCCATTACATGGCCTTGCAAATCAAGCTAGTTAGGCTGATGGGTCTATAATTTCCCAGATTGCTGGATGCTCTACCTTTGTGTAAAGGGATGATAGTGGCTGTCCTCCACTCAGCTGAGATGAAGCCAGTGCTCAGACTTTGGTTGAATAGGGTGCCTAATGGTGCTGCAAGTTCCTGTCTGAGTTCACATAGAATGCAGCCTGGGATGTTATTGGGTCTTATGGATGTTGTATTTTTTGCCTTTGAGACAGCAGTGATGACCTGTTGCCTAGATATAAGGGGAAGGGAGCAGGTACTAGGGATGCCTTGATTTAATGATGGAGGGGACAGAGTGGTGAAGTTTTTGCTGACTCTGTCAGTCAGCAAGTTTGCTATATCTATGGCATTTGTCTATGTGGTGTCCCTGACCACTGGTTCTGAACAGATCTGGGTGCTTCCTTTGAGGTTGCAGACATATGCGAAGAAGGCCTTATGATTGTCTCTAGCAGATGTGGCCAGTTTGGATTCAAAGTTTGCTTTAGCGAATTTCACTAGTGTTCTTATTTGCTTGTTCAAGATAAGGCGACATTGCTTCCAGTTGGGCACCTCTTCCTTCTTGGTCTTGCACAGCAATTTTTTCCTTTTGTTATAGAGTTTATTTATTGCAGATGTCCACCAGACAGGTTTACTTTTCCTTGTGGAGGATGATTTAGTCCTGCCGAGTATTCCTGATTCCATGCATCTATATAAATGCTCGTATAGTGCTTTGGTGTAGTTTGGGATATTGGTGCCAGTTCCTACAGAGGGGAGGGGGCACTGAAGCTGCTTATACCATCTCTCAGGAGGCTGTAATTAGCTTTGGAGGAGTTTTTATGTCTGATCCTAGCTAGATGGGGGTTGAGGGAGATAGTGACTTTGAAAGTTACCGCTTTATGGTCGGATCTTACCAGGGAGGATGATACTATAGAGATGCTGCAGTGGTTACTCATGTTGGTTATTACCAAGTCAAAGATATTATCACCTCTTGTGGGGTATCAGCTAGCTGTTCCAAGGCATTTGCATTGACAAAATTGAGGAATCTCTGGGCATTTGTGTTCTGGCATGAGTAGTTCTTCCAATCTATGTTTGGGAAGTTAAAGTCACCCAGGAACAGGGTAAAGGGTTGAATCCTGATAGATTTGAATAAATGTTTCAGACCTTCCTCTTTCCCTGGCTAAGCTTTTCATTCATGTGATGTTGATCCCTAAATTATGCTAAAGTATTTATTCAGATAGTAGATTCTGGTTGATTGTCATGAATCCATTAATAAATATTTGTGGTTTATTGTGCCTCAGAAGCCAGAACACTGAATCACTGTCCATTGTTAAGGTTGCTTTGCTTGACATTGTTAAATAGAATCATGCTAGTAAATTAACCTCAATAAAATAATGAAATAAGCACATAAATAAATATTAATGCCAGTAGTAATATGGTTGCAGAGAAATTAATTTACTCTTACTTAATCTTACACTAATGTTATAACCCAAAGTTGATTTTCTTTACTCCTTTCAATATGATGAATGCTTGTCTTTTAATAATTCAGTAATTAATTATTTGTAGAAAATAGGTGTCCACTCACACCCTACCCAGTTTTTCATGTTTGCCTCAACTTTTAAGTGAACACATCCCACCTAATTACTGTACTTCCATTTTATAATCTTTTTTCAAGTCACAAAGCTCACAACAAACCAGAAAATGTACTTTACTCCATTTTCATCTCAGAATCCTGGAAATCAATTTCCCCTACAATCAGGCTTCTCAATGATGCACATATCTTCAAAGATAAATTAAAACTTGTCCTGCCTGACTCCTGGCTCTGTCCCTGCTATCCTGCAGGCTAAATTATCCCTAAACTACCTTTCTTATGTATGCATACATGTCTCTGATTATCTCTGCTCTCTTATTTTCTGTCTTGTACTCTTCGTATGACAAAATACATATAATTATATCTGACCTAATGTACTGTTACATAATTGCACCCAGTGCTGATTGCTTTGCTGCAAAATATATTTGTTTACTAAATAAGTATCTGCTTTATTCATTGTCACTTTGTATGTAATGCTGTTAATGTTACCTGAGCATTCTGTATATTATATAAGTACTGAAATAAATAGTTCTCATGGAGCTTCATATGTAATGCTGCTAAATGTTACTTGAGTATTCTGTATATTATATAAGTACTGAAATAAATAGTTCTCATGGAGCTTCATATGTAATGCTGCTAAATGTTACTTGAGTATTCTGTATATTATATAAGTACTGAAATAAACAGTTCTCATGGAGCTTCATATGTAATGCTGCTAAATGTTACTTGAGTATTCTGTATATTATATAAGTACTGAAATAAATAGTTCTCATGGAGCTTCATATGTAATGCTGCTAAATGTTACTTGAGTATTCTGCATGTTGTGTATGTACTACTGTTATTATTTCTTGTGGAGCTTTTCTCCCCAGGCCTCCACTGAAAAAGGGCTTGATTTCCCAGTCAAACTTTCCTGTTAAAAAATGGAATTTAAAAAATAAGGTTGGGGTTGATAAAGTCAGAGTGTATGCATTCATATATAAGCATAGATACATATATGAACAAAATAACTCTTCCCAGGGCAAGTGGTGTATACCAGCAAACAAGTAATCCAAGATAAAAGAAAATACACCACTCCACAGCCAGAGGCATAAAACGGAACAAATTTAATGAAGTAGATAAGCTCTTTCACACAGAAATACGTAGTTCATCAGATTACAACATAAACCAGTGCACCATACACTATTTAAATAAAAAAGCCGGTACAATAATCAACATACAACCAATGAACAGCAGCAAACAATTATGCAATTACATTCAAACTTAAAACAAAGAGGATAAAACTTCATTCATTGTTTTATTTAAAAAGACCCCTTCCTTTTAAAACAGGTTTAATGGAAGTTTTTTCATTAATACCTGGAAACTTTTCAGCTTGCAATCGAATAATCCACCAAAGCTCATGTGTTTCTGTGTAATTCTTAAGATCACCCCCTCTTACACTGGATCTCACCACTTCTACCACCCTAAATCCAAAGACATGTTCTGCACCATGTTAAAAACAAAGTTTTCGCTAGTGCATTGTGTAAGTCTTGTCTGTTAATACTATATAGATGTTCCCTAATATGCTCCATAAGAGGTCTATTTGTCTTCCCTATATAGAAACAGCTGCACTTCCTGCAACTAGCCAAATAAATCAAATCCTTACTTGTACAATTAGCTTGTACTCTAAAGTCATATCTGATCTTAGTGGCTGGATGGACAAAACCACATGAAACATCTATACTAGTGCAAAAACCGCAACCCATATACATAGTCGTTCCAACCTGCCTATCTCCATTGTCTCCAACTACTATAGATCTATTCTTATAACATAACTGTCGTTTGAGATTTTTCCTGTTCTTAAAGACAAAATGGGGTCTATCTCCCAATAAAGTTTCTAGGTATTAATGGAAGAACATCCATTAAACCTGTTTTAAAAGGACGGGGTCTTTTTAAATAAAACAATGAATGAAGTTTTACCCTCTTTGTTTTAAGTTTGAATGTAATTGCATAATTGTTTGCTGCTGCTCATTGGTTGTATGTCAATTATTGTACTGTTTTTTTTATTTAAATAGTGTATGGTGCACTGGTTTATGTTGTGATCTGATGAAGCACGTATTTCCGTGTGAAAGCGCTTATCTACTTCATTAAATTTGTTCCGTTTTTATGCCTCTGGCTGTGGAGTGGTGTATTTTCTTTTATCTTGGATAGATACATATATATATCTGTGTGTATGTGTGTGTGTGTGTGTGTGTGTGTGTGTGTGTGTGTGTGTGTGTGTGTGTGTGTGTGTGTGTATTTGTTTCATTGTTTAGTCAAATCCAACTGTGCTTGGTCTCAAATACATTAGTATGCCAGGCCGGTCTGTTAAGAACTGCTTATTTTATAGTTTCATAGGTTCATAGGAGATTACTAGGCTAAGGGCTTAAGAACCCTTTCAATCCTAGCCAATATAACTCAATTTTACCCAATATATGGCCCTAGTTGCAAAAGGATGGCATGGGCTTGTGCCATTACCTTTAGTATCTTACATAATGCCCCTGTCCATAAGAGATGTAGGCACTACTCCAGGTATGAATTTGCAGTTCCCCATCCATTGATCCAAACTGCATGAGCCAGGGAAGGGTTCTGCTTAAAATGAATAGGAATACTGTTCCAAAGAAGCGGCAATCTCTGAGACAAATATCTGTCTCTCCAGCATGTTTTGTTTGAGTTGCTGACTAAGTTTTAATCCCTAGATTGGGTGACCCTCATGCCGTTTGACTTGTAGATGTGTAACAACTCCATCATGGCTGGATTTGTGAGTGCCTTGTAGGTCAGGCATAGGTCACCCCTTAATAGTCAGTAGCAAACAGAGTAAAGGATAGGGCTTTTACTCTGTCCATAAGGATATGTTGTTTACACCCTGCATTTTCTTTGTAAGGAATCTCTGGGGTCACTCCAGCTGCTGTAAGTGCATGCCAAATGGCACATTGTACTCAATTATTGGTCTAATGAGGGCTGAGTACAGTGGAATTATAACTTCCTTGGATCTGGATTCCATACTTTACTTATAATTCTGCCACATAAAAGGACTTCCTCACCACTGGGACACATGATGATCAAAGTTCAGGCTACTATCTATCTGTGTACCTAGATCTCCCACCTCTGAGTCCACTCATAGGGGTATGTTATTGATATAATTTGCAGGGGTATTTGACTTATCAAAGGGTGTGATAATGTATTTTTTTGCATTTAGTTTCAGGCCATGGTTCTGGCACCAGCCACTTGTCTGATCTAGACCCTCCTGAAAAATATCACTGGGTGAGTCAATCACTGCCACCAGCTTGCAGTCATCCTCATAAGTTGTCATCCAGAGGCCTTCCACATTAGCCTTGACTTCAGAGAAGTATATTGCAAACAGGAGTGGTCCCAGCACTGAGTCCTCTGGCACACCACTAGTAACTGGGCTCTTGCTGATTCTGGATTCACCCACCATCTTGTGATGTAGAGATTTATACCCAGTTTTGTGAGTTTACTTACAATACCTGAGAGTGGAAATGTGTGAAACGCCTTGGCCTGGTTGAGCTAGGCAGTATGTATTGTTTTACCATCACCTGTGGCCTTAGTGACTATCCCAAGGAAAACCACCAGATTCAGTAGGCATGACCTGCCCTTGACAAAGCCTAATTGCATGATGTCTTGTATTTGGAAGTTTTCTATGTCATTATTTATTAGGCTCATGATTATTCTTTCCATGGCCTTACATATAAGACTAGTCAAACTTATCGGTCTGTAATTTACTGGGTCAGTAGATGGTCCCCCTTTATGCAGAGGGTTGACTGTTGTTGTCCTCCACTCTATCAGAACAAAGTCAAGCTAGAGTCTGTGGTTAAATAGAGATCCTAATAAGCCTGATAAGTCCTGATTTAAGCTGTTTAAGAGGCAATCTATTATATCATCAGGCCCCACCGAAACCATGTTTTAGCTTTAGAGATTGCAGTGACAACCTGCTCTTTGGTGATAATTGCTGGTGGAGTTGTGGAGGGCATTTCTTTGGGGAGAACTGTTATATTTTTGT
Organism: Protopterus annectens; assembly: GCF_019279795.1. Classification (NCBI taxonomy): domain Eukaryota; kingdom Metazoa; phylum Chordata; order Ceratodontiformes; family Protopteridae; genus Protopterus; species Protopterus annectens. The sequence continues at coordinate 1,162,163,141 of NC_056731.1, forward strand.
TATATCTTCTGGCTGACTATAGGGTGATACCATCTACAACTAGTTCTGCATATTGTTGGATGTTGCCCCTAAGATTGCGGACATAACTGAAAAATTCCTTATGGTTATCCTTAGCTTTGCAGACTATTTTTCCTCAAAGTCTGCTTTCAGAGACTTGACTAGTTCCCTGATTCACTTTTTTAGACTAATGAAGGACTTCTTGCTCTGTTGTGTACATTCCCTCTTATTTCTTGACAGGTTTTCTCTTGTTGTACAATCTACTAATACCAGGGGTCCACCAGGGTGGCTTCTTTTTGCGATTTGACCTGGGTTTATTTTGGTCTGGTACTGTTGTTTCTATGTAGTTGTTTATATGGTTGTACAGAGCTTTTGTGTACACCTCTGCATAGGTTTCTGTGTTTTCTGGATTTTGACAGCTTGGAAACTAGCTATAATGTCCTTTAATAGGAGGCAATTTACCTTAGAGAAGTTCTTGAAGTTTTGGGGGTTAAGTGGGGAAACTAGTTTTACCTTTATTTCAAGGGAGACCACTTTGTGATCTGATCTTACTAGTGAGGACATTACACAGGGAAGGGGGGGGGGTTCAGTGCTCTCCTGTATCTGTGAGTACCAGATGTAGGATATTTGTTCCCCTAGTGGGAGTACAGACTAGCTGCTCCAGGGCCTTTGAATTAAAAAGTCAAGAAATCTTTGGGCCTGCATATTACTGGTCATCTATGCTTCCCAATTAATGGAGGGGTAGTTACAATCTGGGCTGGATGGTCCGTGATTCTCCTAACTTTAGGTACAATGTATGGGTTTCCTGGTTCATGGTTGGGGACCTATAGTAGCAAAAATATGGTAGTGGATTTTGTCTCATGGTTAGTTGGGCATGGAATAGCTCAAGCATGTCATATTGTTTGATCAGCTTTGAAGTATGCCTATCCTTTATGTAGATAGATATACCTCCACGTTTTGCTCTTTCATTTTCAGTGGGTGGTCGGTACATATAAAAAGCATTATAGCCATGCACTGTCAGAGTGGTTTCCATGGCTTTGAACTGTGCTTCAGTAACTACACAGATGTCAGAATTCTCCAGGGTGAGGAGTGTTTCTAGGAAGTGCACTTAATTGTTGCCACTTCTAACATTGAGCAGTAACACCTTTAGCTTGTTCTGAGTAGCTTTTATTATGCTGGAAGGTTTGTCTGTTTGGAAATGCCTACAAAAGGCACTATGGAGTGTATAATGTTTTGGCAATATATGAATGCCTAGAAGTAACAGGAAGACTATCCCTGGCAAAGCAGCATGGCCTGTCAACCATGTCTTCCCAGGCTGACAAGTACTGAACATCTTTGGAATGACACCAGTAGCTAAGCCAATTGTTAAAGTCAATCATTTTTTGCTGGTATTGTGTCATCATCCTTGGAGTCATTAGAATGCTGCTCAGTGCTAGGCTCATGCCTGCCTGGGATACATATTTTGAGAGCTCAATCATGTCTCTCTTCATATAGCCCAAGGAGGTACAACTCAGGTCATCCATACCCACATGGACTATGACTGAGTCATACTGGTACTTAGGGGTAAGTGACCTGAGTGCTTGATTGATCTGGTGGATCCTGGCCCCTGACAGGCAACTAACTGTAACCTTCTCCTTATCCAGCCTGGTAAGAGGGACATCAATTTGTTCCACAACGGAGTCTCTTATGACCACAATATCGGGTTGTGGAGTGTTTCACCTTATGGGCTTGGTAGTTGAGATACAATGAGATGTGGCTTTATGTGTTGTGATAGGAACTGTCTTGTCTGTGTGCATGTGGAATTTCTAAGGACTGCGCCTGAGAGGCCTTTGAGGTTTGGATAAGTTACATATGAGTACCTCTGCATATGTGGGTCTATATGTGTGGTCCTTTGTGCATGCGGTGAGTGATGTGTGTGAGTTGCTGACAACCTGTTTGTTGCTTTTTGTGTCTTTATGTGAGAGTCTAGATTTCAGTGTCAATGTGCTTGAGAATTAAGTAGCAGTCAAATAGGTTATGCACATTTATATAACATCCCTTTCTTCTTCTTCTTTTGCATTCAACCTTTCCAAGCATCAATACCGTCTCCACAGAATACCACACCATATGGCATCTCAAATAATCAGAAAACCTAAATGAAATGCATCTCTCACATGGAAAGAACAGATCCCGACTACATACAAAGCCATAGTAAACGTTAAATAAGACCTGACAGTAATAAAATAATCTAAAAAGTATGATCTATATAGCACGTCAAACAGCAGCAGAATGACAAGTACTACTAGGTGTTTTGGCACATTGATACTAGATGGTTGCTTACCAAGATATGTACATGAATGTAATATGTACTCCAGAAAGATATTACTGAGGCACATAGCAAACACTGTATAATTATGTTGAGTTCCCAAACTGCAAAAAATAACATTACATTTTAAATATAGTAAGTGACCTATAAAGCACTGCAGTATCAAATTATCTGTGAATTGTGGAAAAAGTGAGGAAATTCTCCTAGTAAATGCAATGTGTGGGAAAGTAGTGTACTTAAAAAAACTGAAGCAGTAACTGATATCTGAACTGTTAGAAATTACTTGTGGTAATAAAAGTTCTATGCTCAATAATGTGCTGAGAAGAGTTATTCTACTGGCATATTTGAAATAAATCTGATAGCTGTAAAGTGTGTGCACTAGGGTATATTGAGGAAAAGTATAGCACTGCTTTTTGTTTTGGGGGGGGTGATTAACAAGTTAGCTCTGAAAATTGAACATTGGAAAATGTTAGCTACAATGCATGATTTAACTGCAGTTTAAATAAAAGACTAAAAAGTGTAAAGTTCTAGGGAAACTAATAGAGTCATAAATTATCTATGGCTAACAACTCAAGGGGCTTTTCTAAGTCTAACCAAGTTTTTCTGAAAGAATAACAATTTTCTGTATCCAATCAGGATGTTGAGGGCCAGGCATTGATAAGCTACCTCTGTCCAAAAGGGACATGGATGCCAGGCCCAGTGTAAATTTCCAATTCCCCACCCACTGGTCTAGGTTGTGCTTAAACTCGGTAATAGACAAACTCAGATTCACATGGATGGGAAGCAGGTTCCATAGGAGGGGCAGTGTCTGAGACATATACCTGTCTCTCCAGCATGTTCTGTTTAAGTCATAGACAAAAGTCAGGTCCTTAGACCTTGTATTTCTGGCACTGTTTGACTTATGAATATGCAGGAGAATCATAAGTGTGAGGTCTGTGGATGCCTTGCAAACCAGGCATACATCACCCCTCAGGAATCTATAGGAGACTAAGTAGACGGAAAGGGCTTTATGGTGCTCTGCATAAGGCAGGTTTGTTATGCCTTGTATTCTTTTTGTAAGGAACCTCTGAGGTCACTGTAGTTGCTGCATATTCCTGGTCAGGTACATACCAAAGGGAGCACTGTAGTCTATGATTGGGCTGATAAGGGCAGAGTACAGCAGGATAATGACCTCTTTGGACCAAGATGCCATGCCCTTACTTATAAGTTGCGCAGCAGAAAAGGATTTTCTCACCACTATGGCCACATGGTGGTTGAAGGTAAGGCTACTGCATACATGTTTACCCAAATCATTGACCACTGGGTCAATTCTTAGGGATGTATTATTAACATGGTAATTAGTCAGGATGGTTGCCTTCCCAAAAGGTACAATTATCCAATTCTTATCATTGAGTTTAAGGCTATGGTTTTGGCACCATTTGTAAGTCAAAGACAGGCTTTCTTAAAGAATGCTAGTGTCTGCATGGGGAGTCAATAATAACCCCCAGCTTGCAATCATCTGCAAAATTGGTCAGCCATAAACCTTCAGCATTTGCTTCCATTTCAGAGAAATAGATGCAAAAAGGAGTGAGGCCAGTACTGAGCCCTGGGGGACTCCACTAGTTACTGGCCTCTTGGTGGATGTGGCCTCACCTGTTTTGAACTCCTGGATCCTATCAGTGAGCCAATTGGCTATCCAGCAGGTGATAAAAGGGTTTATACCTAAATTAGTGAGCTTGTCCATAATGCCTGAGTGGGTATTTAGTGAGCTTCTTCATAATGCCTGAGTGGGTATTGTATCAAAACCTTTGGCTCAGTTGAGATAAGCTGTGTGCACAGTCTTGCCTTCTTCCAGTGTTGGTGACCCTCTCAAAAAAGTGTCATTACATCCGAGTGACGCCTCCAGGTGCATCTGCAGTTACCCCCTACTGCTCCTCTAGGTGTCAAATATTACTTGTTCATACTTGCATTAATAATTCCAAAACCACGCTACATACAAGGTATCAGAATATTTTATCTTGAAGCATACCTGATGGCAAACACAATTGTACTGATATTTGACCTCTGTCAATGAGTATTTATTAGAATTGTAAGGTGATAACTTCATTTTTAAAGGCTTAGGCCACACCCACTAGGGGTTAAAGGTACACACTCAAAAAACTTGTACTGGAGGGAATGAGTAGGCATGACGTTCTTTTAACAAAGCTGAACTGTGATGGGTCCAGCATTGCAAGCTACCTATGCCCTTATTTATCATGTCCATGATGATTCTTTTCATGGTCTTACATATGAGGCTGGTCAAACTTATGGGCCTGTAGTTACCTGGATCAATGATTGGACCTCCTTTAAGCAGAGGAATGACTCTAGCCATCTTCCATTCCTTGGACACAAAGCTTGGCTGTAGGCTACAGTTGAAAAGTGATTCCAGTGGACCAGACAGGTCATGTTTCCCACTATTTATTAAGCATCCTGGGATGTTTTCAGGGCCCATCGATGCAGTGTTTCAGGCCTTGGAAAGCGCATTGATGACCTGTTCCCTAGTAATAGTTGGGAGGATTGTTTATGCAATATTTCCTTTGGACTATCACGGAGAGTGGGGGAGAAATTTGAGCTGAACCTGTCAGTCAAAAGGTTGGCAATGGCCTCCAGTTCAGCGTGGGTGATGTCAGCTACAATAAATTCTGCACATTGTTGCATATTTCCCCTGAGGTTACGGACATAGCTGTAGAAAACTTTGAGCTTGTCCTTTGCCTGAGAAGCTATTTATTTCTTCAGATTTGCCTTTGAAGTATTAATTAACCCTCTTAGCTGCCTGTTTATATAGGTCAGGGGGCTTTAAGTATGTATGGCTTTGTTCCTCCTATGCTTGGCCAAGATTTTTTTCTTTTGTTGTATTGATATTGTGATTCCAACAGGGTGGCTTGTCTTTTGAGTTTGTCTTATTCTTAATATGAGCTCACTCTATATAGCTATCAATAGGCTGTACAAAGATTTTGTAAGTTGCTCAGCATACAGTATGTTATGGTATTTACTGGATTTGGGGGTACTTGGAATTTAGCCACAGTGTCACTTAGTAGAAAAGGATTAGCTTTGGAATAGTTCCTAAAGGTTTTTGTTTTTGTTGGATTCCCAGATTTAATTTTTATTTCAAATAATACTGCCTTAGGGTCAAATCTGATGAGTGAAGACATTACATTTGGTGAGGACCATTGGCCTCCCATGTTTGTGAGTACAAGGTCAAGGATATTTGCACTGCTGGTAGGAGAATGGACCAGCTGTTCCAGGTTGTTGGTATTAACAAAGTTATTCAATGGGCTTGTGTATTAGAAGTGGTGCAGGATTCCCAATCTATAGAGGAGTATTTGAGATACCCCAAGAATATCATATTCGGTTGAATGATGAGGGACTCTGGTAAATTGATATAGGTAGTATAGGTTTCCTAGGACATGAAGGGGGATCTATAGGTTGCAAGAATATGGTACGAGACCCTGTTTATGGTGAGTTACACATGTATGAGTTCCAGTGGGTCATACACTTTAACTAGTCTGGATGTGAGGCTGGTTTTAATATAGACTAAGACTACTCCACCTTTAGTTCCCTGCTGTGCAGTAGCTGGTCTAAAGGTGTGAAAGGCATTATAACCTTGCATTGCTAGGGTACTGTCTGCAACTTTAAACCAAATGGCTACACTCTCCAGGGACAGGAAGGCTTGCAGAGAGTGGATTTTTTGGTTAAGGCTTCTGACATTGAGCAGTACCACCTTCAAATATTCCTTCATAGGTTCAGTTAAGGTGGAAGGTTTATCAGTTTGGCATTGTCTAAAAAAGGCACTGGGGTGGAAAAGGTCTTTGGCAATATCTGAAAGCCTAGAGGGGATAAGTGCAGATCATCCCTGGAAAAGCAGCATGTTCTGTCAAGCATGAACTCCCAGGCCATCAAATATTGTACCCCCTTCAATTGGCACCAGAAGCTAAGCCAATTGTTGGTAACATTGCATGATCCTTGTAGAAGGTAGTATGCTGCTCAGTGCTAGGCTCATACCTGCCTGAGACATATAATCAGCAAACTCAATCATGTTTAGCTTCATATAGTCAAGGGAGGCATGTCTGAGGTCATTAACACCCACATGGACTATGACAGAGTCATACTGGTACCTGTGTTTCAATAACCTGAGTGCCTGCATAACTTGACATATCCTAGCCACAGAAAGGCACCTAACTGTGACTCTCTCACTACTCAGTTTAATGATCAGTGTGCCTCACTAGAGAATCACCAATTACCAGGAATTCCGGCTGTGCACTAGTTTGCCTTAAGGGCTTAGCAGTAGAGCCATTGGATACAATGTTATTAGGTGTAGCTGTGTGAGTGGTGTTTTAAAGGAGTGTTTATCTGATGGCTGAGGACCCTTTTTTGATTGTGCTGTGCAGGAGGTCTTAGTGTTTTAGGAAGGTTATAAGTGCCTCAGCGTAAGTAGTTTTATGTGTAGGGTCTTTACCCTGTGCAGTACGTGTGGTGCAAGTGTCACTGACGATCTTTGTAGGATTAGTTTTGGTTGTGTGAAAGAGTTTTGCCTCCAGCATTAAAGTGTAGTTACACCTCTCACACTTTTATTTGTTTTATTAAGAATAAGTGGATTGTCAGTGTACATGGGGCCATTGCTACAATGCCTCAGAATACCTATCCCGACCGGAATGACCACAGAGAGAGCCTGGAAATGCATATCCATGGCTACTGATCTGGACTGCGAGAAACTTAAATATCGAATAGGTCAATAAGACAAGGAGCTTGACGAGCAACACTGAGCTATGCACAAACTAAATGCTCTAGTAGTTAAAAATGTGTCTGGACAGTAGGGTATTTTAAAGGAAACATACACTGTGAGAGATCGACATCTACACAGATAACAAGGGGGAATTACACTGCAAAATATCAGAAACTATACAGATCATTGTTAGGTGCTAATGCACAGAGATCAGCAGTTCTAACTAAATACTGTAAAAAAGGTCAAAATGTGCAGATATTCAACACAGAAACACTCTTCTCAAGTAGCGTGTTCACAAAATGTCACCAAATACCCCAGGCACAGATATTCACATTTTTAGGCAAGCTAGCCCTCTAGCCAATCAAATAAAGGCACAATAAGACTTAAGACTTACAGCAACAATTCTCAGCTCAGAGGGGTAGAGGCTATCCTCTCCTCCCACAAGAGTGTAGACCACAAACCTTCTTAATGTAAAATAGCTAGTTTAGATCCCAAGTGTTTAAACCAGAACTAAGACACTTTTAGAATAATAGACGCAGTAAGCCTTCAACCAGTAATTCTCAGCTGAGAAGGACGTAGCCTATCCCCTCCTGCCACAAGAGTGTAGACCACAAAACAGGCACAATAAGCCTTCACTAGTACTTCCCAGCTCAAAAAGGTGGAGGCTACCCTCTCCGCCCACAAGAGTGTAGACCGCAAACCTTCTTAATATAAAATAACTGGTTTAGAGCGCAAGTGCTTAATGGTATGGTATCCCTGAAATTGTTTGAAAGTATTACAGTAGTTGGTCCAGTGGTTCAGTATTTCTGAAAAAGTTGAACGGTATTGTTGCACAGAGGTAAAGATAGTAGTATTCCTGCATTATGTTGGTTACTTTGTAACGTTCTGCTGGGAAAGGTTGCAGCCTGTAAATTAATTGCTTATTGAAAAAAAGAAGTCACAAGAATGGGAAGTTTTGCAGTGAAAACAAACTTGAATTATTGATGGCTTTATAGTGTGCAGAATGAAATCAAATAGATTCAGATTATGGCATATACCAACAATAAAAATAAAGCTACATATATGAACAACACATTTCTTGCCTTTTTCAATTCTCCTGTGTTTAAATTTGATGAAAACCACTGTCTGATATTGTTTTCTGAACAGAACTGTACTATTTCTGAAATATGCTCTTTGGGTAGAAACTGCTAAAGACTTTGTGTATGTAAGCCCTGCTTGTTGGAAAGTAAAGACAAAGTGGTGTGAGCTGCATAAAAAGTGCCAACAAGTGGTGGAGTTTTATACGACACTGAACTATGCAGGGTGTTGTCTGAGCAGTAATACGAAATATGCAATGGGGCCTATAATGCAGTGCATCACATGCAGTGCTGTCTGAACTGCAATATGAAACCTCTGGCAAAGTGTATGAGACCCCTAAGTAATAAGCTATGTTTCTGAGCATTCACTTGTTAATACTTTAGTGGGCTTGCTCTAACAATAAAAGTGGGCAATCATGGCAGTTAAAGGTAGCCTGGAAAAGGAAGCCCTTGGTTGAAGTTATACTAACCTATCTGCAATTAAAAACTGTGTGTGATAAAAGATCTATAAAAGCACTGCTGGTATTTTCAAAAACTAAAGTTGATGTAAGATACTGTTTCAAAAGGCTAAACTATCAGACATGAAAAGAGGGGATTCATTGCTGAGTAAAGCAAGAAAAATGTGTTAATTCTAAGAGGTTAAATCCTCTGACTGTTTAAAGGGGCTTCATTGTTGAGGAACACAGGTGGTGTTCCCATTTTGGGGACCCCCAACAAATATCAAGTTGTTGGCCCCCTGGACAATTCTAGAACAAGTATTACCCTGTCACTGGCACCCCTCCTAAGCAACCTTTTAGGAGTAGTGCACACAGCTACAATGATCTTACATTACAGCAGGCCTGTGTACCACACTATGTTGGCCCATCTCACAAAGAGACATTCACAGTTATTGTCATTTAGTAGTAACAATGATACTATTACAATGAATCTGTGTTCAGGCTTGGACTTGGGTGAAATGGCTCCCTAGGCACAGCCTACTGTTTCACCCCCAACATACACACACACACACACACACACACACACACACACACACACACACACACACACACACACACACACACACACACACACACAAACACACTCCAGTGCTCCTTTATGTTTCTGCCCATTTTGGGCTCTCCACACCATGCAAATTACATGTTTCTTCCTTTTCTCAGATTTTGCCTCAGCTCTTTTGCTTTTTCAAGAAGCCATAACTTTCTATATACTCTGAAGTGCATTCTAATTTTTTTCACAACCTTTTCACCCAATGATGGCTTGAACATAAATTATTAAGGGAAGAAATTCAGTGTTGCTGTTCAACTTTAGTTTACCTCACATCCTTTCAACATACCATTTCTGACAAAAACAGCACAGTAATCTCAATTAAACCATGTCCCCCAGAAGCCATGGGGTTATATATTCTCTGGGATGCAGTTTAGAGCATTTTCCCAAATGTGGCCAAAACCAAAATCATGAGTAGGAAAATAGTTTCAGTCTTATTTTAATTTTTCAAGGAAGACATAAGTTGTGCCCAAGGCTTAATGTCCAAAGATGACAAAAAGTAGCTCACAATAAACAAGCCAGTTGTGAGGGTATCCAGATCCTTTCTGGGAATACTGCCATCTTCCCTTATACCCCCAAAAAGACAGTCATTGTCTGTGCATCCATCTGGTGTTTGAGATGAAAGCAGAGGTTCAAAATGAGATGAAAGCAGAGGTTCAAATGTCCAAAGTCATGTACTTCAAGTGACTGGTGTAGCATGCCTCCTCACTCCGAAACCCCAAACCTGTATATGTGTCTGATGTCTGATTACAAAGAAAGATAAAAATAATGATTACTGTAACATATTCGACTCTGTTGCTCCAAGACAGTCTACTGACCCTACACAAGCTATAGTAACCTTCCCTGTACATCTCTGAGTTTTGTGAGGAAAGTAAAAGGAACACTGCCCACGTACAAGCTATAATAACCTTCTGAGGACACCTCTACAGTTTAACTGTGATGAAAATTAAAGAAGTAATGACCACACAATACCCAGCCTACACAAAACCCTAAGAAACCTTCTATGCAAACACATATTGGAATAGAACTGGTTTTAGAATGGGTGAGGTCGAGAGCAGAGGCTACCATTAAGTCTAAGTCAAAATCCATTTATACAGTCTGGGGTGTGGGTGCCGCCAGAGTCCTAGAAGACCTAAGTGTATGAATGTTCTGTGATCTATTTTATGCCTTACTTTTGAAATATATTTACCTATTAACTGCATTTTTACTGATTCCCAGAAAAGTAATGTATGAGTCCTGGAATTATTGTGTGTGTACAATGCTAAAAATCAGTGATTTTTCTATACGCATGCATATACATATACACACACACACACACACACACACACACACACACACACACACACACACACACACACACACACACACACACACACACACACACACACACACACACACACACACGCACACACACACACACACGTATATAGCATTACTAGTTTTATACTTATTTCAGCAGATGGAAATATATTGTGCAACAGTGGTACTGCCACATCAGTCCATAACTGCTGTTTAGCAGATGCCAAACAACAGCAGGGATAAGTAGTGCATACCTGTCACCGTCCCTGATTTCACAGGCCATCCATGATTTTGCCTCATAATTTTACTCTGTCTCTTGTAAAAAGACTGAGTTGCTGATAAATCATTCAGGAAAACGTGTAGTCAATAAATCAAGAGATCAGAGTTTCATACTTCTTATTTTCCAAAAAAATGGATGTTGACACAACATATGTTAGTCTATTAACTTTGTAAGTGAATTAGAGCAACATGACTCCAAGAGCTGGCATGTATAAGTGCAATATGTGCAAACATTGCAGATATGTGAGGTCGGGCACATATTTCATGATTAGGGACATCAAGTACCTTATCAAAGGGAGATACAATTGTGCATTGATACACATGGAGTATCTCGCTTCTTGTTCGTCATGCCCAGCTTTTTATGTGGGCAAGATGGACAGGAGATTGAATGAATGCATGTACGAACATTTATATGCCATGAAGAAGATTAAACTGGAGAATGCCCTAGCAAGTCATGTCTACAATCACCCTGCCAGATTTTACATTTATGATCATTGACCAGTTGAACTATGTGAATTGGGGGGGGGGGACAGAATCCCTGAAATTAGAAATGAAGGAGCTTATGTGGCAGTTGAGACTTGAAGCCTACCATCACCCTGGCCTCAATAGTATGTTATCTATCAGCTGTGTCCTTAAGCTGAGGAGTTTGGAAAGATGATGCATGGGGGGTATAACATCACGTGTGATTTGGACATAGGACCGGCTGAGCGATCTTGATATATATATTTTATACCATATCTGGTAGATGGAATGTCTTTTTATCAACATTTGAAATATGATGGCATGTTTTTTATTTATTTTAATGTGTCAGTATTATTATGTGTATTTGGTTCAAAGTAAGTATGTTTTTATAATATTATTAACTTTCGATTGCATTATTTAAGTGCTATGTAAGGAACAGTATTAGTTTTACAGTTGTATATTTTATATCACATACAACTTTTTATATTGTGTGTTTATGGGAGAGGAACATTTTAGTTAGATTGAAGCTACTTGTGCCTGTTCCTTTAAGGTAATTGGAGGATGTGTTTTGTAATAGACTTTGCTTGCAATGGCTTTAAATGTAGCAGCACCTAAGTGTGAGTTGTTATTTTTCAGAGTCTGAAGAACTTGGTGCAGGGCGCCGATGAAAAGCAGTATCGTGGTGCTTAATAAAATTGAAGTTGTTCATTTATTGGCATCTTGTTTGCTTATCCCTTTGGAATTTTTAAAAAGACCTGCCTCAGTGAGTTTGGCTATCTGGCTGTGTTTATCTTTGATGAGTTTCACCTCTCTGACTGTGCTTATTGGAGGTGTTTAGTTCTGCTGCTTGGAATTAGGAACTGTGTTGGCTTAGTAGCAGCTCGTTGCTTTTGCCTTTGACTTCCAGAACAAGCATACGTGTGTTTGGAAGGCATTTAGTCCTGCTGTTTGGCATCAGGAGCTGTGCTGGTTTAGTAGCAGTTTGTTTTTTCTTGCCTTTGATCTTCTGCGTAGCAGATGCCAAACAACAGCAGTGATAAGTAGTGCATACCTGTCACCGTCCCTGATTTCACAGGCCATCCATGATTTTGCCTCATAATTTTACTCTGTCTCTTGTAAAAAGACTGAGTTGCTGATAAATCATTTAGGAATACATGTAGTCAATAAATCAAGAAATCAGAGTTTCATACTTCTTATTTTCCAAAAAAATGGATGTTGACACAACATATGTTAGTCTATTAACTTTGTAAGTGAATTAGAGCAATAGTTAAAATGTGTTCCTGAATTAGAGTGACTATTATTTTCGGCTTTACTCAGAATTCTTGAGCAAAGAAGTTGGGAGTTATAGTATCTGGTGTTCTTCCAGTATTTATAAAACTCCCTGGCAGAGAAAACCATCCCTAAAGATTAGAAACATCAGCTATTCTTAAAATCCAAGGTATGCGCAGAGACCAATCACTCTGAGCTATTGATCTCTGTAGTGTTCACCTTGCTCACCTTCATTATCAGTTTTATCCTAATAGGGTTACATCACAACTTTGTTCACGTTAAAGAGTGCAATCAAAAAATGTATACATTGTTTTCTCCTCATTTTTCCCCAACCAGCAACAGCTTTTGTGTGACCCCCCCACACACACACACACACACAGTCAAGGATAATTAAGGGCCCCCCTCTGCAGCCACAGGTATTGCAGGTACCTAAACCTGGCTAGGAAGTCGGCCATCAGGGTTTAACTAAACTAAGGGCACTATGTCAGTAGAAAAATATTTAATAGAATTGTGAAGCCTGCTGCTTGCCAAAACACTGCTCTATAACCAGAGATTTATTTTAATTTTAAAGGAAATATAAAAAGAGTTACTATTATCCACCTGGTTGTACACAGGATTGTTGTACTAGCTTTTGTTGGTTTGCAGACCTGTTGCAAAATATCAGGATTAAATAACTTGCTGTTTTTGGGAGCCCGCAAAAACTACAGGGTTTGCTAGTGCATAAAGACACCTGTGCTAAGGAAAGCAAGAAAAAAGGTGGAGATTCTAAAAGATTAAGTCCTCTGGCAGGAAAAAGGAAGTTAATTTCTAAGTAACGTGAGGAAAACGTTGTTGCTTTTAAAAGGTTAAACCCTCTGAAAGGAAAAAGGGGATTCATTGATGAATAAACCAAGAAAATTGTATTGCTTCTAAAAGGTTAGACTCTCTGATTAGAAATACAGGGGTTCAATGCTATGTTAAGCAAGAAGGAGGTATTTTGAGAGTAAACACTCTGAAAGTGAAAAAGTGAGTTCACTAGTGTACAGTAGAAGCATGAAAATTCTATTCAGTCTTTGTAAACTATGTATGAATTACCTGTAAAATGATAGGCAAAAGAAATAACAAGCAAAGCAATACTTGTGCTGCTATCTAGGCAGTAAAGGAAAGCTCTGATGAGGCACGGCACTATCAGTTTTTGTTTTTCAAAAAAAAAAGCCTCCCACACCCCCATATATATATATATATATATATATATATATATATATATATATATATATATATATACCAACTCAAAGATTGCTATACCTTGAAGAAAAGGGAATGTCTGGAAAATGGCATCTCAGACTTGGTATATACAAATCCGTTCTTTCGGCTATTCAGTCTCTATGTTTTGGGACTTGCATTAGTGGGTCCTGAAATTTCAAATGGTTACCAACTAAACCTGATGCAACATAATGTGAATGCTTTGCACCACAGTGTCTCATGATGAGCAGGAATAAAATGAATGATTTGCAGTTCAGTGCTGCAGATATGCAAAGTGAAATCTTAGTGGGAAGTAACACGCGTGGCTCTGGTTCCAAGTGAGATGGAACAGATGATACCAAGTAGCAGAACTTGAGTATTGTTATAAAACAAGAGCTTGAAGAAAAGACACTGGTATGACAAAAGGATAACCAAATGTAAAAGAAAGTAAGTTAAACACCAACATAGTGCTCTATAATACGAAGTAAGACAATTAACCAAGAGTGTAGAAATGTTGCTATAATCAGATGGTGTTGTCTTCAAGTAGAAAAAGCTCATAACTACAGTGGAAGATATAATTTCTAAGTATGGAAATAAAATGGCAGATATATTTACAAGGCTGTTGGCTAAAATTGTCCAGTAAAAGATATGACAGATACGACAAGGTAAAACAGCCAACGACAAGAGTTATCTAACAGGCTCTCTCAACTGTCTGCACAACTGGGAATAGTGAAATACCAAAATAAGCACGATTGTGCTAATTTAAAAAAGACTGCAAATCAAAAAGAACAAAGTGACTAGGTGTTGGAACTTGAAAGACAAAAGAAAAATTGGCCTCAAACCCAAACTGACAAAGTGAAAAGGAAAAACTATGCCAGGAGCTACAACGGAATATCTCCTTCTTGACATAAAAGTGAAACATCAGAGCAGGTACACTGAGAATGATCCCCAAACAGTGGATCTGCAAGAGGTTAGACATATTGTACACAGACTCATACTCACAATAATGAAGTACCCCAGTCTATGTAAAAGAATAAATATTAAAGCATAACTGAAAATAAACAGCTCACACTCATCAGTGGGGAGTTGAAAATGATTACATACAAATTAACACAGGAGAGTAATACCAGTAGCTTAAGTGCAATTAAGTAACATATCCCAGATCTGGAAGAAAAATACAAAGAGAATAAAACCCTTGCAAATATGCTATATAAAGAATAAACAAATGTTAAGTGGCAAAAATGTATGACCAGTATGTTATTAAACTGATGCAAAGAAAGGAAATCTTTTAAGATAAAAGTTCAGCAGCTGGGACATTGATTCCAACAGAGCTCTTGGAATGAGGTACAAGTTTCAAGCAGCCTGAGGTTATAGAAGATAGGACCAAACATACAGACAATAAATGAGAGAATCATGAAATTGGAATGATAGTAATTAATCTCAATACAGCAAAACTGAAAAGACATATTGATATGGTCAATCAGAAATGCAGTAAATTGGAGACTGGAAAATCAAACTGCTGTCAAAGCACACCACCGTAAATAAAAATATGCATGATAAACATGTGCCTCTAGCAACACAATGAGATTAAAGTTACCCAAGTAAGAATGTTGGGGCAGCCCTCAGAAACGAACAGGACATCAGATATGAAATGTTCAGACATATGATGAAATTTAAAAAACATTACAGCAAATCAGCTTAAACCAACAGCTGCAGAAATTCAGCCAGAGCATGAGGAAGCATGACAGGAAACTGTAAAACACTACAGGTAAAATTACAGATTAGAAAAAAGGGATGCAGTAAGTTAAAGTTCAAACCAGTACCAGATGAAAGTGAATCGCTTTTGCGACTAAAAGCTGTTTATATTGTAATCATGTACAATTAATTAACAGAGCCCAAAGCTGGCCTGGAACAATGGTATTATATCTGTTACCAAGTCAGATATATTGCCAAATGGTGCTCAGTCTGGAATGCTAAAAAACATTTACCAAGGAATTTGCAGGCTGGTCAATGATGCTCATGCGTATAAGTCTAAGTTGAGAGAGGGGCAGTCATCTGCTATACTGCGCCACAGTGACAGCTGTGGGATATTTGGAGCTGCAGTTATGGGAAGGAGTATCCACAACTGTCCTGAGTGGAGGAGGCCCCTTCTTATTAACAGAAGGTTGTGAGACAGAGAGAGAGAGAGAGAGAGAGAGAATGTGGACCTGTCTGTCAGACAGAAGAAGTATATTAGAGAGATACACACTGAAAGACCAGTAGAGTATGACAGACTGGGAGAGGAACTGAACTGTGATTTGTTTACCTAAGAAGAATGTTGAGCCATTTATCAGGACTGAAATGACAGTAGTTCATCCACAAAAAAAACTCCCAACTGTACCCAGCAGTTACAACTATTTTGTTAACTATGCCGATATCAGGCACCATACTGTAATAAAATAAAATAAAATATTGGCCTAAAAATGTATTTCAGCTTTGTTTCACTGATACACAACCAGCCAGCCACATTAGAATAAAAATATCAAATTAGTCCTCCAAAGCACCATCCACTGCCCATGATATCTGGTTGCTTGCTAGGATTTAAAAAAATATACATGTACACCACTCTCTGAATACTCTTTCTCTCACTTTAGTGTAGTGTACGTTTGATAACATATAGTAGAGTCTAAAAGGCGGCAGAGATGAGGTCTATGTTGCAGAGGCAGAATTTCCAGTTATGATGCTAGGGATCTCGGTCTGACTTGTTAACTGAGTTCTAGTGGACCAGGGATTGCAGGATTGGTGTCCTTCTTTTGGGAAGATGGTGTGAATTTTTTCCTATTTAACAGCCCAGTGCAGTCAGATCATTTACACAAGGGGTTTTGCATGTAGACGTATACATGTAAGGAATGCAGTGCTGTCAGTGTACACTGCACATGGCAGATGGAGCCTGAAGAGGAAGGTGTATGAACAAAAAGCTTTTTTACCCAACTTCAAAAGGTTATGGTTTTAGATTTTTTTTTTCTAACTCCATAAAAGTCTGGCATAATCAAACTCTGACACATGTCAGTATACTTCACAATGCCTTCCTTACCTTCTCCAGTCTTCATAAGGAAGTATTCATGATCTGTGCTGTGTCTTTGTCATCCTTTCTTTTCAACACATCATACAGTGAGCTGTTTGCGTATTAGACAACAGTGTGCAGTGTAACGGCATACCATAAGGCTTGCACTATACTATTTCTTAACTTTATGATACCCAGCCTGAAAGACTGGATCATAATATAACTGTTCTAATTATACTGAGTTTAAAACAACTTACCAAATACTCTTCAAGATTATATTTTTGTTTATGGATAAACTTTTATTTTAAACTACTGCCCAGAGTGATCAACATAAAGATGATGAACAGATTTTCAGGAATGAGTTTATACATAGCTGGTGTTTGAAAAGTGGGCACCTCTGGGAACCCTGCTTAATGCTGTCCAAGGCATTTTATATATATATATATATATATATATATATATATATATATATATATAGGTCTACTTCCTTCACCAAAATCCCATTTCACTGACATTCATTTCACTGAGACCAAATCACCTAAAGTTCAAATTACTGAAAATTCATTTCACTGAATCTCATTTCACTGAATTGTAAACTATAGACTTGATGTGGCAGTGTGTAGAGTACTGTTAGGCAAGTAAAGGGTATATGCCCTCATCCGTACACTAGTCCAACCTGGAGTTAGTATATATATATAGTTGGGGGGGGTGTAGCTCCCTACTTAATTTAGTTTTATATTGTCTGGTTTCTGTTAAGAGGATAAATAAGTAGTTTTTAAGTTGTGGAAGGAGGTTGGCTTTATTTTGTGAGTTTGTTTGTCTTTGGTTTCTCATTTAGTCTTGTGAAATGTAGCTTTGTAAGCTGTCGGTGAAATGAGATTCAGTGAAATGAAGTTTTCAGTGTTATGAACTTTAGGTGATTTAGTCTCAGTAAGATGAATATCAGTGAAATGGGATTTCGGTGAAGTGAAGTAGACCCACACACACACACAGATATATATATATATATATATATATATATATATATATATATATATATATATATATATATTTTTTTTTCCTGTCTGTCAGTATTTGATTGGCTTCTTTTAGGTATTGTGATAGTTGTATTTAAGGTACTTGCTATTACTGTTTGTATGAGAAGTTTTATCATGGAAAAGAGGTGAAACCTAAATGGTTGCAAAATAGCAGGTTCTTATGAAGACTTACAACACAATATAGTACTTTACACAATATTTCAGATGTAAGGAAAATCTGTTCATTTTCAGATTGCAGAAGCCTACTTTGGTGGAGCTTAAGAACAAAAAACACATGTTTTTCTATTCTTTTTCTAAGTTGTTTACAAGCAAACAACAAAGGAGACTGTGCAATGTATCCAGCCAATTGATTGACAAAATAAAAGGAACTTTGCATTTTCCGCTGTCCTTAGCGTTTTGAGCCACAGACCACATAAACCTTAGAACTGCTGCCTACAGGTTATACTGTTTCTGAATCTGGTACTATTTCTTGCAGTTCTAAAAGAGACTCAAGCTGAAGTATTCATTAGTGCACCCATACGCGTACATATACATTTCTAAATGTTCTCGTATCATCCACTATAAATAAATCCCAGTCAACACAAAACTGCCATTTTCAGCACAACTAAAGTAACACACTACTCTCTTGAGCTATATTTATTATTATTATTATTATTATTATTATTATTATTATTATTATTATTTATTGACAGGTCTAGTAGTGGCCTCTTTAAAGTGGAGACATGAGGTGGTGATAATACTGACTAGAAGAAACATGGCCAGGGCACCAAGGAAATTTCAACTCTTTTTGGTAAGCTCTGTTGGATCTTTTACATCCACCTGGGAAACCACTAACATATACAGATGGAACCTCGGTTTATGTCTCATCTGAAGAATGTTTCATTTACACTTTCACTTACATTTCTGCATTGATTTAATGCCATATCAAAATGATTTGACATTTCTGCATTGATTTAATGCCATATCAAAATGATTTGTAGACAAAATGCAAAATGAAGAGATGCTTTTTTAGCTAAAGCTTTATTTGTCAGATCAGCGTCTTTGTTCCACTTGCATTGAATATTATTTCCCATTTCAGTATACCATTTCTGTATTTAATGAGATACGTTCTACAGTGCTTGTTGGGTGTACCACTACATGCAGCCAATAAAAACAAAATCAGTTCAGCTTCTCAAAACAGGCTATTAAAAACATTTCAGTTTCAGCCAGAAGTCACTATGTCATCAAACAGATGAACTCATTTCATCGAGTGCTTCTGCAGAAACTAATATTAAGCATCCAGCACCTCATAATAATGTGACAGCTGATTAACAATTACTCCTACAACAAATTACACAATGTGGTTCCGTCCATTTTACACAAACATTTGATTCAATTGAGGTACAGCAGTTATATCTTTTGTGAGAAAGAGTGTGTGTGTGTGTGTGTGTGTGTGTGTGTGTGTGTGTGTGTGTGTGTGTGTGTGTGTGTGTGTGTGTGTGTGTGTGTCTGTGTGTGAGAGACGTATGTGTTTGTGTGCAGCCTCATATCCAACTTGTGCGGGAGTGTCACTGAAGCAAGGAAGACCACACAAGCAGTTTAAAATGACAGTGGCATTAAATGCAGTTTATTAATGTATTTATTACTTTTGTTTTCCAAGGAAAGTCTGGCTGGGAGCAAGTCCTATCTTCAACATAAACGTAGGGCCAGGGAGAAATGCATATATACATATATACATATACTAGCAGTGGCAGTTAATTAATCAAACATGATAAATGTGCATATATGGAAAAGTAAATGAACATATGCAGAATAATAATGATACAACAGTCAATGAAAACATGACAGTTAAAACAAGAATACAGTAAAATATTAGCTAATATGAAGCTCATAAGAGTCCAGTTGCTTTCAAATGGGATCACCTGTAAATAGATATTGAGTAGGAGACAGTGAAGTAATTATAGGATGAAGATGGTTACACATTATGAAGGAGTATTGGGGAGGTCCAAGTAAAAGGGTGATAGATATAGTAGTGGAGAGGGGTAGATGATAGTCCAATAGTTAGAGATTATGAAGAAGTAGCTGTATTAAAATCAGTTAAATAAAACAGTGGTGACAGTAAGGGTTTGGAAATTAAATTCTTAATGGAACGTCTACAGAAAGCAAAAGAAAGTATGTCACTTTAATATGGAGTAATCATTTATAAACAGCTCTGATTTCATTTGTTTTTTTTAAAACTAATACGAATTTTTAAAACAATGAGATTTATACCTTAATTCTTTTCTGACATTAACATTGCCTGGTATTATAGCAGTTTTAAGCCTATAATGATTTTTTTGTACTCTTACATTTACCTGGACGAATTGATGGCTTCTATTACAGTGCACTTAGGTACTTTTGTACAGCTCTGTCTGTAAAATAACACTGAAGATTTCACATATAGCTCTTTATTTTTTTACAAACAGTTATTGTACTTTATTCTTGACTTGACTGTCTTAAACAACCTTTTTTAACATTTACAGGTTGACTACTTTTGGACAAGAAATGTGGCTAAAAAAGATCCAATGATCTGTCCAACTACCCACTTAACAACAAATAAATGAATTAATACACATTTCCATTCATTTCATAATAGCCTTGTCAATGCAACTGGCATGTTACATAGGTAACATTGGTTTGCCGCTGCCACTATGAGTGGGTGAAAGCGAATGTGCCAAGAATCAGAATCCTCAAACTGCATTCACTGAAAAGATCCTTTCAAAAAAACATTTTTTAAGTGTTTTTGCTGTCAGGCAGCCTCCCATACTGCCTGAACTTATATAGACCAACTCCACGGTCGCAATGACTTGAAAAAGAGGGAAACTGCCCCCAAAAAGGGAATCACTTCCAGCACAACTCTCTGACAGTGATTTGCTGTGGAGGAACTCTCGTCAGCAAGCTGAATGTTGGGCAACTGAAGCTCAAGCTTTCAATCTTAGTCAACCATTAGGTAGGGTTATCACCTGTCCCACTTTGCGAGGGACAGTCCCGCTTTAGGCAGTTGTGTCCTGACAAAAAATTTTAAAAATGGCAAATGTCCTGAGATTTTAGGACAAAATTGTTGTTGTTGTGTCTTTCAGCTTTTCCCGGTTAGGGGTCGCCACAGCGGAACTCCGGTCCGCTAATGATTGGCAGTAGATTTTTACGTGCTGACTTGCCGGGCCTGACGCACAACCTTCAACGAAGGAACGCCCATTCACGCATGTCGCCACACAGAAGACATTCTAACTGAGAATCAAACTGGACAACGTCTTATTGTGAGGCGACAACGCTACCGCAGCACCACTACCGCAGTATTTTAGGACAAAATTATTTCCTATATTTTATGTAATAGTTGCATAAACCAGTTATTCTGTATCTAAAATACCTAAATGTTATAAGAAACAGAATAAGCAACTAAAATTCTACAAGAATAAGCTTTTATTTAGGCAAAAAAGTTAAGTTCTAGCCTTTGTACTGACAGCGGGTATGTGTCGGCCTGTAAAATCTGATGTTTATACCAAAAATGTCCCACTTTAGCCATTTGAAAATTTTAGGACAAAATGATTTCCTATATTTTATGTAATAGTTTTATAAAAGTTATTCTGTATCTAAAATACCTAAATGTTATAAGAAACAGAATAAGCAACTAAAATTCTACAAGAATAGCTTTTATTTAGGCAAAAAAGTTAAGTTCTATCCTTTGTACTGACAGCAGGTATGTGTCGGCCTGTAAAATCTGATGTTTGTACCGAAAATGTCCCACTTTGGCCATTTGAAAAGGTGGCAACCCTACCATTAGGGTAATGGGTTTGTCTCGGTTGATCATCTTTTTTCCAAATTTGCTTTACAACTGACTGCTAATGTTACAGAATAAGCAATACACTGGCTGATAAAAGTTATCTTTAATTTATACATTATAACTATTCAGATTTTCAGTGATATCCCTGACATGCCATTTAACTGTTCATGATTTGGCAAAATATCCTTGATTTTGCCTCATATTTTTGCCTTGTCCCTACAAAATGTTTAGGTTCATAGGTTCATAGGTTTGTACTAGGCTATCTGCCCTAGGGCATTTATAAGCCTAGCCAGAGTGTGTGTGGCTTTCACCACCCCTTAGGATGAGAATACTATGCCCATTTAGGGTTTAGTTTACTGTGCCTCTGTCTAGCAGTGACACAGAGATGACCCCCGGGGTAAACCTACGATCTCCCATCCACTCGTCAAGACTTCTCTTGAATAGAGTTAGTGAGGGGCTCTGCCTAACATGGATTGGGATTCTGTTCCAGAGTGTAGGGAGCCTCTGGGTTATGAATCTGTCCCTCCAGCATGTCCTATTTATTTCTGTGTTGAGGTTTAAGTCTCTTGCTCTCGTGGCTCTGATGGATTTGGATTTTTTGAGGTGGAGCATGTCCATTAATTCTGGATTGGACATGGCCTTGTACGTTAGGCACAAGTCACCACTGAGTAGGCGGTATGTGACTGAATAGAGCTGGAGTTTTTTCAGTTGGGCAGCATATGACATATGTTTAAGACCCTTTATCCTCTTGGTGAGGAACTTTTGGGGTCTTTCCAACTGCTGCAGGTGTCGGGTAAGATACATCCCAAATGGGGCATTGTACTCAATCATTGGCCTAATAAGAGATGAGTACAGGGGCACAATGACCTCACTTGATCTAGATGTGAAACCCTTCATGATAAGGTGGGCAATATAGAAGGTCTTCCTAACCACTTTGGCAATGTGAGTGTCAAATGAGAGGTTACTGTCAACCTGGGTCCCTAGGTCCCTGATTACCTCTTCCATACTTAATGGATTACCACCTATGTGGTAATTTGTGGGTACCTTGTTTTTCCCAAAGGGTATGACTATACATTTTTTGGCGTTATGCTTAAGGCCATGGCTCTGGCACCAATTATCCGTTTCTATGAGTCCTCTCTGAAGGATGTTTGTGTCCGCTGGAGTATCAATTATGGTGCCCAGTTTGCAGTCGTCTGCGAACTTTGTCAGCCACAATCCACCTATGTTTGCCTGTACCTCGGAAAAATAAATGCCAAACAAGAGGGGTCCCAGGACTGAACCCTGTGGGACACCGCTTGTGACTGGCTTAGAGTCTGACATAGCTCCAGCAACTCTGACCCTGTGGGTTTTGTCCTTGAGCCAGTTTGCAACCCATCTCGTGACATATGGGTTTACATTTAAGCTGGTGAGTTTGTCTATGATGCCCGAGTGTGGTATTGTGTCAAAGGCTTTTGCAAGGTCAAGGTAGGCTGTGTGAACTGCCTTACCTTCATCAATGGCCTTAGTGATGGTTTCAAAAAAGTCGACCAAGTTCAAAAGGCAGGATCTGCCCTTGACAAAGCCAAATTGGGTAGGATCCAATGTCTGTAGGTCCCCAATGTCTTTGTTTATGAGTTCCATAATGATCCTCTCCATAGCTTTGCAGACCAGGCTCGTCAAGCTTATGGGGCGGTAATTTCCAGGGTCCGTAGAAGCACCGCCTTTGTGAAGTGGGACCACTGTTGCCGTACGCCACTCTTTGGGTACGTATCCTGTAATAAGGCTAAGATTAAACAGCAGCCTTATGTTTGGGTTTAGTTCCTCTTGGAGTTCATGTAGCACACAGCCCAGGACACCGTCCTGTCCCATTGATGCTGTGTTTTTAGCTTTAGAGAGGGCGGCTCTCACCTGGGCATCTGAGATGTTAGGGAGGCTACACTCTGCTGGGATAGTTATTTCTCCTTTTGGGGGGGAGGGGGAGGAGAAATTTGCACTGAACCTATCTGCCAGAATGTTGGCAATGTCAGTGGGTTCAGTGTATTTATCATCATTTTGGACTTACTCTGAGCATATCTGGGAGTTTCCACCCATGTTTCTAACATAGCTAAAGAAGGCCTTGTGATTGTCTTTTGTGTCTTTTGCGATTTTTCTCTCAAAGTTGGCCTTGGATGATTTTATGAGTGA